>NW_022197768.1:746722-1105301 GCF_009176525.2 Contarinia nasturtii
TAGCTAAGTTTTGCTGTAACCCATACAGCAAAAATAGATTGTGTGCATAGATACATGGGCACAGGGGGGTGTAAGATGACTATAGCTAACTGTGATTGAAGTTGATTTGAGTTATAGTTTTCTGTATTGGAATCGATTGAAAAATCAAACAAATCAACTTAAAATTTCTTTAATCTCAGTTGGCATAAGTCAAAAACATCCAAAATTAGTTTAGTAACCAGTCAGTAATTTTACACACGGGATATATTATTTAATTTTATACAAAATCTCTTTTCACAATTTGCACATTCAATTTTATTTAAAAAAAAAAAAGTCATAGAACAACACACATTGAAGTCTTGCTTCGACCAAAGTGATTAGGTACAAATTTGTTTGGCAAACAAATCAACATTTTGTATGGTCGTTAATTTTATTTTATTTGATTACTATGACTTAGATAGATGATGTTTCAATTTTAAAAATATTTTAACGAACTGAATGTTCGGGCCAGCTGTCACGATAGCCATCTATTTGGTACATTTGGATTTTCTGAAATTGAATGTCATTTATTTAGTATTATGAAAAACATTTAAATCTAGGGGAATTTATTTGTTCACGAATATATATTATTCGATGGTACATATACTATGCATATTTTACGAATAATGCATTGAGTATACGCAAAATATACGCAATATTCACAGTGTTTTGATTGAGATAAAAACCCCTAGATTTAAATAGAATAAATCTTTTCAGCTACATTCAATAAAAAGACACCAAAATAATACCCCAAATAAAGAGATATTTACATGTCGGCTCGACTGAATAGTCAGTTCGTACTTATATCTTATCTTTTGCATGATAACAGAAGCAAAATCATTTTCAAAGACTGTCGTATATTTTTTTGTTCTGTAATTTGTAAGAACTTCTGTTGTTACAAAATATTATTAGCTTTTAATAACTAATTCAATTATTTTTAATTGCATGTCTCAAAATTTACTAGCATCAGCAGTAAGACCAGATTTACGAATAATATTTGATTAAAATGTGCGTTATCCATCGATTTACCAAGAAGTCAATACAATAGCGAAAAATCGAAAATCACATCGCCGAAACAACAGATATACCAATAAAAATCATTCAATTAAGAAATAATAATTGATAACATACCAATAAAGTTGCAAAAATAAATATCTTTAATCGATTTTCTAGACACAGATAATGGAAGATTTTATTCACTTGTTCCGCTCTTCTCCTGTATAGCTTTATTCGTTTTCTATTCGTAAACTTTTTCGTTTGTTACATTTGAGATACTCTTGGCTACGAACGTTCGTTCGTTCGTTTGTAGGCAATAGAAATAACATTTTTGTTCGTTCGTTCGTAGGAATTGAAATTAATTTTCTTTGTTCGTTCGTTCGTTCGTAGAAATCGGAAAAACAAATTTGTTCGTTCGTTCGTTTGTAGATTCTGAAAATTTTTATTTCTATTGCCTACGAACGAACGAACGAGTGTTCGTAGATGTTCGCAGCCAACACTAATTTGAGATGAAAAAATATTTGGGAAAATCACCTTTTTTAGCGATTATTTTTACACCCACTCATACACTCATATACGCAGCAGACATCACGCAAATTGTTGCTCACTCGAACAAAATCTAGCTGAAGTAACTACCTACGCATCAATTAGATTCAACATAAAGCATGTGCTGCAATTTTTCTTATTATATAATTGAAGACAAAAACAAGTGCCAGTAACACTGTTGCAGTTATCAATGAAACCATAGCAATTTCAATCCAGATTTCAATCAAACGTAAATGAGTATGCTTACTCATATTGAACACACTTGACTATCTGAATTTATGATGGAAATTTTTATCGAAAAAAAAACCAAGAAATTGAGGGAAACATAGAAAAGACAATACACGCTCGACACGCTGCGCCTACTGCTCACTACATTAGTACTAATAAGTATTTACATGTTATCGAAACTTAATGAATCACGGATCACAGTGACTTGGCTGAAACATACATTAGTTCTAGATAGATATTTATTAATGCTATTGATATTATCAATAGAAAATTGCGCCTACTTAACGCATCGGACGTATGCTGTCATTGTTTGAAATGATTTTAAATGTTTATATTCATGGTTGCGATATTTTTTGTTTTTTTTTTCTTTGACACAATGACACCATTGTTATGTCCAGTATACACAGCATCCGAGAGCAAAGATAGGCGCTATTTTTTATTGATATATTGGGCAGTTATAAATATCTATCTAGAACTAATGTATGGACTGAAATGAATTAACAGTGCAAATGAAAAATATTACAAATCGATCAATAGATGTCACTAAAAGGGTTTTTAACATTCTCTGAGTGTAAGAACATACAATTTTGATGGAATTTTATATGGTCTATAAGGACACAATGGACAACTATCTCCCCGTGAGAATCCTTTGACTGGAAATTAGTCGAACATTCGCAAATATTTATACATTAAATGTTTTTTTTTATTCATATTTGGCACTAAATATGCAAGCATACCAAAGATACCCGAAAACAAATTGCAAAGAAGAGAGAAAAGGGGAAAATAAACCTAAATAATAATTCTCTAAGTTTTGTAAACAATGCTGTACGTTATTTGATGTTGATTCAACATTATTGAAAGCCACACTAATTAAAAAAGCCACAAAGTTTCAATATTTTCATATAAATTGTCTAATGGATGCACACTACAGCAACCGGTGATGGGTTATACGGGCATACATGCCCATCGAATGTGTTAAATAAAACGGCACGATGTCAACTGGTGCGATTGTAATAGTTTATTATTTTCTCATCTTTCAAAAACCGATTCAATGCGTTCTCCATATTTTTACTCTCTTCATTTCATACTCTTTCTCATCGCTAGATTTAAATCGGATTTTGTTTGTACATATTTATTACTAAATGAGATTTCTTTAGCATGAAATGGATACATGGATCAAATCTGATTGTATACTTGAATGGTAAGTATTATTTGAAAAATTTATTCTAGTTGATTGAATGAAATCCGACCCACGCAATGGCCTTTTATCGTAAACAAAAAAAAATGAACAACAAAAAAATCGTTGCATACATTCAAAACGTCCATCAATTTCAAATTGGTTTACGCATTGAAAATTGCAAAGTTCAGCGAAATGTCAGTCAAACTATCTCAATTCTGTGCTAACTTTATTTCAAAGTGAGAAAAAAACATGTTGCGTACAGTTTTTTGCCCTTTTACTGGCATTCTGATTACTATCTCAATGTTTCGATATTCATGATTTGTATTGACTTAAGAACATCGAAGAGAGAAAAAACCAAGCAAATCCACGCCAACCGAAAAGAAAGAAAAATGAAGTGAAAACGCGCCTCGGGTGTGATATGTTTTGTCGCGCAACGATTATGTCCTAATTCAATTGAAGTAAATTGGATTTTTTTAGTCCAATGCACAAAAGCAAAAAAAAAGCTTTTATTCAGAAATATTTCTTATTTTGAGAGAAGAATAAATATAACGATATCCATAAGTATATGTTGAAACAGCTTTTAATAATGAATGAAACGAAATCGAACAGCTGCTTGTTCACACAGGATTTCTCTGGTTTCGCTATTGCGTTTAATATTGTACATGTCGATCAAAATGTGCATGGGGCGAACCACGCTAGTGAATACTAGAAAAACTAGTAAATCTAGTGCGAAGACTGAAGTCACACACTACTGAGAGCCAACTTCACGTACTAGAATTTTCTAGTTTTCTAGTGAAATCTTATCAAAATCTAGATGCACTAGAGTTTCGTGATTGACCCCATGAAAATGTGCTACTTGTTACTAACAGCAACAACAATTTGACAAATCGAAGGAGCATAACAATGTTTCTGTATTACAATATAATATTGAAATTTAATACTGCCCGTAGAGTGGAAACCGAAAGAAAGCATACATTAAGTGGCAAAATAACGAAATCATATAGCTTTTACACTGTACTTTTTCTTGTTTCCTCTTCACTCACCATAATGAGATTTCAAATGAATTTTATACGTTTTTATATACGGCATATTGGACATTATAAAAACAAAGACAAGATATACTACCACCGGGAATGAAATACTTTTTTTTTGTCTAAATCAAACATTCAACAAGGTTTTCCATCATAATAAAGCGCACAGAACTTGGATATGTGTTTCTATCGTGCAATATTTTGATATGTGTTATGTGTTCATTTAGATAGAATTCGTTTATGTTCTAATGAAGATAATTGTGATTGGCGATGTGGAAATCTTTCATCTTTTTTGTTCTTTTTCTTTGTCATCGATTCACTATAGTTTAATATTTCGTATTTTTGTAATAATTTGTTATTATTTTTGTTTATGGCACTATTTACAATATTGCAAATTGCAGTAGGGGAAAAAAAGAAGTAAGTTGTCACCGTTATGTAAGTATGAAAATCTGCATATTTATTCATTTCACCGTCTGATCACAGATTGAATATATCACAATTATTTTATTAATATCAATTGCAATGCAACACTAGCCGATCAAATATCTTATGTTAAGTGGCAGCCATATCGAAAAGTGTCGGAACAAAAAAGTCCTTGTTTTTTTAGGTACTTTGATCCCAGGAAGTTTCGAAAAGACCAGAATGAAATTTTCAACATTAAGTGTTTTTTTTTAACATTAAGATAATTATGTAATCGCTTTTTATCCATTAATTTGATGAGCATGTAATGCTAATGTCACGAATCGAATCAACGGATATTGTTGCTTACGACGGTGATGGATATGCCAATGTTAAAAGCGCCAACGATAGACAAATCACGAAGATCGTCGGCTTTCATAGCCGAAATTGACATGCAGCTGTGCCGATTGCCAAAATGTTATGGACAATTTCGTTTAGAACATTAAAACATCTCTCAATTCTTGTATAATTTGAATCCACACATCAATGAAAAGCCCACACAGTGTCGGTGCGAGTGTTAATACATACATGAATTTAATTAATTTGGTTTTCAATTTCTTACGAAGAGTTTCCGTAAAAATCCATGAGAAACAGCACATATCAAAAATCTAATAATTATATTTGAATTACAGAAAAGCATATACCACATCAATTCCAAATGCGCATAAAATACACGTGCTTCCAATCAAAAATAATGACGAACCTCTTCAATTTTATCTTCTTTTTTTTATTTTTTATATGCTTATCCATACATTTTGTATATCTCATCATCGCTTGGAGATGATTCAAAAATAATTTAATTTTGTGTTTTCTCAACATGTTTCATGTTTTTGCTTGGAATGTTTTCACATGAAGAAAAATTATACTATGATGAGGAAGAAGGGCTTTATGAAAATTCATATCTTTTCAACTTGAAAATTGTGCGGAAAGGTATGCCACGTAACGTGGGTTGCATACATGAAAAAAATTAAAATTTAAAAAAATCCTGATTAAAAAAATAAGTGAGAAACTCGACATCAATTTATTTGATTTATGTAGATTTCCATGCCAAGAAATTAAGAGCTGGAATTGAACTACATGGAACCGGTGCATTTCTATAATCAAAATAAGAAAATAAAACAAAACCGATTAGGTTTAGATTATGGAGCCATTTTATGGATATAAATCTGTCTTACCCAGGAACATTAGTTTGAATGAATCCTTTTGGTGATTGCACTTGAATATTATCAGAATTATCGCATATCAAACGTGCAACGGATGCTTTCTTAATTTCCTTCAATTGTTCTGGTGTAAAGGCGCCTGGGTTAACTTCTGGCGAATGTTCGTAGAAATACCGGTCACCTTGACGGAATTTCGAAAATTGATCGGCAAGAATGTCACCGAATGTTGAGCCTGTGTGATGGAGAATGGCCACACTTATTAGTAACAACAAATCGATGGAGCGCAATAATGTGCTCTTTAATACAAAATTGAAATAAAAGTCGTTTGTCAAGTATACACTTACCAACAAGACCATCACCACGAGCAGATTCCAATAGCCCACCTACCCATAAGTCTATGTCATCGGGACTTTGGTAAACTGAAGCCAACTTTTCACCCAGCTAACAACAACCGAAATATATTCTATGAAATATTCAATTTCTTTTTTTTTAAATGTTACAAAATGGAATTACCTCCGGTCCGAATTCATCAAAGCTAAGTATTCTGCGATGACCAGTCACTTCAACATATTCATTGTATGAACGAACACCATGATCTCTGCCTCGTTGAATGTTTATGGCTGCCAAATCTAAGCCGAATGGATTCGACCCAGCGAAAAGGAATCTGCTCAACTGCTCAAAAATAAAATATCATGAAGTCCAATGAATTATTAGCATGAAGAAAAATGATGCCCACCCCTTGTGTAACCACTGAATCGACCGCCTGCATGGGCTGACGTCCGAGTGTAGACAAAATATCATCATAAAAGTTGCGCTGTCGCAAGCGATTTGTGTTGAAAAATACCTCCGGAATTTGTATAACTTCAGTTTGTCCATTACCTCTTTCAATGCTGAAAGGAAGAAAAACAGGATTTTTTTAGTAAAATAAGTTCAATATAAATTCATCATTCATATTGACTCTATATACAAAGAAAAACTTACAAAAATCGTCCGTCAACAGTTGAATGGCCAAAGCGTTGAGCAGCCGTTGAAAATTCCGAAGTGATGCATGCATTCACATCCGGATTGTAATCGTCCGAATATCCACTTTCACGTATTCCCAAACTGAAACGTTGGAGTGTTTCCGTTCCAATAACCAGCGGTAGCCATTCATTATACGTAATGTGTTGGAATTCGGCTTCTACGACTCGTTTTGTTTCAAGAAATATTACATCGTCCGACCATCGTGGATTCAAACTGCTTAAAATATCAGCTATACGATTATGCTCTCGTGCAAATAAAATATGCAATGCCATCAGCGAAATAATTTGACTCGCCCGACCGTCACCTATTCAATAATTCAACAAGGAAAATAATAAAAGAAGAAGAAAAGAAATGAGAACTACGAAGATTATGGATGCTAGTGGTGGTGGTTGTACTGATGATTCGCATGTTACGATGCCAATCGAAGCGTATAATTTGAAGTATGATTATTATGTATGATATTGTGTTTACCGGCAAAAAAGCATGGACCTTTATCTAAACTGACACAGGTATTCTTATCAAGCGTTAAAGGTAACAGCTGTCTACCAAAATCATCAAGCATACGAAGTCGACCACCCTGAAAACTTCGCACATCAGACAAAGTCTTCTCGTCTGTACCATAAACAGCCGAAGCATCGATAAAGTGGGTCACTTTGCTAATCTAAAAAAGAGACACACACACACAGTAAATTACTTGTATGAAATGCATTTTAATTACTGATTTGTCATCAGCTGGGTAATCGGAAATATTAAAATAATAATGAAAATACAGGCGTATTTAGTACGCAAAACACATCACAAGTTCAGCGCCCCGTCTAGACTATTCGGGCGGTATAAAAATAGCATTTACCAATCGATGCCAGTTTTCATATCGCTTAAATAGTACCAACAGACTTCTTTCCGCTTTTTTTTCTTCTTCAGCTTGTTGATGGTTTCATTCGATTTAAAATGTTCACGTATATATCGTTGTACTTTTCATTGTTAGCCGATGTATTTATAATAAGAATTTTCTCTATTCGAGAGACAAATCAAGTATATTATTTATTGAAAAGAGAAAATTCTAATTATTTTTTATAATCACCAAAGATAAATATAATTTAAATAAAAACAATTAATGCAAGTTGACCATCGATTTTTGTTTACTGCACAGTAAACTACGATTCTTAAGTTCATAGGAAAAAATTGAAAATATCTTCCAAAAGGTGCCAAAACATGTATTTATAATAAATATTTTGGTTATTAATCACACATATGGAATTTCTTTCTTTCTCACATTTTCTTTTTGTAATAACAACGTTTACCTGTTTTCCATAAGTTAATTGACATTGGCCATCTGGAGCAAGTGCCGAGCGAACAAAATTCATGCATCCTTGTTCGAATTGACTGTAGAACTCATCGTCGGGCTTAAGTATAATTGGCAAACAGGCAAAGTGTAATGATTCACGGGGCAAAACATGACGTCCATCTTTCGAGCAACATCGAATTGCCGAACCTTCATCTGTTGTCAATCGATAAAAATGGGTTAAATCTGATTATTTGAAAAAAGGGACCCCCCTTTTGGAGAACCAAAAAAAACTGAAAAATAGCATACGCGTTCTAATCGAAGCTGATTGGGATACATCATGCGTAATAAACTGTCCAAATTGCATAAATAGCAAATTGATGGTGGGATGTGGTCGATCCACATCTTTAATCAATTGCTGGGATATGGTTCTTGCATTTGGTAAAGGTGCTCCCGTCACAGATGTTAATCTTTATGAAAGTAAAAAGCATTTTTCGATGAGCAAACAACCAACTGTAATTCTATATAAAGAAAAAAAAAAGTCTTTACCTTGGTCGCCATATACCATCTTCGTAACTAGGTGGCAACAGACGTTCCATTGGTGAACCAGCCGCGCCCCATGTTCCCTTTGATGGATCTGGATTATTGCATTTTCCATCGATGGTTCGATAACGAAACGCTTGTGGCGGACAAGCTGGAAATTGATCACATACACGTTCTAACGGTGTACCGTCAATCGGTGCAAGAACATCACCTAATTGAAAATCTTCTTCAGCCACATTTTCTCTGTAAATGTAATCATCAAACATTGTTTACCACCCGATTTTCTACATAATCTCATTCGATTGAATATTTTATAAGAGTAGATAAAGAAAAAAAGCGATTGAAATACGTATATTACCTTTCTTTGAAAATTCGACTGGCAAACACCTGGTGAAGTGCCCGTTGATTTGCATGCTGTGCTTTCATTTCAGATTCTGTGGACGATCTGATTAAGACAAAAAAAACACAACCAAATTAGTTTCTTATTTCCAAATTGAGTGAATAGAACTGGATATTATCGATTCTCGAGTTGCAACGACTTTGAGACAAACAAATACGCACACACGATGTGATGGCTTTTTTTTTCAATCAAATTTCATATCAAATTGAACGATATAAAAATACTTCGTTGTCATATACATGAATTGGCGGTGTGTTTTGCAATGCGTGCGTTTACATCAAATATTCAATCGTTTATTGTTTATTTGATCGAAGCCATTACATTGGAATAAATTGTCACGTAACCAAAACTCTATAACAACAGACCAAACAACATCTTGTTTTGAATAATTCACCAATATCTCTTTTGCGTTGAAAAGCATCTTAATTTTTGGTCATAGCATCCATATTTTTAGCCTTTATTGTTTGTTGTATAGCGACTCGTTGACGAAATATAATATGTAAACATTTGTGGTTTGAATTTTGTTGTGTGAAAATTTTGTCTGGATATTTGCTTGCATAAAATAGCAACAAATAAATTGGTTCAGTCGGAAAGAGACAAAAAAAAAACAACCAGAGTACGTTAGCACCTTGACGGTAAATTAAAGCAAGTGCCACATACACACAGTGTACACATTTTATTTGATTCGTTGGTTTTTTGTTCGTTCAACGACGAAAAAATGCATTTGCATTGTTGTTGCTACTGCCACTGATGCTGTGTACCGCAATTTTTACAGTTAATCAGCAAACGTGAGAGAAGAGGGAGCGTAAGAAATAAAAATCAGAGAGGGATGAATAAATTTAAATAAATGATTTATCGTGAAAACTGAAAATGGAATAAAAATTACAAACGATCTACATTTGATAGCAAAAAAAAAGACATTCAGCTCACATTAAAAATGAATCGGAGTTGGTTAAATTACCACATTTATCTAGCAAATTACATCGAAAAAGGTATATTTCTCACAATTGAGTCAACAAGTAATGGTTCATTTTTCATCATGAAATGGCGACATATTTTTGGCTACGTAAAATTTTTCTGATGAACAGGAAACTCACGCTGGATGCTAGCGCATCATTTCACATGGCATACCACTGCGCAGTTGTGATTTTTTCGGTTTTTTTTTATCCATTTTTATTGCAGAATTCTGATATTTCAATAAACTTACCGAAAGAGAAGATTATGCATAAATTCAGGTTGATCATGTGCATTAACGATGGCAACTTGTGGATCTTCGTCGTTCAAATCGTTGATGTGTTCGCTCGCCTCATTAATTACCGATTTCATTAGCTGGAGTATGTTGTTTGTGACATCCGTCAATGCACTTCGACCATGTACAGCGGTTTTCTTGTCTTTGAAACAAAATGAAATCGAGAAATCAATTAAAATTTCAACACAGATTGAATGACATTTATTTTATATAAAGATTGAACGAAAAAAAATGGAAGATTTTTGTGCAAAACTTACGGTGAGTGGTAAAATTCCGTCCAGTGGTACAGCAAAAACCGTGACCACCATGTGGCAAATCACAAATCTGTGGCTTTTCATGTGCTGACATACGAACGTGTGCCGGACACTGGATACTTGGGACACAGCTAACGCCATGTGGACATGGATCACATTTTTTGAAAAATGTTGGATTAACTGCGGAAAAAATATGATTTTTTTTCAAACAAACCAAATTCAATGTTTTTGGAGACGGTTTTGCGCAGAAAAAAAAATAATTTCTTATGGAAGGCTTACCTAAATTTGGTGTTGGCTGAAATTTCTTATGCTCATTGGTTGCTGCTCTCTGATGTTTTACTGTAAAACCGCATGTTTTCTCAAATGTAAAAATAATTAGAAGAATAACCATTAACCATCGTTCAAATGGTTGTTGAAAGCGACACAACATTTTAACAATGTAATGTTTTTTTTCGGCGATTCCTTTTATTTATTTTGTACTAATTAATTTACTATTAAAAATAGAGTATTTAAGATGAAAAGTGATGCTGAACAATATATTCTACGACGAAGTCGATTTCACCGAGCTAGTGGTTGAGAGCAAAGTGATTAAACTTGCACTTTATAAATCCTCCGGCAAATCGACGCAATTTGTGATTTATCCGTATTCAGAATAATGATGCTTTGAATATGCTATGTATTACCGTTAACCGACGCAACATTTCACCGGCGATGCAAATATTCGAAACACATCCAAGAAGTGTGCATCAAATAAGTATATGTGGATGGAGTTAAATTCCATAAATGGAGTTTATTTCAACCAATTTATACACCGTCTCCATTGATTACGATAACTGGTTATTTTATGTTCGAAAACTGGTGGAACTTTTAAATGCGTAAAATTGTTTTTTTATTTTTAGTGCCATTTTGGACGGTCATTTTGCTGCGTAAAATGTTAAAATATTGATGCGATGATGTAAAAATTTAAAAAATGTTGAATAAATTAAAATCAATATTCGAATATGAATAGTTGCTCAAGTTGTCAATTGAATTGGTTTGACATCAAGCACCGTACGATAAGTAATTCCGTTTTGTGTGCGCAGAGTGTGAGAGGGACATAAAACGAAGGAATGAACAAGATAAATATTCTTGAGTATAAGAGAGTTAAATGATTGAGTGTATTCGATGTAATATTTAACCGATGCGAGCGCCGCAACCGGTAAGCATTCGAAATGTGAATTTGTTGATGGTTCGATGCGCTAACGTTACCACCACTTCATCGTAACATACTCACGCTTGCGCATCGCCACCAAACGAATTGAATTTAGTTGCTTGATGAAATTCAAAGCGTGAATAACGATATTTCTGGATGTCGCTGCAGCTACGATATTCGACATTTGTTTGCAATACACAAGAACTAAACAAACACAACAACAAGTTAAAATACATTCATCTAAAGTGTTTGGTACGGTTAAATTCTATTATATTTAGTTGATACATGTTAAGTTTAAGAAAAATCCAAATCAATTAAAATAAAGTGAGAGGAAAATTAAATAAAATAACCGAAAACCGAATAAAATAGTGAATGACGCCCAGTTTGATTTATTTGATATAGTTTAGGTGAATGTTTGGTGCAAAATTTATTCGTGTGTTAAAGTTTTCAGTTTCTTACTTTTATTTTTTGTCTCTTGTTAAATTTCAATTTAGAGAATTAAAAGGAAAAAAAAACAAATAACCGAAAATATCCGATAAAGATGAAGGAGTTAAAATAATAATAAAAAAAGAGATAGATAATAATTGTAAAAGAGATGAACTGAGTGGATTTCAACAAGAAAAATAGTTCCAAAATCACATTGAAAATTCCATGTACATACACTGACATATACAGCAAAACATATTTACATACCAACAGAGTTGCGCACACATATATAACACACTTGCAACGTCGTAAGTATAGTGATCAGTGAGTAAGAAGAGAACGGCCAATACATAGAAGTAACCAGTCAGACAGAACCGCATCGACACATCGAGGCTGTTGTATACGGAATCGACACAACGCGACCGATCAACAACAACAACAATTGAGTGTGGTATAGTTGTAAACGGCGCGCGATTCCTTCTCTGTCTGTCTTCGAATGTATATGACACCCGAAGCACGGTGCTTGTATTCGTGCTTCGTTCAATTAAAGTGAAGTTATTTAAAAAACATAGTCAGCAATTGTAAAGCAAAAGACATCGACAACGACAACGACGGCGACAGTAACAACAACAACGACACAGAAACATTGCGACCAACCGACAACGACAACGACAGCAACGGTGAAGAAGAAGTAAATATGAAAAAGAATGGTCTAAGCATGAAGTGAAAACAAAGAGAATAAGAGACAAGATTTAAAATGAAACGAGTATGAGTGCGGTGTCCGTGTATATCGGTGCGATCGCAAACAAGCATTTTTAGAGATTTAGAGTGAGAGGGCAATTTAAAGTATGAAGCAATGAAGAAAAAAAGAACATATCAAAAAAGATGAAGAAGAAGAAACAAAGACGAAGAACTTTGTGTTCGTTGTATTTTATGCGTTTTCAAGATTTGAGGTTTTATATATATATATATTTCTTGTCTTCACTTCTTCTGAAAATGTGTGTACATGTGTTTGAGAGGCTGGATACATACAGACTCCGAACTCTGTTGTTCGTTTGCTCTCTCTCGCTTACTCCTGTTGGCATGCCGTGTTTTGAGCCCATTTCTATGTGTATAGACCTTCTATATTTTCTTGGATGAAAAATGAACAAATATTTTCGACGTTAAAATGCCGCGCAACAGTGAGATGTCTATAACCATACATATGTCTGCAATACGCGCACGTATTATTATTATTATTATTACGACTTAACTGGATTTTATTAATTCGTTTTTTGTTTTTTTTTCTTCTTCTTTTTCGTGTTATTGTTGTTGGTAGTTCTGGTGTTTGAAACGCCGTTGCATATTTGGTTGGAGAGGAGAAAAAAAAATTCTGAAAATAAAACACTTTACAAATAAACACAACAACATCACTCAGAAAAAAAAAAATTAGCACGACAGTAACCATCGCACCGTGTCATTATCACTGCCGGTACACATTCTTTATCGATTTGACTCAATAGAAATTCCGATTGTGAATCGAAAACCGTTGAAACAATCAAATCAAAAATATTATTGATGTTAACGTACATAATCTCATTATGTTGCCTCTTCTATGGTTAACGCTACATAAATTGTTGATAATATTCGAATTAGTTGTTGAAGACGAACAGATCGCATGCATTCAACATATTCCATAAAGTTGATTTTGTTCGCATCCAGAACCTCACACATGAAATCGCTCACGGTTTGTTTGTTTGTTTGCTTGCTGTTTATTTGCATGAAATTGAGTATGATTGCGTGTCATACAGTCAGAACACCAATCATTCAAGTGTTATGGCAATTCGCTCTAGAGGTGTCTATCGCAACCGATTGCTGAAAAAAAAGCTGTACAACAAGAATCAACTACAACTATATTTTTTTTTTCTAATGTCCGTTTGATTTTATTCTTTTATCGCATTCGAGATAGATGGAAATTTAATGAAAAAAATAAACGGTGTGTGTACCATAATTTACGACTGAATTACTCACGGTATGGCGTTTTGTGTAAACGACGATGATGGCAAAAAACATTCTTGAATGCGTTATTTGTGTTAGAATGTTGAAAATCCACAATGCTAGAGAGTAATTGAGATTGGCTTCTATTAGATCTAACCGATGCTTTGATTTCTTCAATCACCGTTTATCTAATGTGCAATGCACCATTGCTGTTTCACTGCTGTTTGAATCTCCCCCTCCCTCTCCTACATTGCGTCTTTTGCTTATTTTTTTTTTTTTTATTCAATTAAAAGGCAGGCTCATTTTAATGGTGTGTGCATTCCACTTAGAACACGGCTTCGGTTTTAAGGATTTTTAATAAATATACGATTGCAAACAAGTATGTGATAAAAATATATATCTTCTGATAGTATTGAATCGTGCGTGTGCAACAGTTACTTGTTCACTTCCACCTTGTATATATGACCGGTCCAAGTCGATGACAAGTGCAGAAAAATTAAGTAAATCATTTATGATGAAAAATACGGTTGCGAAAGTATTGCTGCTTTCAAAATATACAAATATATGCAAATTAACGTGTAACGAATTACTTACTGTGGAGAGAGCAAAAAAATAAATAAATAATATTGCTATTATTTGACGATGTCGTCAGAAAAATAAACAGAGAATGGCAACCGAAAAGAAATTGAGCGAATTCAACTCAAATCGATTCGTCTTTAAAAACTGAATCTGTTGGTGAATCACTTAACATTGAATTCTCTTGTGCGAAATGCACGATAAACTTTGTGCACATAATGTGACACAAAGAAAAATGTGCTCACACATCCGAGTGCCAAGTGAATGTTTGAATCTTATTAGAGTGATGACATATTCTGATTTCCTGATTATTGCAATACATTGTATTCAATCGGCGCATTTCTTTTTCAATTTCTTCAAGCAATTTCGTTTGGATGGCTTATGCATAAATGAAAATGCAAAATGGTAATTTATGAAATTAAATTTTATACGATCCAATGGTTCATATCATTTCATTTCTCTCGCATTATTTTATTCTCATTGCAAAAGAATGAATCAGAATGGAAACGATCTAAACATTTCGATAAATCTTCATTGTAATACACAATGTTTTTATGCCAAAATAAAAACGAAACAAAGAACCAAATAAGAAAGGGAAAAAGAAATGCTGAGCCGCGAAAAATCGGTTTTTCAAATTGAAATTGTAAAGTAAATAATCAGACTAAGCACACAGACTTTGAACCGACGACTCTAACATCATTTGAACATTGGACTCACGGCGTGCTTTTTCTTTTTCTCGCCTCTGTTGTGTTGTGTGTTGTTGTCGGTTTTTTTTTCTTCTCGTGCCATTGCATAGTCGTTGGAGTGTTTTTAATAATGCAATTTATTTATTTGTTCGCTGTGCTATTCGTATATGTGATGGTTTTTTTCTCAGTTATACAATGAACATACACAAACACCACACAAAGTCAAATCAGCGCGCCTCGGTAACAAAGCGATTATATGCATGTTAGCACAATTTGTTTGCAGCAAGCGTTTTTCGAGCACATTTAATGTGGAGACATAACTTAAAATAAAATACAAAACATGCAAAAAAAAGAAGATGCATTTTACGTGAATGAATAATACATACCGAGACCGATATACAAAGAACAACAGAAGAAAAAAAAAACCGTACAAATACACAATAAACAAACTGGTAAAGAAACGAATGTGCATAAAGGCATAACGTAAAAGAAGAAGAAGCGACACGAAAAAAACACAAACTAAATATCAACTGAAGAACGAAACAAACGAAAAAAAAAGAGATACACATATATAACCAAGAAGTACGGAGATTTTAAAGAGGAAAAAAAGGCGCGAGCGCGCAATACAATCGTATAGACTCACGTTTGGTTTATTTTAATCAAGCGCACTATCTCATTCAGATGGAATGTACGCGTAATGCACCCAATATCACGAATACACTCAATTTTTGGTCATTGGTATCGTTCACCTTCGTGCCTTCTCACAACGACGTGCATATATCATCGTAAAAATTATAATGTTACAGTCATTGTGATGTTCAGCTGAAAAACGAAACATTTGTTCTTATTCGCTTCGTTCATTCGTATTGTTTTTGTTTTGTTTCTGCTATTCATCGCCTGGAAATATCATTCTCGCTCGCTTGCTCGCTGTTCGTCAATACGATTTGTGTATTTAGATGTTTTTGTTTTTGTGTATAGCCATTTTGTGGCGATTATTTTGGTTCGTTGTGCTGTCATTTAAGTTGACAACATATCTAAAAGCCGACAGCAAGAGGTGCAATAAGAAATGAAGAGAAAACCAATCACGATACGAACATTTGCGAATAAAGTTTCATATTGTTGATGTTGCCGGTCAAAATAAAAATGCCAACTCTTAAAACTGGAATGCCGTACGTTTATTGAAATTGTTCTTGGATGTAAAACATTTTTATTGCTCACTTTTAAAACGATATCTGAATGTAAAATGATTATACGATAGTGTAGTGTTCATGACAATATCTTTGATTTTACGGTGTGTCTTTTTATCTTCTTTGGCTTATATGCATTTACAGCGATTTGTGTGACCATCTCCATCCGTCGATCTCCAGTGTGCGCTATGATCAATGAACATGCACGAACTCGTTGACATGATTTTCAAATTCCGTGCACTTGCCACACCATACGAACAAGCATGACTCACAAACATGCGACTTTTCAATTTAGAAAGCCGTTTTTGCGCGTGTGTGTGTGTGATAGAAAGAGTGTGCGTCGCACAAGCACTGCACCTGTGTAATAGCAAAATCTACATCATTTACACGACCGATATGTTAACATAGTTAAAGAATTTATTTTTATCAAACCACCACTCTGGTTGTACTTATATCGCACACCGATATGACAAGCTATGATAAAATGTAATAAATCGAATTAAAATTCCATTTATAGAAACGTGTATGTATGCTCATTTAACTGAATCACACTCGATTCGATGATATGACTCACAAATCGTTCGCAACGTGCGATCAGTTTCGAAATGATTCTTTGGTGGGGAAACCATTTTCTGTTATTATTGTTACTGTTCTCAATATAAAAAAATAGATATGCTTTTGAAAGGTACACTGATAACAAGAAGATGGGTCACGCATTATTATTTTTTTTTTTCTCTTCAATTTATTGTTGTGTTATTATGAATTTTTTTTATGAAATACCGGAAATTGAACAAAAGGCAAGAGCTCAATTGATAGTCGCAACTATAATTTAAGCGACCGTCGTCAACCAAATTTAATTCAATCCTTTTCAATGGCATTCAAAACGGTTGTCCATCCGTCTATTTGATACAACAGCGCTGAGCTCGCACATAATAAATGCTATAATACATAAATAATGTCGAAACATCATCTCGAGCAGAGAATGATTCTGACTGAATTCAAAAGTTGTATATTTTCAGAATAGGCTGTGCGCACTTCGATTTTGTAACATTCATCGGGTTTGTCTCAAACCGCGAAACGACGAAGTTAGACAGCGATTGGATAAAATTGATGATACATCATAGCCAGGCCATTGTGAACACACATCTCGGCTGAATAAATTCAGTCAGATTCATTCTCTGGCATCGACAGGCCGGAAATATAAAGCCGTGCAAGATTGCATGTATTATTATTATTTTTATAAAGAGTACTTTTATGCGGTGCGGTTCTTTCTCGCTTTCGCTTTCTCTTTCGTTTCTATAAACATAAATCGGCTTAAATTCTAATGAATTATGAACGTTTTCTTTATCCCTTTTCTCTTGTGCATCCGGAGTGGAGCGCAATCAAATTGCCAATAACAACAACAACAAAAAAAAAACATTGAAATGCAAACACACACATTACAGAGTATTCTCTGTTCCAATTTTCAAATTAAAACATTTCTTCTTTTATTAAATTCACTTGCATGTGAATATAACAATTGACGTGGAGATGTTCATAATTCGATTGCTCATTTTCCTGTGAAATGTTTGTTTGAAATTAAATTTATAAACAGACGCTTGTTATATTTTGAAAATATAAGCAAATCGATAAAGCGAATGCAAAACTTTGTAAGAAACGAATCGAATATTGTTTTCCAAAAAAAAAAAAAAAACAAATCGTATCGATACAAAGAACGAAACGATATATGTGCATATACTACTTTCTATGAAGCGATAACAAAATTGACTCAACAGGTTTTTTTGCTTAAATAAAATGAATAACGATAGCAGTGTTTACCTTTTCCAGAGTCAGATAGAGAGATATGAGGAGTTCAAAGAAACTTACTTCGGTATCGATACAAGACTCAAGACTGAACAATAATGTGAAAACATAAAAAGGATTCCATAGCATGATAAGATAAAATGTTTGTGTACAGTGTTACAAACTGAATAAAGTTTGGTTTAAGTGAATCCCGGTAAAAGTAATTTCCGTTCAACTGTCGCATTTATTTATGAATCATTTCATTTGGCGATTCGAAATTCATAACGACAAACAGGCAAAACGAAAAAAAAAACATCAATTTATGCAAAAACTAAAACAATAAAAAAGAAACGAAAATTCAGTTCAAAGTAAGAATTCAAAAAATGTTCACTTGACATTGTTTGTTGTTCGACAAAATTCACATCAAAAACCATATATTTTGCTGTTATGTACACATCATTAAATGGGGTCTCTCTTTCTCGTGCGCGCCAGCGACTTTTCTGTCTGCATTCGAGTCAAACTGTGTCGAGAAAGTGTTATTTTTATGCGAACAAAAAACACGAAATAAAAATTAAAATGGTTCTCAAATAGCAAACTGTCACAAAAGTATAATTTGACTGACAGATTTCGAACGAAATTCCCCATTTGACATTTCCTACCGTGTTTGTTGCGCAAACAATATTGGTATAATTTTCAGTTGCTAGGGCAAAAGAGTAAAAAATTTGAAGACGAAAAAAAACTAGCACAATTTTACCTTGTTCCCACATCGAAGAACCTAACAACAACAATAACAACGTTCTATATTCACTGGACTGTTGCATTTTTTGATCGTCGACATCGGTAATCGCATTGCTGCACACATAAAGCGAAAAAAAAAACACAAACACATACACAGCGAAAAGGATAAATGGCAAGGCAAAATGAACGACACAAACAATTAGAATGTTGTGTATTGCGTTTTTGTTGTTGTGTGAATGTGAATTGCAAGCATGTGCTTTGAATATAGAGTAAAACGTCTCGGTTCATGGAAACGAAAGAAAAGACAGTGCTCTCACACATACGAACCAATTTTCAGTGTCTGCCGATCACAATGTATATTCGTTCATCTAAATGCCGTTGCTTTCAGGAAAAAGAGAAAGAGATAAAAAACGAAATAATAAGCATGGGGTTGTTTCATGTGAATACATCATTCAAATATTTTCATTTCGTTAATTTCATTTTTATTATTCCCTGTTTCTCCCTTTCGTTCATTCGAAACGAACGCTTGCTCGCTCATTAGACCCAAACACATTCATTTTACACATATTTTACGTTCTCATTGTATGTGACTTTGATCGTTTGATATGAATTATTCTACACACACTAGTTTCAAACAATATTTTAACTCATTGTGACTTGTGCACACTATAAAAATATGGTGAAAGAAAAAGAGAATTAAAGAAAGGGAATATGCTTGAACAAGCACTTGAATGATCACTTTTAAAGTCATATTTTCTTAATTTAAGGATCTAAAAAAGAAATCATTTGATGTCGTAACATAAATAAGGGCATTTGAGTCTGTGAAACTACAATGAGAAGGTATTCATGTATTTTGAGTTTTTTATGATTGATAGGCATGGTTGATCTTAAAATGAAATTCCATAATTAAAAAAAAATCCATAAGCAAGTGCTGTGTTCTGTGTGCGCGCGCACAAACACTCGAACACAATTTAACAATTCAACAGATTGACCAATCAATGATTCAATTGAGTGAAATTGTAATTTTGCAATAATTGAAAACAGCACTCAAAAGAATCATCTCCATCAAAATTGTATCATGTTTTTGTGTTAAATTGAAAAATTAAAGTTGAAAATTCGTTATGCTTTCTTTCAAACATATTTACTACGAATGTCACTTTCAAACTGAAATCTTCATTTTTTTTATTTCTCTCTCTTGTCTCTCAAGTCAAAACGATCGATAGACGAGCACATTTGATACGCGCGAGACATACTGTACATCTTTCATCATCATCCAAATAGAATGAAGTACAACAAAAAAAATGTGTTCGTTTTTCTCGAAATTAATTGTACTGTTTTTGTCCGTTTCTCATTTTTAAAGCACATATGAGTGTGCAACAATCTTAAAATCCTTGTTGGTTATATACCTGCCTGCAGCACTTCGAAGTTATCAGACAAAGCCAATAATGGACGAATCATAAAAAGTTACACCAAAATATGTCTACTGCATTGCACTACATAATGTATTATATTGTTATAAGATTTTCAAACTCGAAACATCAGCACATACACACACGCATACACATGCATATGTTGTAATGAACTACCTTCTACCTGAAAACACGATGATAGATACACGGTCTCTGTGCTATAGGTTAAGATTTTTATTAAAAATCAGTCGAAAAAGGAGAATGACGATAGAAATAACTATAATGAAAAAGAATTCTAAACGAATTTAAAGAAATAAAAGAAAATTAGACGTTTCATTGGAGTTACTGAGTCATTAAATTTATTGTCATTCGAATCATTTAGAGAATAGAAACGGTCCATTGGAATGTTTTCTTCTATGGCTATTGTGAATTGATAGAGAGATACTATAGAGAGTGCTGCAACAGCAGCAGCATCAACAATCGCCGTATCACCAATAGGCATAAATAAGCGAATGCATTTTTACTGAGAAAATAATACGCAGCAACCATAAGAGGGAATAAAAATTATCCATGAAATAGCTGAGAAATTGAATACAGAAAAATGTGTTATGATTTTCAATAACAATAATAAGAATGAGAAACAGTAGAAAGCCGTTTAGAAACGGCATGTTTGAGAGAATTATGTGTGTTCGTTAAGAAAAAAATAAATAGAAAATCCTGTGGCAATATACAAGCAGCAAAAACTAGCCGACCAAATGACATTTTATTTTGTAATTTTTTCAAGATTATCCTCGATCCGTATATCCATCGTATCGTCGAAATGAAATCGCTTGCATAGTTGATGAGATTGTTTCAATCTAAATTCGACACCATCATCAACGCAAACAAAATGAAAGACGACGATGAGGATGAAGAGCAACAACAAAAAGTAAAACACATGGAAAACAAAACAAAATTGTATTTCGATACCTCAATGTAATCGTATTTAGAGCAGTAAATGAAACACACACAAAAAAATAACAATCTCAGTTCTTGCGTATTATTTTTCGTATGGTGTGATTTGTATATGGCAGAGATTCGAATTGCGTCTACATTCACCATTCGTTATGATGACGCTGACATTTTTTTTTATGTTAAATCTTTGCTCTCTTCTTTTAAGCACCATCAGATTTACTTAAAATACGCTACCGAGACTGAGATTGATTTAATATTTTCACTCATCTTCTTAAAAAAATTTCACGGCATCTCTTTGATTAGCGAACGATTTTCTTTTTCATTCGATTCGTTCGGTCAAAGGTGATCGTAATTTATATCTTTTGAAATTATCCGCAACTGATGGATATTATCATTATGAACTGTGTCAACTGCAGCACAATTATTTCCAACTGCATCACATGTATACATGCAAAAAAAAAAATGAGATAAAAACCGTTGACATTCCAAATGTGTATTCGTTACGCACAGCATTGTGGAATTTTTGTTTCATCAAACCATTTCATTACAAATCATACAAAATTATTTCATGCTGTCGGTTTTATGTTGTTTTTCGCCATACCGTAATATATCCTCATTGTCTAATAAATGAGCGCTTGATCTCAAAATGAGTGCCATCGCATTTTGTGAGTGTGTGTGAGTATGTATGGTGTGATGAAAAACTTGTAGTTCCATAATATTGCTGTGCCATTGACATCGCCATCACACTGAGAACCGCTGAATAGCATAAAGACAATGCGGGTAAAATAACGCTCCTAAATTCACTAATAATTATTACAATTTCTTTACACGCCAAATGCAATGAGCAAAGAAAGAGAATGAAAGCAACAACACAACAAACTGTACATATTTAACCAAATGCCCGATGACGCAGTGGACACAGACACATTTTATGGGTGAAAAACTGAATGCTGACACAACAGCACCACACCACTATACACTAAACCACACATTAGTTCTCATGCATGTTTTGTCTTTAACGATTTCACCAAATGAATCGAAATATTTGTGAGAAGTTGGTACAAAATAAACCCATTTTTTTGTTTGTACATTTTCTCGGTGTTTCTCTCTCTCTCTCTCTCTCTCTCACTCTCTTCATTTTCTTCTCGCTTTTAATGCTGTTCTCTGATTCGGCGTCCAACATAAATACGTCGAACCGCGACGTACACACTCAGAGGGCAATTCCGCTAGCGCATTGCAATGAATAGAATTTATTGTGTGTATCGCGAATTGAGTGAACCGTGCACATACTGAATGACTGTGTGAGAGAGTTTAGTGTGCTTTTTGAATGTGTTCCGTTGTGTTCAAGAAGAGAGGAAACAATTTAAATTGACCTATAAGAGGTTAGTTAAATTTCTTCGAGTCGCACTATCTGCTGTAGCTGCGCGCCACTGCCTGCTTCTTAGTTGTATTTCTTTTGTTTTGTTTTTCAACTTTGCACACAATATTTTTTTTTATTTCACAATTATTTTCTTTTTATTCTGTTATTTTAATTCGTTTCTCTCTTTTACACCACTCCATTCGACACTTTCTTTCATCTCCTTTCACATTTTTCTTCGAAAAAGAGAAAAAAAAACGACTAAAACGACAACGAAGAAGAAGAAGAAATAATATTATTAGTAATTTAGATTGAAACAGATAAATTTTTTCATATAAATAACCATATGAGTATGTGTGTTTGTGTTTGTTAGCCCACTCGTATGCCTGTGCTGGTGTGTTATTGTATCGGTCGCCATCCGTGCACAAATATTTTTCTCTCTTCTTCTAAATTATATATCCAAGTGTTACTGGCACTGCCACTGCTGCTGATGCCGCTGGTGATGATACTTTGAGTGCAAAACACACAAACCGGACATCGTATAATATTTCATTTTGTGTTATTTTTTCTGTTTGTTTATTATTACAATTTTTTTTTGTTTTGCTGCATTTCTTTCGAAATGAACGAGAAAATCGCGTTACAATTGCGCATCAAACACAAATACGTCCACATGCACACGATTAAATGAGAGTAGCCATCGGCAGCCGCGCTATTTCTAATGAACGATAAAACTGGAATAATTTATAATTACTTTCGCTCTCTATTCATTTTCACTGAGCCATTAATTTGTGCAAAAACAATGATTCCATCTATTTATCTTGTTCAAAACTAAATGAATTATGTATTCATGGTGTCGCATTTATTAAATTCACTTAAATTAAATGCACGCGTCCGAAATCCCTTTCAAGATGTATCTATCAACATTTATGCGATGTTTGGTATACGAGCATACTCAACCTCACCCACCCATTAACGTTATGTATGCTCATTACAACAATTTAGACAATGAAAACCGTTTAAAACCAAATTTCGGCCAGTTAATACAATAATTAATCGAATTATTGTATCAAATGTCATGGAAAGAAATTATGAATGAGAATTTAAAAAAAATAATGATTAAATTAAGAATGAAAAGCGGCACTGTTTCCATTTTCTCTTCTCCCATACATTTTCTCAAGACACATATGGATTTTATTTTATCATTGCTGTCGTTGACTTTGTGTGCGCCGATCGACTGCGAGTGTGCGCAGACTTTAGTTACAATGAAAAAAAAAATGCTTGTGCATTTATCGTGCGTCGATGATTTAGCTAACATGTCGATTATCTATGTCAATGTCCCGTACGCATTTCTTTGTCGCTGAATTTTTTCTTTTTATTTCTTTTCTCCTCTCTCTCTCGCTACGTATTTAAAAAAAAAATCATTTAGTTCTATTGCCACAACACAAAATTTTTGCACATTGCCGGCGAAAAAGAGAAAATTACCAGAAACTGAAAAACAAACCATTCATAAAGTTTTGTGATGATGAAGAAAAAAAATCGTCTACAAAATGCGAAAAAAGAAGAAGAAGAAAATGACCCTGATGATTGGAACTTTTAATGTAGATAACATTTAGAAAATTGCTTAAAGAAAATGAATGAAACCGAAAAAACTGAAATATGAAATCTGCTTTCAAGACAATCTCTTAAGCAAACGAGAAATATTCATTTAATATAGTCTTTTTTTCTTGTGCTTTGCTTGTTTCGAGCATGTTTCCTGCATATGAATCATCATAAAAAAAAGTGAATGGTCTGGATTTGTTGTATATGCCGCGCAACATGCCAATTTCAATAACTGTACTTTTTCCAACATTTATTGTAACAACAATAATAATAAAAAAATGGTTTTTTATTCTAATTTTTGTACAGTTCGCAATATATTGTATCAACGGGCCATGGTAAAAATGTAAGCAATATCGATTATTATGTCGATAAAATACGCAAATTTTCCATCGTTTTTTTTTTTTTGCTACATTATATACATTTAGGTTTCATGTTTTGTGTAAAATTCTTTTGCGAAACCGAAAACGAGCGATCAAGCGCGCTAGCATTCGCCCTCGATGAAGAAATTTAGTTGTGTATTCTTTGTTTGTAATCATTTTTTTTTAATGCGTAAACATTGCATTGAAATCTCTTTCTCCCGTTTTTTTACGTGTTTTGGTTTCTTGTTTTCTATACAAACACAAAATGTGCGCCTTAGTCCATCATTTTACGCATAAATAGTAGTTTAGTTTCAATGAATTGTTTACAAAACGCATCAAATCAATGATTTTGACTGTGCGCACCATTTCATCATATTGATCTATTTATATATGATTCTAATTCAAACGGTTTAATTTCGTGTTGGGAAAATTTGTTTTTGTTCAACATTTGGTTGTCATTTCCATTTGATTGTTGTTGAAATTTGAGCGAATATTATATCGAAAAGAATGAAAAAAATAGAATGTGATTGTATATTATTAGAATAGTCTATCTACCTCTTAAACGGGCATATTAGCCAGATGAAACGCAATAATGTATTTGTATCAAAATGAATAATAAACCAATTGAAACATGTTAACAACTGAATCGATCGATTGATCGCAATGGGTGTGGACTGAAGATATTTCCGTTTTTAGGTAGCTATAAGCAATTAGAGATTTGCCATTGTCATTTAAACGGTGATATATTGTTGATGCGACACAACAGCACACGTACATCTATCCAAAAAGATGAGCAAAAAAGCAACACACGAAAATAGAAAATTAATCAAGGCCAACAACGAATTGAATCATTCACATGTCAAGAGCTATTTAATGAATTTCTTTTTTCAAATGTAATTCGGGCCATTTGTGTGTGAATTCATTTTACATTTTGTAATTGATTCCAGAGCATTTGCTTCATTCATCAGTGGCTTTCATTCACATCGTAGACGAAATAG
The DNA here is from genome assembly GCF_009176525.2 of Contarinia nasturtii. Classification (NCBI taxonomy): domain Eukaryota; kingdom Metazoa; phylum Arthropoda; class Insecta; order Diptera; family Cecidomyiidae; genus Contarinia; species Contarinia nasturtii. The sequence goes on from NW_022197768.1 coordinate 772,332, forward strand.
AAAGAAAACAGCTACTGTTTTTTTCGTAGAACTCATGAGGTTTTTTTAAAAAAAGAAACAAAGTTCAATGAATTCACATTTTCACATGGCGTGAAAATCGAATGTTTCTGTCACATAGAATTCGGCGGCTATACGGCTGCTGAGTTGTAATTTTTATAGGCGTACACACATCAATCTGTCTGCCATTTTTTTATTTCACTTTTCTCAGTAAATCTGGTAAAGGCCAATGCACGTCGTATATACCCATGACAATGTGAGCACATATTGGCTTATAAAATCCCATTGAAAAAAATTTCAAATAAAAATCAAAAATGAATTTCAAAGAGTTAACTGAATGAACACAATCGCCATACACACATACATAAAGCCAATGAAAAGAGAGAGAGAGAAGAAAAAAAGTTTTTTGCCCAACGAAAATTCGGTGCACTTGTTTGTTGCTCACGCTTTATAAACGGCATCGATCAAACAATTCAGAAATAAAATTCAACTTGTATTTGGTCTTCGTCATTGTTGTTGGCCTTTTTTTCACTCGTATTCCTGTTGTTTGTGAGCCTCAGTTACATGCGATTTTTCAATCGATTCTCGGCGTTTTTCCTGGTTCATTACTGTTCAATTTCATTCTGTATTTTCAGTTTGGGAAATTGTGTGTAGTGTACTGCCGCGCGAAAATTTATTGCATTCACTTGACAGTTAGAAGTGAAAGATACAAAACGAACAAGCAATCACAACCAAAAGAAATGGATAGAACTTTGATTTGATTGCGACGTTAAACTGGTGAACGAAAAAAATAAACTGAACATAAGTTATAAGCAACGGAATAATTTTCCAATCGAAAATGTGTTCAATTTGTTCGGGTATTCATCGAACAAGTAGATCATCTGCCAATATGAGAATCCGTGATCTTTTAAGGTGTGGTTTTTGTTTCTACATACACACACAAAAATATAAAAATATCAAATCGAAGAAACAACAATGAAAAAATGAAATTTAAAATTCATCGTACAAAACAATTGCATTCGCGTATGAATAGAATTGGCTCAAATCCTTTAAACGATAAAAATATGTGTTCCAAGTTGGCATTTAAAATGTTAAATGCTTTAAACGATTAGTTAAACTCCATTTAAACAAACAACAGTTTACTGTGTGATATGGTTGAGTGCGTTTATTATACGGTTGGCTATACATTTTTGAAATTCAATTGGCGTTAGGGGTTTTCGATAAAAACAAACCTATGTTATGATATTATGTTAATTAAATTGATTCTCTCTCCATTTGTAAGACGGAATTAATATTGTTTCACATTCATTTTTGTTTTGTTGAGAAATTTCAATCAATTTTGATGGCTTTTAAGAGATTGCAAAATCCAAAGGGTTTTCGAGTAATTATTACATTTTTTTCATGATTATTATTATCATGGTGCATCACTTCAGTATATGAAAAGTGTGCCCGAGGGGCGTTTTCCAATAATTTATCATTCCGTTCATGTGTGCCTGCCGAACAGTAAAATCCCCGAATAGTAAACAATTCGTCATTGAATTAAAATACAGATGAATTAATTAAAAGTCATCGCTGCCAAAAAAAAATACCAAAATAATACCGAGATACCTTTCTTCTTTAGCATAAACAATCTAGAATTATAATTATCTATATTTTTTTGAATCAAAATCATGTGGTTTGAGGTAGAGAAATAGAGAGTGAGGGAAAGAATGCGGATTTATGGAATTTTTGAACGTTTACCGGTCATTTGCAGTGCCAACAATACCCATTCCAACAAAATTCATTCTTGATTCTTGAAACGTGTGTGTGTTTTGAATATGCAGATAGTGAGCTCAGATAGAGAGAGAGAGAGAGAGAGGAGAAGAATCGTCTCCACATTCTTGATCGATGCGGAGCAGTTTTGAATTTAAATGTGCACTACACATCAACAAAATACTATTTCTGTAAAAATATGTAATTAAGACCATCGAGTTGGTTTTGAAATCGAACAAAACATATATCTATACACATTGAAAATGTGTAAGCACCGTTTTTTTCTGCTTTTGTTGTCGTTCGATTTTACAAAATGCTGTTTGTTTTCACTAGACTTTCTTAATATATGAAAGCAGCGACAGAGACAATGACACGGTCAGTTCGAAAGAGAGAGAGAGAGAAAGAGATAGAGAAATGTGTAAAACATTTTCTGTGTATGACAACAGGCATGAAATGTCTTTTGTATGGCTTTATCAATGTTCTCATAAACAAAAACGTGAACACAGTGTCTCGCACGCCACTGAAGACATGACCACAAAAATAAAATAGCAAAGAAAAAAGCATTTAAATTCAAACCAACTACGGAACTTGCTACAAAATTGTAAAATTGAAATGTACACGTGCATTTGAACGTCAACGACGCCATTTCTCGAAATGTGTAGTCATTTGTTGTGCTTTTTTTGTGCTCTCTATCTTTCTTTATATCTCGTTCTCTGTTCTTTTTCCTTTTTGGGTCGATAAACAATGTGAAAATGTGAAATAAAATAATCAACATATAGTCAAAGTGCTTCATTAAAAGCTGTATTCAAAGTGAACTCACTTTAAATTTGTTGACACATTTCGATGATTAAAAAATATGTGCATTCTTCAAATTGAAATAACCTAATTTCGTTGCTAGTTTTCGCTTTGGTTGTTTATGAACTATTACTATTTGGGAATCGGGCGACAGAGAAATTGAACGGTGTGACAAATTAAAGTTTAATTCAACATCAAATGTTGATCGTGTGTGTGTGTGTGCATTATGTTATCATTAACATTTATTATGTTTGTTATATATTGCATTTGTTAGCATTCCGCAACGAAAACTATAAACGTTTTGTGTGTTTTCAAATAAGAAAGAGATTAGAGATATCATAAATCTAGATCCAAGTTAAGAGTTAGGCAGTTTTCTGATAAGATTAATATTATTCAGGTGATGATGGAATTCAAAAGGTTCGTCAAATATGTTTTCATAATATGCGGTGTTCTTTTAGAAAATATATGTCTCTGTGTTATGAAATATCAGTAAAAAATAAACAAACAATCAAAATAAATAAAAAACTTAATTTTCAACATTTCCTGGCTTTTCAACCACACCAAAAATTCATTCCATTTAAAATCAATTGGATTTTTTTTTTTCAATTTGAACCGTTTTTTTCGTATTTCCAGTTTAATTCTGATTAAATTTTCATGTATTTTCTACTCTTTCTTTCTGTTCCTCTAGAGATTGGCGACTTCGCACAATGACATCGACCGAAAAACGAGTGGCGGAGCGTGAAGCTCTGCGCTCGGTCATACAACAATGGAATGCAAATCGATTAGACTTATTTGAATTATCAGAACCAGATGAGGCAAGATATTTTTTTTTTGTCATTTCTCTTTCTCTCGTACAAATATTCTCATCGTTTGGCTCAATTTAATTGAATTGTTTATTTGTTGTTGTTTTTTTGTTTGTTGTCTTGGTTCGTTTTTACAGAATTTACAGTTTCATGGTGTGATGCGATTTTATTTCCAAGACCGTGGTCAAAAAGTGGCGACAAAATGCATTCGTGTTGCATCCGATGCAACTGTAACGGATGTTATTGGTATGTTTTATTGGTTTTGCGTTTTGTTAATTGAATTACAAATTCATTTTATTTCATTTTATAGAAACACTGATTGAAAAATTTCGGCCGGACATGCGAATGTTGTCGGTGCCAAGCTATGCCCTGTATGAGGTTCATTCGAATGGTGAAGAGCGAAAATTGAATGCGGATGAAAAACCGTTACTGGTACAATTGAATTGGCACATTGATGATCGTGAAGGTCGTTTTTTGTTGCGAAATACCGATCAAAAGGGTGCATCAATTGTTGAAAGCGCCGATCTAAATTTCAAACGAAAATTATCGAAACGAGAGAAAAAGGAACAAAAGAAAAAAGAAAAACTAGCAAAAATGAATTCAAATCCAGGCGGCAACATTGAAAATAATCATGTGGCCGAAAAATTGTATACAGAATTGCCGGAAACATCATTCACACGATCAATATCGAATCCAGAAGCGGTGATGCGACGACGACGACAACAAATACTTGAAAAGAAACTACAACAGTTTCGATCGAAAGACGGTGGACCCGATACAGGTATTAAATTCGTCTTGTTTTTTTTTCATTGGCTCAAATCGATTTGTCATGACCTTGAAACTGAACGAAATGATGCAGCAAATCAGAATTTAATCACTTTAAAATGATTTATTAATTTTTTTTTCATTCGTTTGCTATGCACAGGCGGAACATTGAAAATTTATGGAGAGAGCTTGTGCCGTGATGTGCCTTACAAAACATTATTGCTATCGATACGAGATTGTGCACAAGCTGTTGTCAGAGAAATGCTATCAAAATACGGTTTGGATAAAGCCGATCCATTGCACTATTGTCTCGTACAAGTCAACAGCGACGGAACCGAATATATTTTAGACGATGATGAATGTCCACTATCCATACTTATGAATCATCCGACATCCAGAGGTATGTGCATATTATTCCATTCACAATCAATTTTGTTTTTAATCAAAATAGTATGTAGCATATCTGCCAGCTAGCATTATCAAATGTGTCTCAGCTTGTCTTTAAGTTTGAGCTTTTGGGATGCTTGATTAAACGGAGATTGCATTTACATGCTGCTTTAATCATTTATTAAAATGACAGTATACATTGCCAAGAGAGCAACCAGTATATATATATATATTTATATATATACTAAGGAGGAGAAACATGAAAATTTCCTATGCGCATATTCGCACTTATACATCGGCAGACGTGTATTGTAATCATTCTAATCGAACGGTACAGATACCGTGTCTGTACCAAAATACATCCACTGCACATTATGTATGTGGCAGTGAGAAAGAGATAGAGAGACCTTTCTGTCACAGACAACGACCGTTTTTTTCCTATGGCATTGATATTTTGGACTCAATGGTGCCATCTCTTGGAGGAATTGCATTGTTGTTGAGAATTGAATAGCATGTTTGATAGTAGAAGGTATTCATTCTGATAAGATTCAAGTTGGTCGCGTGTATCGAGAGTGCTTGTTGTGGCTGATTAAATTCCTTTGTCTATGCGAACAACAAACATATCTGATGTGATGATGTGCAAGTATGTGTACGTAAATACCATATTCAATACGGAAGAAGAAGGAAAAAAAGCGGAGAATACGAATCACTATCGGTGTATGTCTGCATGTGGTATATATTGCACAAAACATTTTGGGGGTTATTTATTGTTGGCAATCGAATCATTTCATTTGTAGTACAAATACTAACACGATAGCACGGATACACACGAATCAAATTCCGTTTTATCCATTTCCACGTTGTGCCACTGTCGATATACGTCTGTGTGCCCATACATGCAGACAATGACTGAGAGAGAGAGAGAGAGAGAGAGAGAGAGAGAGAGAGAGAATGGAATACCAATTCAATAGCACACACTCTGACGAATATATACAAATATGTTTCAGTATGAGTGAATCTTCATGCTGAACCGACACTCTTGGTTCGCTTATCGTCATTTCATTCAGTTTCCCATTTCACTTTTAGTTTTAGTTTTTTCTTTTGTTTTGTTCTCGGCTCCAAAATTACATTAGAATGTGAAAAGATAAGTTCTCGCTCGGATTTCGACTACATCACATGCAGATACAAGGACGACATTGTACCGAATGTGTATGAAAGCTGAACAGTGTGTGTGTGTCTTTTATTTTACTTTGTCGTCGTCGTCGTCTGAGTTCAGTTGATAGTTAAAGATAGAAATTTTGAAACTATGTTAGATATTGTTGCTCCAGCCGAAAGCCACATCACATACTCGACTATATAATATCATCAACACACGAATTGTAATTTTTGCTGGGCGATGTTTACTTTTAATATTCTTTGTTGGAATCTACGTATTGCAAATTGATTTTGATGGAGCGACACTGTTCATGTGAAAACAGTTACCAATTTAATGAGTTTGTTTTGTTTACACAATAGCTCTGGCGTATGTATGTGTGTTCGTTGCATTTTTGGATACAGTTTCATTGCTACCTTGTACTGACCAAACCTCAACGTCTTCAAATCAGTTACAAATAAGCGCGTGCATATTTCGGTATAGTCTTCGTTGCGCTCTTTAATTGATTAACAATTTTAAATTCCGTTCGAACGAAGGGAATAAAATCAAGATAAAAACACGAAACGGAAATAGTATCAGTGATAAAAGAAACAAACGTCAAGCAAGGCTCAACATCGAAAGGAGTGTGTGGGTCTTTCGTTGTATGTGTATTTGAGAAATGAAACTGTGCTGATGGTTGCTTTATGTGTCAGAAACGAAACAATAGCAGCAGTCACCAAGTGAATCGAGTATTCGAAACAACGGAACAGAGAGCGAATAAAATTATGTGTGTGAACTTTTAAGATGTATTACAGAGTCTAAGGAATCCGAAAGCTTTTCTTTTTATCGATTGGCATTTCACTAAGATGTCTCTCTCTCTCAATTTCATTGCTCATGTTAATAAAAATGGGCGCTAGAATGAACGTTCTTCAAATATCAAGAAATAAAATAACAACAATACAATCAGCTTAATTTGATTGCAACTCGAAATATATTGCATAAAGAGGGAGAGCGATAGAAATAAAGAAAGAAATAAAAAAAAAGTGTAGCGTGTAGTCAGTTAAATGATAAAGGCGCGCGCGATGAACCTCCACCAATTAGAGCTTGCATAGTTGCTCTCAACTAATCCCAGCTGACTTGTCTGTGTGCATGTGTTTTAAGTGCAAGCAGTGTGTTTTTGCCGAGTAAATTTATCGTGCTTTTTTTCTTTAATTTGTTTCTGCTGCTTTTGTTGCTGATACATTGTGTGTGGTGTTCAGTTGTTATTTGATTCCCATAACTTATTGCGTTGTGTGGCGCACATTTGAAACAAATATTCATATATCTACACACGGTGAATTTTGCCGTGCTTTTGCCATTGTTTTGTGAATGAAAACCGTCAAATAGAAAATTCGTAACCATGATGGACTGGGGCATTCGTCGTAAGTAATTTAATTCTAGCCAATTTTTTCCAACTTTGTTCTGTCTTTCCCTCTCTTTCTCTATCTCTCTCTCCCTCACTTTCTGTATGTGTATCTCGTATTTTATTGTGTTTTGACTTGTTGTTTTTATTGGGTGTTTTATACCATTCTATTTTTCGTGAATTTCTTTTGTTTCATTCTGCAGTCATGTATAATAGCTTAATATACCTTTTACCCCAAATAATGATGTGATATATATATATTAGTTGCTGCTTTTTCGCAGCGACAATTCGCAAAGAATGGAGCCAAAATATGAAATTTTTGTACGATACACAAATAGTATGCCACCACATTTATAACGATAAACATATGAATGAATAGAAAAAGTGTAATTTATTTAGATATTTTCGTTTGGCATTTAATGTACAAATAGGCGATTGAGTTATTATTATATTATCGTTGGTGTATGATATAAATCCTGTGTGTGTGTGTGTGTGTGATTCGATTTTCGAGTTTGATCGAAATCTCGAACTTCATTTACAATCAATTCCGTTAGAATTTATTTAATAAACTGTGTCAAAATAAATGTCACACAAAGTTTGTGTGCCGTTTGCATTCCGGGCTATTCAGTTAATTTGCGTCGATTTTATTTAATTCGATGGATGGTAACGGATGGTGATGGTTTCGGCATTATGTCGTTTACCAAAGCTCAATTTTCATCATAATCGCATTAAGCTCGATTCAATACACAAAACAGCAGGCGAAATTTGAACTAGAAAAACATATAGAAAACCAATGCCGACAGTAATAACAGTTTCTCAAAAATACTCATCATTTTCAAACAGTGTTCCATTTCATTTTATTTCTATTTTTATTGTGGTTGTCGTTGTTCCATATTCATATATATACATATAAAAGGCAGCAATAATGTGTAAGACCTTGTTTATAGAAAACTGATAAATATCGATGGAGAAGTAGGTATATGTGTACAACACAGTAACAAGACTATAACAAAAGCGAAACAAAGTCAAAACCAAAACCACCACGCAACGAATCCATCGAAACGGAATGATAGTGAATTTATTGCTTGCTTTTTTTCAACCTAAACTCATACCAATCACACTCTCATGCACACACAATAACAACATTTTTATTAATCATCATTCATCAAATTACATATTTTGCCATAAATGTGAAGTATTCCAATGAAAATGAAAAAGAAGAAAAATGAAGAGAGTGTACACAATTTCAAAGGATCCATGTTTGACAAGCAACGAACTGTAGCAGTGTCGTATTGAGCGCGAACAAAGGTGATGGTAATTTCATTGTGTACCATCAAGTGTGTATTTTTTCATACAGAATTCAAATCGAATGAAAGAATCCTCCTTTTGCAATCGTTTTCGATTCCAATTTATCATTTGTTAGATGTGCTGTCTTTTCTCCAACAAATATAAGATAAGACAGGAATATAAATAATAAACATTCTATGGATTATAAATATGTGTTTACAGTCCGAATCAATGTCATAAGAAAAGACCCGCAATGAATTTATGCTAAACGATTAAATAATATCGTTCGAGTTTATCGGTGTATATGTTTCTAGTTTCATATCGTTCAATTTTCGGCTTGATATTGTCATTTCCATCTTTATTGATAATTAATTCGAACACTTTTAGACGTTCATTACATTGACAATTCGGTTTTTGTGTGGTGTGCATGCGTGTGTAAGTGAACGTCATGCCTACGATTGGTTTCCTTTTTTATTCACATGAAAAATGGGTGCCGTAAATTTTGGCTGCATACAAAATTAATTCTCTGATGTAATTTTTCATTCATTTACATGAACCATGACATGATATTGCCTCAAAAAAGGTAGTAAAAAATATATACAATCCAGCAAAATGTTCGCAAATGCGTGTTTGTTCGAAAACAATTTATAAAATTTGCATCTAAAATCAGCAGCAGAAATAGCAGCAACCAAACTGTAATTTTTGCCGTGCATTCAAATGATTTTGAAATCCGTTGTGCTTATGTGTGTGAGTGAGTGTGAGTTATCATTCGAGAAAATCTCGATTGTTAAACGGTGGTTGGCTTGTGGAAGGTATAATAAACCTACATTATTAAAATAACTGAATTTCAATCGGTTGAATTTCGAATACATAACGTTGTGGAAATTTAATTAAATTGAAAACAGAGAGTAAACGATAATTCCCGTATAAATTTCGCCTGGTTGAAATTCAATTTTGTAAATGAATGACGATGAAACTGTATCGATTGAAAATAAAGTGTTTTTTCACTCTCTCTCTCTTCGTCTATTTGAGAGTACCATTTCGACAATGTCGACAGTGTGTCATCGGAAATACTTCTCACGTTACTTAGTGTGTTGTTTATCTAAAGCCGAGTTAGGGCCGAAATGTTTGTCGATACCAATAATCCGTCTGTTACATTACATTTGTCCATTTCAAAATAAATTATTCACTTAAACTACAGCCAATTGTAGTCATGCATGATTGTGAATATTCGTCCCGAAATGTCACGCTTATTATCGTGATAATATAAATATAATATTATATATTGTACTTGCATTCATATTTCGATATGATTTTCCATTTTTGTTTGAAAGTAAACATTTCATTATCAAATCAATTTAAAATTTAATATAAATGCGATTAAAAATGTATTTGTTAATAAAAATGTTCGTGTTCGTTTTTTATTGTCAATAATCAGGGTCCATCATGTTTCATGTGCGACGTCGACCAGCTGATTCGCAACCACGACGACGAAAGAAAAAACCGCTTGGCGTATCGAATGGTGGCAACAGTGTGGCAAACGATAGGGAAGGTCCCGTTCTAGTGGAAATCACACATAGCGGCGAAGGTGGACGACACGTTAAACTCACCACCGAACCGATTGAAGTAAGTTACCTAACAAAAATCAATATTAAACACTTGCGACGCCCTTACGATTCTAATTGGCGGATAAATTGAAAAGGACAACAACAACAAAAATGACACAAAACTAATTATCATTCGTTGAACAGGTTGGCTCAGCAAATACAAATCAGCTGCAATTATTCGGTCCATCGATTCAACCGAGACATTGTTTGATATCGTTGTTGGAAGGGGTTTGCACGGTAACACCACTTCATGCTGATGCGCTCACATTTGTCAACGGCCATCACATTCAGCAACCAACAATCTTACACGTAAGTTTTTTTCTTTCTCTTTTTTTCTGTGTTCCTTCTGTCATTTTGCTAATAAAGATGCTTGGTTTTGTTTTTTTATTGAAAAATAAAAACGATGATTCGATTTGTATGGGTCGTAAATTTGAAATAGATGAGATTTTTACCATTCGCTTAGAAGGTATAATTTGTCAAATTGAAAAATAATGAATGTCAGTCGGTATTCAATTATTCAAATCAACTTCATACCAAAGTGTTAGTTTTTTTTTCTTATATACGTTTGTCGGGATAAATTCAAATAAGAAACTATGTGCCGTATATATGTAGACGAGAAGAATCCTTTTTGATATCGTTACGGCTATTGTTGTTTTTCTCGTTTGTAAAGTGAGAATCTATTGACGTCACCAAATAATGTAGGCGTATGTACTGATTCTTTTGTGTTGTTTAGTTCGTTTTCTTTCTTATAATCTATTTGTTTACTTTGTTGTTGGTATTTCGACTCAAAAGTGACGTTCGATAATCTTTTTTTCAAATCTTCGAAATGCTTACAAACTTCATCGACCCCTTGCCAACAAGACACACTTTTTATCCATTGTTCATGATGGTGGTGTCTTTAACATTGGAAATAACAAGTTGTATGGACCTTGACATTTTTAAAAATTCATCAAGCTTTACAACAAATTCAATCAACAACTTTATACGAATAAAGAAACAAAAAATGAAGAAAAAAACAAATTGGTATTTTTTTTCGGTGTATTTATGAATTCAACGATACGTGCGTTCAAACAATAAAACAAAGGCCGTTAGTCTTTTTTCGATAAAAAAAAACGGAATGCAAACTTCAGATTATCGTGTTTCTTCATTTGCATCACTTTTTCTACTTTTCAAGTGGCATTCCTACTGGATTACATTGAATGACGCACCATCTTATTTTTTTCCCTTGAAAGAAAATGCAAACGAAAGCAACCAACAATTTTTGTTGATATGTGAACGCACTTTTAAGGCGCACTACAGCTATAGCTAACTACATATAGTAATGCATGTGTCTGTGAAATATCTTCCTCAAGTGAAACTCATCTGACATATATCACGCATCGTATAATTCGAGGAATTTGCTGCAGTCACGTCAATCAATCTATTTTCATGGCCGTCGTCGTTTTCCTGAATTACATTACTCCTGATTCTGATTGAAGCTGACATTTACCATTTTTGCTAATATAAACGATGCTCATTCTTTTTCATCCTTCTTCGGTACGGCCATCTCAAAACCATTGAAAAACGCAATTCCGACAATCATCATTTATTATTGACCCACATTTTTGAGGATTCTTTTAATTGAACGCCCTTGTTAAAATTGAAAATGAAAAAAGTCCGAGTGAGAATTTGTATGGCCCAAACAAATTTTGTATCATCAATTATTTTTGTACAATTTTCCGAACAATCATCACTATGTGTTCCCCACCCAGGTTCAGCACGATGATTGATGATTGTGCGGCTTGACATTTTGTTAGCATTCAAATATTTCATATAACGCACCTTTCTTTTGGCCTATTATAATAATGAACAACGCCAGTGAATTGTATGCTTCCATACGTATTTATTTGTGAAATATGTATCGAAAGAGGAGTCCATTTATGATAGACGAAATAATAAGCATTGATTTGATTCTGCATTCGAAAGGCATCACATATATTTTCACACTACATTTGATCGACGCGTTTTGGTTGACGTTCGTGTGAATATTACCACTCTATCTGTTTTCATTACGTTTTTGCAGAAAATTGAAAGGAAATCCAAACAAGGAGAATGGCTTATGTATGTTTTTGGTTTTTCCGACTGTTTGACTTTATCAATTTGGAATTTTGATTCTTTTGCGTGAATGAAATTCCACCCACTTTCCAAAACTAATGGAAAACGATTCATCAAACATTCGACATCCAACTAAATTGACCATTAAAAGTTTTCATTGTCGTTGTTCATGTCACCGAGTATATCCGACCGGAAAGTACGCCAATAACATGTTGAATCATTCAAGTACAACTATAAAATACTCAGATAAATACGGTTCAGTAAAATTTTCTATCGTCGCACTTTGAACCAGTCAATTCGATGTTGTGGTTTTTATCATAATTTTCCGTTTCCGTTTGAATTCCGTTTGAATGAAAAGAGTCAATCGCATGTCAAGAAAGCCTAAGACATACACACAAGTAAACCGTTTAAATAGATTTATCGGATGGTTGGCACATTTATTTGGTGCTAAACACAATTTCCTAATCTTTTAATTTTATACTTAAAGATTTCCACCCGAATTGAATAAAAAAATCATTTCCAAAATGTTCCGCTTTGACTCATCAAGGCCAAAGTCTCTGATACAAATCATGTTAATTTGACTCGCACATCATTGGTACTCTCCATAGTTTAGGAGGCGCATTTAAACGAATATTAATTTCTATGTTATATGCTTACAAGCTCTGTGTTCGGACGCAAGATGTCAACAAACATTAATTCATGCAATTGTTCGACTTTCAAATGCACTTTTAAATTGCAATCAAATAAAAGTAGACCAATACATTAGCATTGTACAACCAATGTTCCAATCATTTGATTATCCATCTGTCACATGGATAGGAAGCAAGTTGCAGACAAGAAAACACTTTTTATTCTTAAAATCACTTAAAAACATTTTCATTTAAATCACTCAATAAACGATTTACAATAGAGAAGTCAACTTGATAAATCAAGCAATTAAACGATTTCTGTTTCGTGCAATTGAATTCTCAACCATACAAAAATTTGATGCTCGTATAATTTCAACATTTTTAATTGGAAAATATCTAGTTGTATTTGCCAGTGGAAATATTTTAATGAACGAACGAAATGTGGCGTGGCATTATGTGTACCACAGCCCACTGTCTCGATTATATCACTTTTGCAAAATTAATGACTTTTCAATGGTATTCGAGACGTGCCCATTTAAGTTTGCATTCATTTTTCATACTGTCCGAATTTTCTACCCTCAATCACATCCCACTCGTTACACGAACACTTGAACAATGTAATATGGCATTGCCCTTTCGTTATACTCACTTTTTTGTATTTTAAGTGGATTCACTTCGTTATGCGGGTTTTTTAAAAAGTTTTTTTTTTGCAGAATGAAATGAGAAATAAAAATGTCTATTTAATTATATTTCCTTCGTTATTATTTAGAATGGATCGGTGGTAATGTTTGGACGGGTGGCTTCCTACAAATTTGTTGATTCACCGTCGGACGGACGTTATAATCTGGTACTATCACAATCTCAATTGGATTCAGCATGTTTATACGAAAGGTATGCATATTTCCATTAATTAATTGTTAATAATATATATGTTACATACATTCACGTTGTGTCGAGAAAAGAAGAGAAAATTTCCTCACATTGAACAAAATGTGCTGGGAAAAAGTGAACAGGTATAGGTTTCTTTCTATGACTGTTCCAAATAGCTTACACCTTAATCCAAGTCAATATATTTGTGCAGAGAATTAGAGATTTTTAATCGGATTTATGTGCAGTCGGCAACATAATAAGAAAATCAGGGTTTTCTTTTAAACTTAAGTAACATTCAAGGCAATTTGGACATTTTTATGTTTGTAAGCCAATACGAAGAATTTGATGTTTCAAATAGTCGGAATATTTAATGCCAATTTCATTTATTTTGGTTGGTGTTTTGTTGTTGACTGAACTAAATTGAAACAGAAAAATTCTTTGTACTGTATTTGTGTTTACTAGTTTCGACCAATGGATTCATTCCAATTATCCTTAGGCAGTTACTATTTTCACATTTACAGTTATACGTTATCCTTTATTTATTTTATTTTTCGATTTCTCGAAGGAAATGAAATCGGAATGTAATAAATTTTGTAGGCCATAGATGAAAAAAAGGAAACAAAACACCTAGAGCACATGATAAGAATAGATGAAAAACCCTGCAAATAGATAAAATATATCAAACTCGATCGAATAACATTTGTCCAACGAAATGACAATGTGTTCACACAACGACATGGTTTTTTAATGGATGTCTGTTTTCTTTACGTCTATATAGCCAACAAATGTTTAAGGTCACACATCGTGCATGTACAATAAACGTATCATTGATAAATAAAGTAATGTTCATTGTCGTCCATAGGACAATGAGCAAAGATACATATGTATATGCATTGATATGAAGTAGAGCTATAAATATAGCGAATAGAATTAACAGTTAGCATGTTTAAATTTTATAGAATGGGCGATAGAAGAAGGAAAAAAAAGTGCACATATGTGCGTCTATAGTAGTCTGCAATTGTGAACCACCCATTTAATCCTCGATAAAAAAAAACCATATTCGTGTTATGACTCTTACGCGTTTGCAATTCATTTTTATTATTTGTTCATCATCGTAATGTGTTTTTTTTATTTTCGGTTTGTTTTTATGTTTCATCGTTTTGTTTATTCTTTTATTTTCATGTTATTTCACGCTTGTAATGTTCAATGTTATTTTTGTGTGTAAACGTTTTTTTTAATCAAAATCGACGACATACAAAAAAAACCTTATAATACACAAATTGTAACAACTCAAATGCTCGCAATCGACCACCACGATACACCACGCAATGTAAAAATATCATCCATACTGGGTTGCTCTATAATGCCATTGCCATGTTCACTAATCAAATAAATTTACATCAAACAAAAAGTCGCTCACCAACATCCCCATCGTGGCACGACGATGAACCCACATCGACTATTGGAAAAGGTAACGAAACACAAAACTCATACATCCATACACAAACACAAATCATATGCCGCCCATACCCGTTTTATTTTAAATTAACTGCATCGCATTCGCAATGCGACAAGATTGACCCTGTCAATGATCGATTCAAAATAATTATAGAATCCCTACCCCAAACCAAATCAAAACAAGATGACGTTTTGTATGCTTTGCAATTGCTGCCACAAAACATCAACCATTCAGAATGGTCATTTAAGCAAACAATTAAAAGCATAGAAAATGGCTCAGCTGGTTTTGAAACGTTTTTGCATCTCATAAAAGAATAGGATAGATGGATATTTCACAAAATAGTAGCTATTTTGTGAACTTTGATTCTGTGGCAACGAGAAACTCTAAGTGTGGACTTCCATTTTGGATGTTCAAATTTGGAATTTCACGTTGGATCAACAAATTTCTGTTGCCACAAAAATAAAGTTCACAAAATAGCTACCATTTTGTGAGATATCTATCCAGTTCGATTGTATGATTATCGACATTACGATGCATCGCGAAAATGACAAAATCAAAGTAAATGATGTCCGTAAATGAAGTCGAATTAAAACTTCTTGATTAGTTATACATTTGAATCGACCATTGTATCATACACTCACATACACATACATACACTCACACGATCAATTAAATAGAATCCGGCGAAGATCCAAATAAATCGGCTTCAACGGCAAGAGCGCTAGCAGCAATGGCCACCGATGATTTACAAAAATCACAAGAACTGGGAAAGGAACAATCACAACAATTATCGCCACCATCAATGAATGATTATGATCCATCCGATAATAAATCGGAAACCGAAACGAAATCATTGTCTAGCGTTAAATCGAACGGATCGAATCCAGATTTGAGGTATTTATAAACGCACACAAGCTCTTAATCTTTGTTTGTTATTTTTGTTGCATTTTTTGTTGTTGTTTTTTTAAAGAATAATTTTTCCACATTGTATTATCATTTCGAATTTTGTTTGGCTTTTATATATATTTTAAATTTTTTCGTTCGCTTTATTCCGTTGTTTTTTTGTTGTTTTTATTGTTTTATGACATTCTTATTCTTGCACTTAATCGAACCGTGTGCATCAGAATGCAAATTTCAATGTGAATGTTATCGTTGCATTTTACGTCGTTTTGTCGTGTTTTTTCGTCTTGTTTTTCCTATTTTGTGGTGTTATGAGACGCCATTTGCTGTCAAATAAATGCCAAATTAGCTTCAAATTACAAGAATGTATTATGAAACGTTTCAATGCAGCATATTGCACTGGCACATGTTTACTTTTGTCTTTAAAATGTTCATATCTTCAAATATGTGTATGTCTACATTCAGCAATTACAATATTAATGAGTTGTGCGCCTTAAAAACTATAGCTAAACGATATGTAAGTACATTGTGAATAAAATGCATAATTAAGAGGTAGACAACGTTAGATATGTCGGGCCAAAAAAAAGAAACAGTATAAAATTGCCAACAATGATAATACAAGTTAAAACTATATAAACGATAATAAATTTGTTTAGTATACGATTCGAAAGCGATGAGATCGAACGTAGTTTTGGTGTGTAAATGGCAATATGTCTTTGTTTTATATTCACAGATCGAAAAAACAAGCGACCAATTTGGATATGAGTGGCGCTGGTCAAGAGCCCATTTTACCGGCTGTACTCGAATTTCCTGAGACACACCAAGAATCATTTTTACATCAATGTATAGTCGATTTGGATGTGAATATTCCAAATTTTAAATTGGCACCAGTGTATACGCTCTATTTATGCGCAAGGTAAATAAATCGAAACACAAATCATATGTCTAGTTTTGTTTATTATTATTTTTTTTAATGTGTTTATTTCTTGCTTTTGATTAGATATCGCGCTTCAACGCATTATCGACCAGATTTGCAGCCAACGGAACGAGCACATAAATTGACCGTGTTTTTACATCATGTGGCCAATTTAATTTTGGGTGTGGTACAAGAACGCAATCAAGATCCACGTGTTTTATCATTTTGGATGGCTAACAGTTCGGAATTCTATCACTTTCTAAAATCCGATCGACACATATCCGCATTCAGTGTACAAGCACAAGAAGTTTTAACTGAAAGCGTTCAAATTGCTTTCAATCATTTGGTGAATTGCTTTCGTCTTGAATTGTCACAAACATTGAATCAATTTCTATCGGAAAATATCGATCATGAATCAGCCGCCGGGCTTGTGTTGACCGTTTTAAGTTCGGCAATGGCATTGTTGAGACGCAGCCGTGTTAATGCCGCTTTAACTATTCAACTTTTCTCGCAGCTATTCCATTATATCAATGCAATTTGTTTCAATACGGTAAGCTAAATCATTCGAATTTTTGAATACTTAACAAATAAAATGGACAAAGTCAATTGAAAACAAATAAAAAATCTTTTTCGAAAAAAAAAGGTCGTGACAAACCCGCACATGTGCATTGAATCATGGGGAAAGGTTATTAGAGAACGTCTTGATATACTTGAATCATGGGCCCATAAACAAGGATTAGAACTAGCTGCTGAGTGCCATTTAGCCAAAATTAATCAATGTGCCGATTTCTTACAGGTATATTTTTATCCATAAACGTCACTTGTTCAACTACACAAGTATATTAGGTTTAATGAAAATAATAATTGGATTTTCTCTCTCTGCAAAAAAGGCGGCCAAAACTAGCGAGGAAGATGTCCAAAAATTGGCATGTTCTTGTTTCCGTTTGAATTCATTGCAAATGGCTGCACTGCTATCACAAGAAAAAATACCGAGAAATTTAATCGATACAGCTATTAGAATGGCCGAGTCCGTTGCTGACGAACTCACCCGGGGCGACGACAGAGAGGTACGAATGGAAAATGATTCTTTTTTTCATTGTGTTACTCTAAATGAATATTACCAGCGAGTGCCATTGAATATATCTTTTTTTGTTCTTTTTAAAATATAGGTGTGTCTTGAAGAATCACTTGAATTGCCGTTGGCACTTTTGATTCCGGACGATGGATTCAGTTCAGATGTGGTGCGTGGCATCCCAGCTGGCTTAGTTGATTTCTTGGCACCATTACAAGGAGCAGGCATGTGTCGACTCTCTTTTCAACCTACAAGCATTGGCCTTTGGACCGTTTACATGCATCAGTATAATGTAAGCATCAACATTTAATCGCACATCGAATATAATTCAAATTGATTGAAATGAATCTTATTTAACTGTAGCAAACGAGATCATCTAGTGTAATGTCAACAAAACTACCGCAACCTGAAGTGCAAGTGATAAAATTACACAAAAATGCGAATGGAATGGGATTATCAATTGTAGCGGCAAAAGGAGCCGGTCAAGTATGTCATTAAAATGGTTTTCACCGCAATGACGGTGAATTGTGAAATGGATTGATTTTATTAAAATTGAAATGTCATTTTTTTAATAGGAACGCTTGGGAATTTATATTAAATCAGTAGTTCCTGGCGGCGCAGCTGATGCCGATGGTCGTCTACAAGCAGGCGATCAACTTTTAAAGGTTGATGGCCAAAGTTTAATTGGAATAACACAAGAGCGTGCAGCCGATTATCTTGTACGCACCGGACCTGTTGTTATTCTCGAAGTGGCCAAACAAGGAGCCATCTATCATGGTTTAGCTATGCTTCTGCAACAGCCCAGTCCAATCATACAAAGAGGTAAGCATCTGATTAAAATATTTTTGTTGAATCGAATCGTTTTTTTTTATTGTGTGCCGCGTGTGTAACTTTGAGATTGAATTTAACTTAACTAACTCCAATCGACTAGTTTGAAACTAAAAAAAATGAAAATTATCAAAGTTTGAGCTTAAATTGTTGCTAAAACGCTAAAAATATTTAAACTAATTCGTAGAATATACACAAGAAAATTTTTATTTCAACTAACACTGTACGAAATACTAACTTGAAATCATAACTAACAAATAAATTACCTTTCCTTAATGCTGCTTCTATGCGTTATGCTTTAAAATTGCGAATACACACACATTTAAAGCGGAAGAAGAGTATAGACCAACAAACAGTAGTAGACTCTATGATTTCGACTCAGATGAAAGTCTCAATCTTTTTGAGCAAGAGGCTTATTCGGTGCCAACATTTCAACCATTACCGAACTTTGGCCAATACAATGCCAATGAATTTTTGCACAGTTCACCGCATTTAAATTATCGCCGTCATTCGTCTTATTCGCACGAAGATATTCTCAACATGAAGTATCAACATGTGCCAGTCGATCCAAGATACCGTGATAATCGGCCATTTGTAAAAAGCAGCTCAAACATTTATGACAATGTTCGTCGTGATTTCATGAGCCGACGACGTAGTTCGTCATCATTGCAAGATGATGTACTTCGACCCTTTCAATTATTGCAAATGAATGAATTTTTGCGAAAAAGTAGCCCAACCATGCAACGTACACGCTCCTCCAGCCCAAATGTATCCGATAAAAGCAATTCAAATTGGAATTTAAATCCGTCGATTTTTATCGAAGAATATGATGACACCAAAGCGGAGGTAAAGTCCAACAATAGTTCAACAAATCTATCACAATTCAATGATTTTCATCAGCCCCTAAATGAAGAGAGTGTCGCACCGTTTGCCGGTTGCGATGAAATTCCATTCATCGATGATGAAAATGTCTTTATTTCCGCTCATAAAATGTCATGTGATGAAAATGTTATACCTGAAGTCAATTGTGTAGCCTGTAATGAACCTTCAGTAGTTGAAATGCCTAAGCCACCACCAATTCTACCCCCATACATGAAAAATAGAAAAACGGTCAGTTTCGATTTGGAGGTGGATGATGTCGATGTGGAAATTAGTAAATTACTACCGCCATTAACACAATTGGAAATGCAAAAGCAACGGCAACAACAACAACAGAAGCAATCAATTTATAATACAACCATGAATAAACCAAACACTTGTGATCATATAACCAATGTCATGCTCAATAAATGTGACAACAGCGATGCTGGGACCAATTCAAACTGTGCATCAAATGCTGCTAATGACACAACATGCAGAGGATTAATGCATACAAAAAATGAACCAATTTTTAAATTTTGTACCTATAAACGTTCTAATTCTAATACTAAACCTAATAATGGAACTGAAAGCTTTAAGAACATACCTTCTTTAGATAATGATAATTTTAGCGCTTATTTTTATGATGAGGAATCGAACAACGGCCAAATATTAACAAATAATAAGACTATTAGTTCAGCAATAACAATGTTCGATACAAAAGCATTTACATTAGATTTGTCCGAATTGAATTCAAATTCAACGAATTCGTCGACAACACAATACGATTCAAGTTTTGTTGGTGAAACCGAACTCAAACAATCTCATCAGAAACCGCATTATGCACCAAAAGAAAAAAAACCACAATCACCACCACCACCTCCACCACAATCCATCCAAATGCGTCCCGAGAAATTCGCTTATGTTCCATTGGACCGTCAAAAATTACAAACGTTCGGAACGAAATTGCCCAGTACGGGTAATGTGAAAGCGCTTCGAAATTATTTTGAACAACTAAAAATGCCATGTGATCGTCGATCAAAATCATCGCCAAACCTATCGAAAGATAATAATCGTAAAATGTCAACAACCGAACGACAAAAGGTATTGGATCAATTGAAAATTTGGAGTGAATTTGGAACGTCGGATGTGCAAAGTAATGATAATCATCATGATATAATAAAGTCAAATGTTATCACCGATCCAATGACACGTTCGGTGCTCAATCTAACGGTAACGGCAAAATTCGATGAACACGAGCATACATCAAAAATTCAACTAACCGAATCGGAACGAT
This sequence comes from Contarinia nasturtii, assembly GCF_009176525.2. Taxonomy (NCBI): domain Eukaryota; kingdom Metazoa; phylum Arthropoda; class Insecta; order Diptera; family Cecidomyiidae; genus Contarinia; species Contarinia nasturtii. The sequence continues at coordinate 793,182 of NW_022197768.1, forward strand.
CAACCAGCGAACCAAATATTGAACGTTGTACCAGTGTGGCGTCGAACATGAATCAACGAAAAAAATTTCCAGAATCGTATATTGTACGCAAACAAAAAATTACGACCAACATTAAAACAACGGACAATTATGCAGCACAGAGTTGCCCAAATCTCATGAAATACAACAATATAATGACGACAGCAAAGGAAGACAATTCCACGTTTAACAGTAAATTAAAAGCAAGTATTTACAACAGTCCATGTCATCGATCCACATTTTTAACGCTACGAAAAATTAAACAAAACAAAAAAGTTAATAAATTGGCCAAAAATTCGAAGAGCAGCGGCTCAGCGACGTCTGGATCAAGCCATTTATGTAAAATGTCCAACGATTCAGACGGTGGAGACGAAGCAAGATGACAAAGTAGCTAATTCATTCAATTTATCATGCACACGTCAAGTCACAGTTTTTCTGTCTGTTTCTCCCTTTGTTTTTTTTTTATTCGGTGGCTTAGTTATGCATCATGTCATATTTTCAATAGCTACTTTTACATACACAATCGAAAATCGCACGCGATTTCATTCGATTTTATTTTCAGTTTCGAGTCGCATGAAAACATTTTGTTCTCTTTTTTTGTCACCACCAACCACCATCACTTTCATTTTTTATAATTGAAATCGATTTTGCTTCCGTTTTTTCGAGAACATTATCAGTAACAAACTAAGTTTTCGTATCGTTTTTTTTTTCTTTTATTTTTCAACAACGTGAATAATAAACGAATATTAATTTTTTAACATTTTTCTTTGTAAAGACAAATTCTACTAACGCTGTTAGTCTAACAGGTTGATGCAGGAGAGGAAATAAATACGTGTATTTTATTGTGTGTTTAATTGCATGACAATTTTTCTTTGTATAGCGTAGTATATATTTTGTTGTAGTTTATAAGTGATAATTTTTCTTGCATGTTAACAATACCGTTAATTATTCAGTAAATTTTGATAGTGAAGTAAAATACAATCATTAAGTCTCTTGAACATTTAACGAACATGGACATTTTATATTTTGAAATAGATAATCGTCGAATGTCAGAACGAGATCCAAAAGCAATGATGGCGCATGTACAACAATTACCCAACAGTAAATCAGTACCAGCTTTGCATCACGTTGGCAACAGCGGTAAGTAAAACATATCGAAATCAATCAATCGATACGAATTACATGAAATATGATGATATTTCTTTATCCATCGATACATAATTAGGTATTGTCAACAATAAATCTAGGAGTATACACAATTTAACTGGAAGCACAGATCAAAGCTTTTATCAAAATCTAAGTGTTTACAGAGCGCAAAATCAAAGTCAACCGAATTTGGGAGATCGGTATGTATTTTCTTAAATTTTCTTCGAATTTTTGGTTTTTATTCAATAAATCAAGAGAAATCGACATTTTCTTCTCTTCACAGCTCACAAATCCCTTCTCAATCGACAATAATTTCATCCACAAATTCTACAACGATACCATCTAATCAACAACTCTTAAGCCGTCCAGCTTCAGCCTATTTCAACACAAATAACAAAAGTAATAATACATTGCCTTCGCAGATGTCCGGTCATTACGTGCTACCATCGAACAATAATATCGGCGGAAATAATCTACTCACAAATCAATCATCATCACATACAATGAACAATCGGCCGATGAATGCATTCATGCGTGACACACAAAATCAACAAAGTCTACGAATGAATCCAATGATGGCACCATCAATGCCGAACATTGCACATTCCAGTGGTTATTCATCGAATATGACAGCCAGTCAAAGTATGCAAAATGTCAATATGATTCATCCAAATTATTATATGCAGCCGATGCAACAACAACAACAGCAGCAGCAACAACAACAACAACAACAACAACAACAACAAAATCCAAATCAAATGATGAACGCAACATTTACAAACGGCTACAACGCAGATATGCCGAAAATCCAAGAGAATGCACAAACATTGGATATGGCCGAATTGGCGCGCAGACGCCAACAACGTCAACAAGATATGGTGCCAATGTATGCATTGGATGTAAATGTTCATAATTCACAGAATTCAATGCCGAATCTATCGAGCGGTTCAATGCTATTGTCGCCCGGATCAAATCCAAATGACATGATGAACAATTTCCGAGCAAATGCAACACTAACCAAGGGACATTCATCACAATCTGGCATCAATTACATGACCAAACAACTTCCACCAACTGCACCCAAACCACAGGTAAAATCAACACAATTCAAACCAAATTCGGTGTGGAACATTTTTTTTTCTTATTCGTTTTGTTTCCATCTGTATATAGATGAATCGACAACCACAGCATACTAATGATTTATCACCTCCATTGCCACCATCGGCAACGCATCCTCTATTCAAAAATGCCAACGATCAGTCAAGAATCACCAGGTAATTAATTTTGCACCAAAATATATAAATATTGTCTTTATTTTTGATGAATAATATCATTTAAAAAAAATTGTTCAGTTCGCCAAGTATAGGTTATCAATCAGCCTATTATCCACCAACGTCACAAGTATTACCGAAAAGTTTTATTGGAACAACAACGATGAGTCCATGGGAGAGAGAAGAGCGTGAAAAAGAAATTGAATTGCGACGTGAACAGGCTCGACAATGGCGTGAACATCACATCATCGAGCTATCAAATTTACCACACCGCACACCACAACAGGAGGAACAATTAAAAACTATAATTCTTGAACGTGATTTTGAGCGTCTAGCCCAAGAGCAAGGCGATTTAGAAGAAGACAACGATACAAATTATGGCAAAGAGAATATGCAAGAAGTAATTCGACTTGCACCAAATTCGAATCAATTATCAACGCCGGTGATGAATATGAAACAGGTGGATGTTAAGACCAATGTTGTTCCACAAAATGTTGCGTATGCCGGTTCGAATGCCAATAATGATAGTATGCAAGGTCTGAATGATGGTTTACTGCAACAGCAACAGCAGCATCAGCAGCAGCAACAACAACAACATCATCATCAACAACAACAACAACAACAACAACAACAACAACTTCACCAACAGCATCTATCAGGCAGCACACAAGTTCAACAACCAAAGAGCATTTTAAAGCATAATAATGCCCGTATCGAACGAACAAGCAACAGCAATCCATCATCGCCATCAAAACAGGCAAAGTCCACAACATTTGCCGATGATCGTCAAAATAATGCCGATGCGTCCATGTCAAGTGTGGTACGCGATTTAAACAGTATGAGCTTTAATGAATCAACCACCTCAACATCCAGCTACCAAATCAAAGAAATAAGCGAAATGAACATCGATTCGCTGAATAATAGCATACATAATCCACCGCCGCCGCCCGAACGAAATTCATCATATGTTGTGATGTCACAAAAACAACAAAATTTGCGAAACAATAACCTCACCACAACAACGCTAACCAATCAAAGTGTTAAAAAAACGACCACGTCAACACTAACCACCACATTAAGCAATGATCAATTGTCATCGTCGCCATCATCATCGTCAGCAGCTTTTGGACAATTTATGATATCGAATAAAAAAACCATTACAAAAACAAATAACAATAGCATGAATGTGAGCAACGATAGTTTGAACAATAATAACGATAGCAACAACAATAGCACGAATAATGGCAATACTAGCATTTCGAACGTAAATAACAACATCAGCAACAGTAATACGAATGCAAATCATAGTGTATTAAGTAGTAATAATTTGACGTCACCGATGCCAACCAACGTTTCAAACGCATCGCTTGCCTCGATGATGGCAGCAGCAGCACGGGACAATAAACGCGTCTCATTCCATGACGATGAAAACAATTTGATCATGGGACAATCGAGTGGTGATCTAGCTGAATTGAGCATTGTACGAGAAGATCCAAATGTATGTATTTTTTTTTTTTTAAATTTATTTCAATCAAAACTATTATTTTCGTCTTTAAATTAGTTTTAATCGGTATCTTTTTCTCATTTGCAGCGATTTATTCAAGAAACATCAGCAATGCTTCAGACACCAACCACACCCGAAGGTGAATCATGGAATGCAGTTGTACAACAGACACCAGGTGTAATTGGCGCACAAGAAGTATACAGGTATGCAATTGAAAATTGAATAAAACATTGTTTTATTTGCATTTATTATAATTTTCTATTTCTCGCTCTCCCTCAAAAATGGCATTTTAATCGAATTCAATATATTTTCATTTATTTTGGCAGAGATCCATTGACGCGTCGATTGCAAGAGAAGCAACAACAACAAGAGAAGCAAAAAACTGGCGATGGTGTTCCAGAAAAGTTGTCGTTTAAAGAGAAAATGAAAATGTTTGCACTGGAATCGGGTGAAAATCAGACGCCAAAGGACAAATTGAAAATATCACGTGCTCAAAGGGATATTGATGCCGTACATTAGACAAAGACACGCATAAATTATGCAGCATTATGCCAGAGCAAAACTACTATTTCATCATCATAAATAATTTCTTTTATTCAACAAACAAATTGTACACGCATGTGAATTGTAATAATGTGACGAAATGAATTTACTGTGTCTCGATTATAATATCTCGTTCGACATTTATCCACCCCCTCCCCAAAATGGACCATTTATTACAAATATATATATATACACATAATAGGTTGCGTATTTTTTAGACTTTAAACACTTTCCAATTCAATAAATTTATTAAACGTTAGATGAAAAGTAAAGAAAAAGCATAACTAAAACGAAAGGTGACCTTTGAAGTGAAGCAAATTAAAATTAAAAACAAATTATAAACGTAAAAAATTAGTAACAATATGAAGATCTATTTAACAAAAAAAAAGAACAAATCACTTATGACAAAAATTATTAAATGTGTTTTAGAGTAGTATACAGTATATTGCACAAGAGATTAAAAGTTTTGAAATTAAAATCATCTTAATATATTAATCAGGAATTCCTGTTTCACAACAAAAAAAAAAAATTAAGAAAAAAATATTGAAAAATATTCAGAGTATTTTTTTAAATTGTTTAAAAATGGAATACATGTAAAATCATATCTATAAATGAAAACAATTGTAACACACCGACTACCTTTGAAAAATCCAAGCACACATAAATGCATAAACTTTATAAAATTCTAATAAAATATACAAGAGAGAATGAAACTCAATTTTAAATGTGAACAATTAAAGCGATGATGATAACAAATGAAAATCAAAATATTCTCTATATTTGTTGAGTTACAGTTTTTTGTTTTTTTTTTTTCTACCCCAATCAAATTCTTATTGAACAAAAAGCCCAAAATTTTAGTTATTGTTTTGTGCAAAATTTAAAATTCGTTTTTATTTTTAGTTTCACTGAAAAAATGTTAAAACGTATGTCAAATTTTACCAAAAAAAAAAATTGAAAGGAAGAAAGAAAAGTAGGTGCGTGCGCACATGCACGACTATACTGTAGATAAATTGAATTATTTAAACGTTAGCCGCCCTTGTCTTTTTGAATTAATATTGTCACTCATTATCTGAATATTTTAACGTTTTAAGAGAGGAAATGAGAGGGACAGAGAAAAAAAGAACAATTGAATAGTGATATGGCATGAATTATTTTAAAGATGATATGGGCAAGAATAAGGATTTGACATTTCTAATGGGAACACAATTTATATGAATAAATAATATAATTGAATAAAACAAATTAGAGTATATATATAATATATAATTGTATATGCTCACTTCAGAGACTCAACATAGGATACAAATTATTTTGACTACAACATCCATATGTGTAAATTTGGATTTGAATTTAGTAAATTTGTATGGTATGTTAATGCTCCAAAGTGGCCCAGTAGCTTGATTTCTATTTTAAAAATTGAAAACAAAAAGCAAAAATCATCATATAACAAATATATCATTCGTATTATAAGCATTTAGAAATTAAAAGAACAGATAAAATGTGAAATGCAAAAGATTTTTTTTTTTTTTTCAAATATTATTATTATAATAATTATTTGGTGAAAACGAAAGGGAAAAAACGGCAAAAAGAACTATGAATGTTCAAGAAATTTAGTACCGGCAAGAGAAATAAATATGGACAACGATTGTGCGCAACAAATCATTAAATAAATTGCGCATTTTGAATAATCAAGCCATAGCCGTTTGCCACACATTCATGTGTTTTAATATGTTTACCATCCCGTCTTTGATATGTGAATATTGAACTTATTAAAGAGTGAAACATCGTTAAATTCCAATCAAGAAAACGTAAAGCATTTAGCATTCAACATAAACTTGTTTCGTTTTCTAAACATGTATACAGATAGTATATATATATATAAATATATATTTTTAATTTTTTGAAATAATTTTATCCATTTTTTTTATACATACACACATTTTTTTTTTTTGCTTAACCATTAGACATTCTTTTTTCTCTTAATAAATAAGTGCGTTCGAATAAAGAAGAACAGAGTATCATTAAATATGTAGAAATGAACAGCAAAAAAAAAGAGTCGATTTGATTTTATTTTTAAACTGAAAGAAAATGAGAAAATGGAAATATTGTGATCAATGCAAACTTAATGAACACGAAACGTAGCTAATTAGCATCTTTCATAAAAATTGTATACGGTCAGTTGGTGGCAGGGTCAAATTCATTAAAATAGGTAAGTTTCTAACGAAAAACCGATTCCATATTAATTGACTTTTTTGGTTTTTCTACGAATTTTTCTTAGATAAAGCCTACTATTCTATGTGTTTTGTGTGCCGCTTTGGAATTGGAATATGGTCTTTTCGTATTTTTCGATCGTTTGCTTTGTATATGTTTCTTCTTTCAATTTATGACCTGCAGTCATGGAATTTCATCTCTTTCTTTTTAGGAAAACAAAACTTTTAAAGTTCAACAAAACTCTTATCTTTGAACCACAATCCCTTGATTTATCTCGATTTCATACAAAGTCAAAATGTATGTGGATATTCTTGGCTTGTTCCATTACGTCCCATTCTGTTCGATTTGTCATTCAAATTGCATCGCATATCACAAAATATCAACAATTTTTTTTTTGCGGCGTGTGTATGTTTCAAGTCGAATTCGTCATCGCATAATAATCATTTGTGCCAAAGTGCGAATAATTAAACAAAAAAAAAAAAAAACAGAAGAATCTCACGTTTTTTGAGTCGAAATGAGGACTATTACATTCTTCTCTTTGAGTGAATACTTTGATGAGTTCTTTCAGTTTTAGTCATCATAATTTATGTAAATGCATTTCTCTTTCTCTCTCTCTCTCTCGTCGTGCCATAAACTTGAGAGACAGGTTCAAAGAAACCATATTTATTGCCCAAACTTTTTTTGCTTTTACATCATGTAATTTTCAATACCGATTTGTCTCTTTGCTTAATGATTCGTCACCAAAATTATTGAGAAATAATTGAAATATGTCGACAGTTTATAATAACTTTCAAAAGCGAAATAAACGACGAACAGAATCGAAAGAAATACTATACTAAATGCGATACGTCAATTTGTGACGACATTTATGGTAGACTGTTGTTGTTTGTTTCTCGACGGAATTTTTTTTTAAATCATTTTCATAATAACATGAACTTTGCCATGAATTACTTATAAATGCGTACATGTCGTTCGTGGTCGCATCGAAAATATCATCGTATTATTCAAATTGCCTGGGCAGTTGTGTGCCACACCGATCATTTCGATGACGGGAAAAGTCATTAAATAAAAATAAAGTGGTCGTAGACTTTTTTAATCTTCAAAACTGTTTAACATATAAGTAGCCAAGCGATTAATATTTATTTTTTTTCAATAGTGAATAAATGCATCGATTAAAATTTGGAGCGTGGCCGAACGAAAGCACAGAGCAAAAAGAAGAAGATTGTCTTTGCACAGTGCACATAAAACTTGAAACTTCTTTCCTTCTTTTTTTTATTATAGCATCAATGCCATTTGAATACGGTCGGTAGTTCTGCAATGAAAATTACATATATTTGCTTTTGCTTTTGCTTGCTTTTGGTCTTTTGCTCTTCCCATTCTCTTCGTTTCATTTTCATGTCTTATCAATGCGGTATATTTATTTTCGTGAATTTTACGAAATTAAAAATATTCGCATCAAAAGTTCAATAGACTTTTTAATTTTATATGCACCAAAATAGAGATGAATATATTATCAAGTGGGCTCCACTTCAAATGAATGAAACGAGTGTTGATGTTGATAAGGATTTTTATCAACTTTTCAAAATATTCGTCCTTGGCATTGCATGAAATATGCGGCATTCAAAACAAGTTGGAAAATGCACCCATCATATTATCACCTCCGATTGTCTCGCCCAATCAATCGATAGGGGAACAAATGTTTCAGCATTAGATATTTAATTTAAACGAAATGTAACTAAACGAATTTCAAAAGAGAAGAAAGAAATAATTTAATTATATTTTCGATCTTTGGTGCGGTGTGTGTTGTTTTTTCTTCTTCTTTCTTTCATTCATTTTCTCATCTCTCTTTCACTTTTTCTCCCCATTTCGTTTTCTTTGCGCTTTGTGCAAGTACATTTGAAACTGTCTCACAAGTCCAACAGAATGCTCACACGATCACCCGTATATCTCAATGCCGATGTAACATCAGTTCGTCTCTTTCGCGCATGTTGTTTTAGTCTCGTTGCTTTTCAAAAAGTCGTCTCGTCTTTCAATGGGCGAATTGTTGGCCTCTCAATGCCTTTATATTTCTGCATAAAATTGACAAATACTTTAACGAGAGTGAGACAACTGCTGGTGCGTCAAATCAATTGTACAGTGTGTGCATGAACGGTGCCGCTCGACTGAAGACCGAATGTCATAATGGCTGTATGTTCGAATATCATTGGAGCAACTGAAACAGAATAAGCAAAAGAGGAGAAAAAAACAACAAATCGGTTCAAACACTTTCGTAACTGCAGTCGAGGCGCAGAGCCCGAGAAGTATACAACACACAATTGAGCTCGTTGGCTCAGCTGTTTTTCTGTCTTTGATTTATTTTTTTGTGATAGTTAGAGTTATAAAATACAATCCAAACCAATTTGAGAAGAACAAGAAAAAACACACACACGCGGAGAGAGACACTTGCAAACAGTTCGCGCATAATTCCTTTCGGTTTTTGTTTCTCTATCTCTCGCTGTATCGGTTTTCTATGTTCAATACGAAAAACATTTCCAGTTTCGTTTTCTTTTTTCGTTATTGAAAAACACCCAACACATAAATTAGAAACCGTAGAATCGACCACAGTATTGAATTAGTTGAAATCGGGCAACCAAAAAAAGTACAGATACCGAAAAGAAAAGGCAGCAGTTTAAGTTTTTTATGTGAAACCGACATCAAAAGACTATCGCTACCACACTCAATACGGAATAGTGACCAAATAATTACGAGTAAAAACTGTTTCATATTTTCCGGGAGATATAAAAAATAATATAGACGAAGAAAGTATTTAGAACAACACAAATTCTAACAACAAAAATTATGTTGAATTTGATCCTGAAGACTGAGAGTTTGTGAATGAAAATTACGATCAAATTGTGCGTGTTTTTGAAATTTGTGCACCATCGCAAATTGTATTCATATAAATGGATTCATTTCTTTGCTGATTTGGATGATTAAAAGACTGAGTTCTTGCAGCCACTACCCCTTTTGTATATGTTATACGTATTTATATGTAATAGACGAACATAAATATAAGTGAATTATATTTCATAGTTTTTCATTTCATCGATTTTGCATAAATGTTCCTGACATAAAGAAAGAATATAAAGCAACAACAAAAATAATAATACGAAAAAACAACAACCACAACCACCACCACAACCACATCCATAACAATCTACCAAGAATTATATATATTGTGTTTGAGTGCTTCAATGGCATTTCTTCAAAACAGTTTTAAATACATCAAGTAAAGCAGCTTACAAAAGAATTATGACCAAAATCGCGCTGCAGAACGTAGCGTCAAAGTATTGTATGTGTGTGATACATTGAAAATTAATCAGAATAATACATTTTAAGTAAAAGAGCAAAAAAAAAGAGTACATAAAACATAAGAAAAAAAGAGCATGTTTAAATTGGCTTCTGAAAATCTATTGCTAAATAGATAAACACGACCAACATTCAACAGAAAAACCCGACGCGAAAAAAGGAGAAAAAAAAATCGCTGAATGTACGACAAGTAAAGAAAAAAATAATAATCGAAACAAAACCAATCGAAAAAGAAAAGAGCATTACTTGAAGTTTACATATTCCAACGTGAAATGTGCCAATTATTTAATAATTTTACATGTAATTTAAACAAAAATATTTAGTTGATTTTAGTGAAGAAAAAAAAAGAAAAGAAGGAGTTAAAATTGAAGAGAAAAAAATAGTGTTTTTGAGAAGAAAAAACGAGCTGAATCGATATAATTGTCTATTACAACATACCAAAAATATTTAACAAAAAAAAAAAGAATATAAAAAGGGCAATTACGTTCACGAGACAAAATAAGAATTTGTTTTTCATTAGTGTGAAACGATACGCGGCGTGAAATCGGTGAGATCAATTCTTTGCGAACGAAAAACAAAGAAACACAGAAAGAAAGTAATCAAATAAAATACACATAAAAATTAACCAAAATCGAAAGCTGTGAATTTTTCTGGATGTTGCCGTGCCATTGGTGCGAGAAAACGAGATAACAAAAAAAAAATTTCTAGTAAAAACAAGAAATAAATTGTGTGCACGAAACAAGTGCGGATGCATATATAGTCGCGTAATAGATCTGTTATTAAATTGAAGATATTTTGTAAGATGGCAATGACGGCATGCTATTCAAATTATGGCCTTTTGGGTGCGGTGTCACAACGTCAACGGCAACAGCATCAATCGCATCAACAGGCCCAACTCTCGACACAGCCAACACAATTGATCCCAATTCCGCAACCGTCGAGACTACAATCGGCACAAGTTCCACAAAAAGACTTTAGCGTTCCATTGCATGTTGATTGCAGCGTAGAATATGAGTTACCAAATCAAGCCAAACCACCGCCCGGTGCACGCGTCGAACCGCTACTATTGATGATACATCCATGCTATTTTCGTAAAATAGAAAGCGAACAACGTCGCAGCCCATTTATAAATAATATGCCCAATTCGTCGTCACGAAATTCAACTCAAAGTCGACGAAGTAGCCGAAATTCACAACAAATTACACAAACATCAACGTCGTATACATCGGCGGCCCAACAAAGTCAATCGCTGCAACATAATCCAAATTCAAATCATAATCATAATCACAGCCACAATAGCCATAGCCATAGCCAACATACACACAATCATCATTCTCAGTCGATGGAACGCCAAAAACTAGAACAAAATCCACAAATCCACCAACGTTCGTTGTCACAACAGGCAACACAACAACAAAAAATGTCTCAGATGTCGCAACAGGCGTATTATCCAGCCAATAGCAACAACAATAATCCATCTAGTATCAATAATGCAAATACCAACAATACAAATAGCAATGATAGTTCGCTTGCTGACATCCGGCTGTGCTTAGATAATTGGGAACATAGTCAAATGGCGGCCATTCCAAGGGACTTTCAAGCTGGCCTGCCCGACGCCACACCAAACAATACCTATCGTGACGACAAATTGAACGCGTTGAATGGAAAATATCGGCAATATTTACGTTCACATCGATTGCATCCATATTTGATGGCATCTGCCACTGCTTTTCCTCAACTCACATCATCCGTTTTCCACTGAATATTCAATGGTGAATTGCATAATTGAAGGACTGCTCAACGACGATGACGTACACACAACATCATACATGCACATCATCTCACATCGTTTTCATCTGTTTTTTTTTTTTGCTGAACATCCGAGCTGCACTCCTGATGCAATGAAGGCATACAACACTCCAGGTGATGTATAGTATCTGCTGACAGCAATCTACATTCGAGGCATTCAAAATTCTGAAATTGAGGTAACAATCGAACATACAGAGCAACAAACTGAATAACTCACAAATAAAAAAATATAGACATACACACAGTTTCTTAACAAAAATAAAAAAGAAATAGAAGTAAAAACAAAATGTGTGACAGAAAATAAAAGTAACAAAAACAAAAATGCAGGATTCTAGAAATATTTAAACAAATCGAATGTGAGGGTTATTTGCAATGCCCCGCGATAACGAATAGATAACAACAATAAAAAAAAACAACAAATACGTGTATATTTTATGAATGGCAACTCAAGAAACGATTTAACTAAACAGAAGAAACGAAAAATAAAGTCGCAAATGTGAAATTAGAACATGTAAATTGCATATAGTTAAATAGCAATCGATAATGTTTTGTAAAGCCAATGTATGAACATTGTGCTGTAATTACCGATGATTTACATATTGTTCCACATACACACACAAAGACATACACTCATTCGCAATTGTTCATTTCAAAATACCATTCACTAATAACGTATTATATTCAGCAAAATCAAATGATCAAACTGACATTCCTTCCTGATTGCAACAGAGCAGCAAAAACAAAAACATACATTTGATAGCAAAACAAAACGAAAAAAAAAAATTTAAGCGAAAAAAAGCAAATAGTTAAAAAAAATAGAGAAAAAAAAGCGTTCTAATGTGGTGTAATGCGTTTACGTTTTAATGTGAGTATAATCAGCTTTGAAAAGTAGGCAGCTTACCTAAGATTGAATATTTAATTGATAAAATCTACTACTCTAGCCTATAGTGAAATGATATTTACTATCAGTTTAAGAGAAATCGTGAATGCAGTAGTTAGTGCCCTTGCGCCATCGACATTTCTTTCTCAGAAATAAACACATACACAAATTCCATAAATGTATTCGATGGACGATGGGGCTGTAAAATGAATCTAAAGAGCAGTCAAAATCATGTTCTTATTTCTTTTTTGTTTCTTTTATGATTTTGTTTTTAATTTTTCTTTAATCCTCGTAGTTCTTTTTCTTTTATTTGTTTGTTCGTTTTTTAAATGTGAAGAGCATCAATAAAACCCAAATACATATACTGAAATAAGCAAATTATATTTTAAAGACGTATTTGAAACGAAGCATTTGTACATTTATCTAGTAGAAGAAAATGAAGAATGAAAAGAAAATGCTGACCAAACGTCAATCAACTAGAAGAGGAAAGCAAAAATTGTTTTTTTTAGTTACAAGAACCCACACATAATTTTTGTTTTGATTCAGTTTTTTATTCTTGTATTTATCTGTGTTTTATATACCAGTAAATTTATGGAAAGAAAATTAAAAACCAATGCATGCAATAATAAGCATTATACAGACACAATCTGAAAAAAGAACTATTAAACAAATAGAGAAGGCAAGCAAGGAAATAAAAACCAGCAAAAAAAATGAGATAAAAAACAATGAATTGAAATTTTTAAAAACAAAAAAAAAGCAGTACACTTCAAAAACCGAGATGAAACACCAAAATCTACAGTGAACTCAAAATCAGCGGACCACCTTTTGTCCCCGAGCCATTTGATTTTTACACACATTCACACGCATACAATAACAGTGTGAGTGTGTATGCGAATCAAATTGAACAATTGAACTACATTGTGGTCCGCAAACATAATTAAATCGAAAAACTCTTCTTTTATTATTATTTTTTTAAAAAGTTTTTGCATTGCCAACAATTGTGTTCGAATTTATTGAAAACTTTGTTATCTCGTAGTAAATTATGTGTGGCAATATATTCAAGAATATATTATAGCGATCAAAATATACTAATTAAAAGAAGCTCAGCACACAGCATTGCGGTGTATTGTTGCAATATTGGCATTATGTAAATGTTTTTGTTGCAGCAGTGATGGATGCGGTAGTGGTGGTAGCGTCGTTCCGGCTCCATTCTAAGAAGGGCCAGCTCTGATTGGTCTGCTAGGCAAGAGTTCACTGTAGAATATATGAAAAATTATATATATATATATGAAAAAAACCAACCATCATATGCTTAAAAAAAGTTTAAAGTAACAAAAAAAAAAAACAAAAAACAGCAAACATTAAACACAAAATGGAAAGGATGAAAGAAAAACCATACATACACAAAACTTTGAGCAACACTGCGTTGCATTTAAATGTGATATTAGATTTATTTCAACTAATAACAAATGAAAAGAAACAAAGCAAAATTATTAAAATATTGCTATTACAACAAAAAAAAAACAACAACAACATTATAATAAAAATAACTAATACATAAAAGTTCTAGGCATATAACACAAAATAAAGAAAAACAGAAAATAATAAAAAATTGAAACCATCATCAAGGCAATACAACTCAGTATGATTGATGAAAATTCAACCGCAACCACAATTCAAATTTGACAACAACAAGAAAGAGAAAAAAAAGCATCAAAACACACTCACACACATATACATATAGAAAATACAAGAGAACTTAGAAAGCGATTTGTAGAAATTTATATAAATATATCGTTTAAATCAAAAAAAAAAAAGAATAAAGAAAATCATAATTGAACTAAAAATTATAAATAGCGACTTGACGTGAATGTGTTTTCTTTTTCTTAGCTTCTGCTGGATCCGTTTTCAGATTGCCATTCGTCTAGATTCTTTTTTTTTCAGCTATCTCATTTAAAAAAAAAAACTATTCCTTCTGATTTAGCTGCTCGTTTATATGGTCAATTCTCAGATATTGGCAAGAATGAAAACTAGTAGATAGCTTTCGATGATTAGGCAATTGTGAGATTAAAAAAAAACGAATGAAATTGGTATTCCTATGTCACATAGATACACTGGGAATGAAGTATCCCATTGGTTATTATATATATGCTTTGACAAAACGACGACGGTAAATGCTGCAACTAATTTGCCGTCGGCTGTGCTATTCGTTGTCGTTAACATCTATCGTGTATCGTTGACAAAAATATTTCCGAGAGAAAGAGACTTCAAACAGAAAAGCGAAACACAAGATAACGAGAGAGACAGACAAAAAATAACGCGCACAGAAGCTCAGCGCGAATGACAAAAAAAAAGAAGATTTATTCAACCAGAGAGACAGAAGCATTTTAAAATGTGTGCGCTTTTTTTCTCTGTTTCAACAAAACGATTTCTGCTTTTATTTGTTACAACATTTTAAATTGAAATGATCTGCATTGTTTTGCAACAAAAAAAAAAAAGTTTTTTGATTGCTTTACACCAATCATTTCTGTGTATCGAAATTGAGCAGAAAACGGATACATCACAAAGTGAAAGACAAAGATGGAAAACGATTTTTGGTACAAATGGAAAATAAACCACGATTAAGTGTGTTGGTCGTTGGTGCATGTTTCTCTCTCTCTCTCTCTCTCTCTCTCTCTTTCTTTCGTTCCATCGCTCGCCTTCGATCTTTCGGGAATGTGTATAAAATAAAAAATCATTGTAAGGTCGTTGCTTAGTTCGGAATAGCGAATAATTGCGTTCAAAATTCATTATACGTACAAAAACCTTTTTTTTCGTTTTGCCTCCATCGTCCAATGTATTGCCAAAAATGTACACACTTGAACTAAACAGAGAGACCAGGGACGAGAGAAGGCAAAGGAGAGTAAGAGAATGTGCGCGGCAGGAAACCGACAAATACTGCAAAGACAAATAACTAAATTCACAGTTTCGATGCAAGTGAAAACAGTGGAAAAATGAAGAGAGGAAGAAGGGAAAAAATTAACGAATCCCAACCAAAATGAAAACTCCAGCCGTAACCAAATAAAGTGCAAAAATTGAAATCTAGCACTTAATATCCAAAACTGCAATTATATGTGGATAGTGTTCCCTTTCTCTCTCTCTCTCTCTCTCTCTCTCTCTCTCTCTCTCTCTCTCTCTCTCTCTCTCTCTCTCTCTCTCTTTGAATAATATTTGTGCCGAATGTCTCGTAAGACTAGCAGAAATCGTTAGAAAGAGAATTAACAAAAATCCAAACAATTTTTATTACAGTGGCATGGTAGGAAATAATATTATTTGAATGGTTTATGAAACACAAAGAGAGCTTTACATGCACATTCAACACACCACGCGAGCAAAGTATTGGGGTTCAAGAAAAAAAATGAACAAAATGCTATTAATTGCATCTCTGGTGATGCAAAGCAGAAGCGACAATATTACCAACAATAAAATGTACATCACGTCTAAACAATAATTTTCCACCAGCAGCCAAAGTGTAGATTGAAAGCGCACCAAAATCAGAAAGAGACCGAAAATCATACGACCAAAGACATGCGACACGAGCATTTAAAGTGCCAAAACGAGACAGACGGCCAACAAGAATTCACAAAAAAAGTGTTTTTACTGAACATTAAAAACGAAAACGGTTGTGTGTGTGTGTTTTTTTTTTGCCATTCGATACATAGTTACGACAGACTGACATCAAAAACGATTGCTATCAGAATTTTAGAATTCAATGTGAACAATAGTGATATTTCAGTGTGCATGAGATTCGGCGCATAGAGCTGAATATGTACGCCGGGCGTGGTACAGCTGTTTTTACACTGAATGGCACATACCGATTTTCATCATCGCATCATCGTCATATGCTCTTTTTAAAATACGATTCGAACGAAGTAAATTGCAACCAAGAGACTTCGGTGAAATATACAGAGAAAGTGAGAGAACGAGAGTGGCCGTTAAGCATCGCACCGCAGCGCATCGTGTTTCCAGCACACACACAAAACCGAAAACCAAAAAAAAGGGGAGTAAAGATAAATGGATTATTTGTCAGAATTAACAACGAAAAATACTTTTTTTTTGGCCTTCAACAGCGTTGTGCTTGTAATGCTGATGCATATGATGTGTGCACATTTATATGTGCTTATGTGTCACATTTGGTAGGCAGTTTTGTGAACGCTTATCACTTATTATATATAATTTCATTTATGACTTATTTTTCACGCACCAATCCAACAAAAAAAACACACACATGCACACATAAATGGGAGCGGACACGAGCGTACCATTCTCTGGCTAAGAGTACCAAGACACAAAAGCCGCAAAACGCACATGCAATTTTTCTTGAATATTTCAACTCACTTATAATTGGATATCGTTATAAAATATTTATCAGCGTGAAAAGTATACGAAATTGTTGGAACGAATTATATATGTGCGTGCGTGAATGTGACACATTTATCTATTTCGTCCTCAAAACTATAAATGAAAGAAAAACAAAACAGAACCGAGAGAAGAAGAAGGAGAAAAAAAAACGACGAAGAACAATGTAGGCGACAATAAGCATTAACGATGTGTCTTTGAGTCCGACTATTTAAAAGTGTCTGCCTTTATTTTGCCTTTGCTTTGTTCACAAACTTTGTTTTTTGTTTCTTTTTTTTTAAACGAAGAAACTTAACAATAGACTAAATTAATTCAATGAGACAATCGAATCGAAAATGTTTCGAGAGAAAAAAATTCTATACTTTTTCAAAGTTGACAGCGCATTCTGGCTCTTCTTTTAAATGCGTCAACAAGTTATTAGGGTAAAGGAGAAAATAAGAATTGCGACCAATTGAATGCATATGTTGCATTGACTCGAATCAAATTCAAAACGCGTTGAAAGGGCCCAAACCACAATTTAACTTCAAGGTGGTGGATGCCTTGATTTCAAATTGATAGATGGCTGTGTTTTTTTTCTCGTTATTCATAATGCTGACGCTCAATTCGAGGTAATCAAATTTAATTAAAGCCAATTGCATGTAAGATGGCACAACGAATGAATGAACAAAATATTGACTGAAAGTAACTAACGCACTCAAATGAAAGCAAAACACATTTATGATCCACACGATATAAAAAAAAATCAAATAAAAAAAGCGATACTAAAGCTCCGATTGTTTGCGAAACATGTGAATTTCAAATAAGCCAATTTAACAAAATAGTTTGTTATGCTTTAGCCATATTGCAAATGTACCAATTGTTATTTTGTTGATAAAATTCTATAAAACTTCGATTCAATTGTGATGATGGAGAAATATGCACTAAACGGTTGTCCTATCGTTTCGAACAATGTCGACATTATCAAACCGAAACAAGAGTCAAGTGTTAAGTTACAATGAACCATCATTGAGTGTGTAAGAAACTCGGTGTGGACTCCCTTCAATCTAATCATACAAAGCAGCGAGTTTGATACATTTACAATACAATGAAAGATAATTCGCACTTAAAGCATAAAAACACACGGCATGATTTCATGTATGACATTGATGAAAATGGCCACATAGCGAGTGTGATATTTATCCAGAGAATTTCGTTTAATGTTTTTGCGCCATGGGTTTTTCCACTCTGTGTGTGTATGCACTGTTTTCAGCGTGTAATTATCCAATTTTTTTTTTCATTTGATAAATACCAAATGAATTCATATGCAATATTATTAAATACATTGTATATTTGACCGCAAAATGTGAGAAACGCTAAATATAGATTAATTTTCGTACATTCGTTAGGTTGATTCTCTGTTTTACTCGCCAATGTTTCTATCTCCATTTCATTTTTGGTGATTTTCATTTTCAAAACCATGCGCAAAATTTTATTTACATTTCCCATTTTATGATGAGATGGCAATCCAAAGCAGGCGAAGCGAAATGATGTTGTTCGCATCTACTCGCGATGCTCACATCGTACACAAGCACACACACACACACACACACACACACAAACATCATCTATCTAGCCATGGATAATAATATGTTTTAGTGAATGGATCGGCCATGCAAATGCTACAAAATTTATACATCAATCTCCGTCCATATGGACTATTTATGCCATAAACTCAATTGCTCTACATTGCACTTATCAGCTTCCATCTTATGAGAAACTATTAAGGATGACGTATAAGGACGCTACCATAAAAACTAATGCTTATGAAAGCAATAGAGCGAATGACGCAGAGAGAGAGAGAGAGAGAGAGAGAGAGAGACAGATAGAAAGAAAGAGAGAAAAGAAATGAGAGCAAATCAACTAAGTATCTTGGAGCTGTTAAAAACAGATGCAGAAACTCAACGTAAATTTAGTTCATACATGTTCGTTTGAGAATATTGTGAAAACCCGCCCAAAACAGACGAGTGAGAGACTAAACGAGCGAAGAAGAAAAAAATCGGGCTACAATTTTTTTTAACATACTTTTCAGTTTAGAATGAGTTTAAATATTTGAAATGTCATACAGGTCGAAACGATTTCATATCGATTAAATCTTGAAGCGCTGAGGGACCGGCGCAGATTTGAACAGAAACATACATACAAAAAAAAAACGCACAACTGAAACATACAAAAAACTACATGATACGGGCGTTTGTATTATTTGGTTAACAATTAAAATGATACTTCATTCCCTCGAACCGGGTTTCCACGTTATTTATTAGATTAAATTTCACAAGAAATCTGGGTGTCTAAGTCTTCTTTTTTTTATTTTCGTTTGAACAAAAATAAACAAAAGAGGAGGAAAAAACAAAAATTCCAAACGCGTCGACAGATTATTGTATTTGACGTGCCATCGAAAAATGAATTTATCATAAATGTGACATTAGTGTGAGCGACGAGCTATATAGAATGACGACGACGGCAACAGCATTAACAGTATCGGCTCAATGCACGTATTTCATTGTATGACTGAACCCCCGTTTTCATTGCCAACAAACAATATTGCCGATTCAAATGCCAAACGAAGTTGAATCGCTAAATTAAAAGAAAATGTTACGTTTCGCATGCTTAGTGCCAATGTTGACTGATTTAATGAACATTACCGAAATAAAAAAACAACAACATACATATGCACACACACTCACAGCTCAAATGAACGATGGCGAACGAGAGAGAGGGATAGAGGCAAGAAAAACGTGCATAGCATTCGCATCGAATTGATTCAATAAAATTTGAAAACAATATTCGTTCAATTGGCACTCATAAATTTTCTTTTGATCATTATAAGTATGGATGTTATTGTGTGTGTTTTTTTTATTATTATTTCTCGTTGCTCTCTGTTCATCATCGCCATCGTTGTTGTTGAACGAACAGGCGCGCCGCGCCGTTTGCTCGATGTTAGAATGAAATTGTTCAAAGTGCGTCGACTGCTGTAATGAATGGAATGGATTGTATTTTGAATTCGCTTGCCGAGGCTTTTTTTCTGTATTTATCGTATATACTCAGCTTCTTACCATCGCGCGCTTGACAGTTCCAGTACGTTCGTGACTATTTGGTTTGCGATATTTCACTGCTAATGAAATAGTCACGGTTTCCTATGAAAAGCATTCGAACAACAATACAAAGCTGTAGTGCTAAACTCGCGAGCGGTCTCCTCTGTTCCAATGCATTAGCGTGTTCCGCACCTCATACATTTTTGCCTCTACAGCACACATACTTATGGGCTCAATGGAATCAACGACAGAAGAAGAAGAAAAAAAACTCACCGGGGCCACGGTGAGTGAAACACCAATACTGCAGGCTTTGACACACAATCAACGTGCATATTGTTTTGATTAGTGTTTCGTTGCTTCATATTTTTTTATTATTATAACTTTTTCCCCGATTTTGTGTGTGTGTTGTTTTTTCTTCTTTCCGTACTTAGTTTTCTTGGCAGCCGCTTACGAATGCCGCCATTCCATTCCAAATGTTGGTTGGCCAGTTGTGCCGACACACATACAAAAAGTGTGAAATAATATATAATTTCTACGAACAACCGTTTAAAATAGAATTGAATTGTTTAAATTACTCGAAATCGGAATTTATATTTCGCTTTTTTTTCGTCGGCATTTCTGTGGAAAAAGAGACCCTGATTCATAATATGCAGAGAGCGAGAGAAAAAAAAGCATTCTTTTTAATGAAATTGACTTTATAGACCTTATTCGAATACGCTTCACTGTTTCTGAAAAGTTTCGTGAGCGATTTGTCACACATGATTCAATGCAATCTGTTTTTTTTCGCTCTCAGTTCTGTTTGAGATACAAAATTGTTTTTTTCTCGCTTATGGCATTAGTTTCTTCATTCGGTTCATGTTAAATACTTGTACGCGAATTGTGGTTGTATGACTTAGTTTGCTGGTATGACCTTCAATATACATTTGAAACAAGAAAGAAAGATAGAGTGCGAGAGAGAGAGAGAGAATGAATAAGAGAAATACCCAGAGCCTTAGCTCAACGCAAATGGATATGATGGCACCATTTACGCCTGACAACGAGGAGAAAATGTGCAGTGCCAAGAAACCACCTTCGATTTTGATGAGCTTCATTTAGCAGTCGGTCTGAATCAATAAAAACATCTATAATATACATAGTACATTACATACACTCACAAGCGCATTATCTCGATCTTCGCACTCTAAATCATACAATAGATTCCATTG
This sequence comes from Contarinia nasturtii, assembly GCF_009176525.2. Classification (NCBI taxonomy): domain Eukaryota; kingdom Metazoa; phylum Arthropoda; class Insecta; order Diptera; family Cecidomyiidae; genus Contarinia; species Contarinia nasturtii. The sequence continues at coordinate 814,586 of NW_022197768.1, forward strand.
ATTTCAAGGATTTTCATACATGAGCATTAAATCGAATACTCATTCTAAACTATCTCAATCGCAAGTACACACAATGTGCCAAATTTGCCCCTTGAAAATAATACACATTAAATAACGCCTTTGAAATGTATTTGATGGGGCGATTGTAAATTAATTTCAATGTTTCATGGCCTGAATCGAAAAATGAAATGAAATTTCGGGTGAATTGTGAACTATTTATGTATGCCGCCGCGTTTAACATTCAAACAAGAAAAGCAATTAGCTTATTTTTGGGGCAACGGCTACCCAAATATTTGCCTATCTCGCATCGAATTTCGGGTAAATGGTAATGCGCTCGCTCTTCGTTCAAAAAATTAGTCAACAACAACAACAGTATTCGTCAGCAGTATTTCATTCTCTCTAAATTGATGTTGATGTTGATGTCGTTGTTGTTAGTGTTCGTTTTCGTTGTTTTTATTATACTTTGAAAAACAATGTTTCGTTTGCCTGTTTCGATTGAATAGCGTATTAAATTCCAACAATATTTCAATATTATATTGGTTTCGGTCGGTTTTCGATGGAACAACAAAGAAGGCGTAAATTCCAATAACAAAAATTACCTGCAGAGAAAGAAATATAATAATAATAATAAAAAAATCTAAAAAATCGGTTATGCCATGAATTTTAGCCTCGAAAAAATTCAACAAAAGACACTTCAAATAACCATTTTTTTTCCTTTACGATTTTCAAAATCAAATAGTGCATACGCATACATCAAGACTCTTAGCAAACACGTTTTTCTATTTTGTTATTTCACCTCGGCAAGTTCGTTGAAAAGGAGCCAAGAGCATACTATATTGTCCAATTGCTGAACGTCAGATACTGATTTACAAGGGTGAAGAATGCATTTCATGATTTTTATTTTCTTTTTAAAGTAATATAAAAAAAACCGTCGAAGAAATAGAGACTTTCGTTTTACAACTGCTGTAAATCATGACAAAACAGCATTTTGTGCGACAACGAACAACAACAAGCAGCAATAGCAAGCAGCACCGGTGCCGCTGTATGCTCGATTAACTCATGCAAAACTTTATATACACGTGAAAAATCATCGTTGTCGAAATGAACCATCATCATTCAAGTTGAAATGATATCGTTTGCCTTTATTTGGAAATTAAAATGAGAGTGCGTATATAATAACTTTTTCCTGCAACCTGGTTTGAATCATTTGACGCGCGGCAATGGCGATGTTAATGATGATGATTTTTTATAGAGAAAAAGACATCAATTGTCCCCACTCTGTGATGGTGTCTCGATAAATAAAAAGTGACTAGAGTCGTAGAAAAAAACTTTTTGAGTTCGATTATGTGTACGCTTTTTTTGTTGTTATTATACGCTTGGTGTATGTACACCGCAATTACATACGAAAGAAATGAACAAAAACCTATTTGCTATCGAATTTTATCGTCGATTGAAAATATCTACTTTGAACAAAACTAAAAAAAACAACAAAATTTCTCGTTATTTACGGTCGAGTTCGTTGAAAATGAAGCGAGACGTAACAAAATGTTTGTCTCTATATGAGTAGGAAACGCAGTTGTTGCTCATGGATGACATTTGCCTTTTCGTGTTCGGTGTGTCCCTTTTGAGAGCGTACCGAGTCTCAAACTAAATTAAAATTAAAATCTTGATTTAAAATTTTGTTTTCTTTCTTTCGGTTTGTTCGGGTGTATTTTTTTTCTTTCTTTTACGTTTCGATATTATTTTTTTTTCTTTAGCGCTAGACACAAAAGAGCATCCGAGTGAACGATTCAGCTAAAAACACATGTTGTGCAGCTCAATCAATTCAAAGTTTTCGATTTCACTTTCATGTTAGATGTTGAACATTAATGACTATTTCACGAAAATACCGCACATGAACCGAAGACGGAAAATGAAATAGGAAATGACTTCTAGCAAATTATAATCTAATATAATAATAATCATAGGCTTGAAAAATTTCGTGTGCGTCGTCGTCGTTGTTGTTGTTGTTGTTGTACACAATCATGTTACGTTGAACATCGAATGAAACCTATAAAAATAGGTTCATAGATAAAGAAAAAGGGTGGCCCCAATTCAAACAACACATACACACACTATGCCATATATACACACAAGACCTTTTTCCACGGGGGCAAAGCATAATAATACACCGAATTCATGTAATAAAATTAAAAGAAATATATCTTTCTAAAGAAACCGAAAACAGAGAGAGAGAGAGAGAGAGAAAACCTCAAATATATATATTTTTTATATTCCGATATGACGAAAATGACAACGTTTGAATAGAAAAAACCATGTTATCGTTTTGATAGTTCATGCACGCACTTATGTTTTGGCATCATAGCGACAAATATAAGCGACGATATATAAAAAGTCCAACATAATAAAAAAAAACGTAGCAATTGTTTAGACGCTCTCTTTCCTCTAAATGATGTTAAAAATGGTGCGCAACCGAAATTTCTTTTACATTTTAATTTGTTGTTATTATTGTTAGCTGCTGCTGCTGTAATTCGTAATTCATTTCAGTATTTTATTTGTATATCATTTCGATGGAACTACGCAGGAATATGAAAGAAAATTGAAGCATGCGGACACATATTAACGAAGTATTCCGCGGAAACGGCGACGACATTCTCAAAAACCAAACTATATACATATATGTATAATGTACAGCAATAAAAATAGAGTAGTGCAGTTCAGTTACAAAGAGCAACAGCGCACACAATACTAATATTTAGAAGCAGTAGTAGTTTTTAAGTGGCAATATGTTACGGCCGAGAAACCATTTTGAACACATTGTTTCACATATTCAGTATGCGTTGCCGTGTATTGCTATTTCAAATTTGTTATATCTAGTGGTTTTTTTTCAACTTCTTTAATTTAAATGCTCTGTCGATTAAGCGTTTTTTTTTTGTTGTTGGCTGTTTTATTTCGTTTGTCGAAAATTATGTATGTAGGCCGACACTTATGTGTACTACATATGCATGTGAACAACTTAAAATGCGAACAAAAAGCAACAATAAAGCAAAAAAAAAGAAAACTTATTTGTTTAGGCATGGCACTGAACGTACGATCAGCATATATTTATACATTTATGTATATGCAATATATACGCGTATACTCTGGACTCGCTTGTTCGCTTTTTTCTTGGCCTGGCTTTGGCGTCGAATTACCAAAACGAGAAAAAAAAACCAACAACACATACATTCAAATCAAGGGTGTTTGTCTTTTTTCGGTCTAAATTATTTATTTTCAACATATTTTTGTTTTCTTCTCTTCGAAGAGCAAAAAAAAAAACACAAATTTTTATGATTTCTCGTTGAAGGAAAACATATGCATAACTGAGCAAATACATGGAATTCAACTTAATATTTTGTCATTCTCTATTTCTCTCTCGTTCGCTTCGTGTGGCTATCTCGTTTTTCTTCAAATCTGCGCCTCATATAGTCAGACGTCATTGCAATGGTGACATTACTGAGAGATTTACGTAAATGGTTGTCTTTGCAAATGTTCGGTAACCATATGCGCACATCAAACATTCAAGTGAATTTCAAGACAGTACACTTATGTCGAACATATCACGAATATCGTTCAAAAAAGTGTTTGTGTCGTTTTTTTCTGTCTCTTTCGTTTATTCGTGGCTTTGATGATGACCGCCAAAATAGAGCGCAACACAGCAGAAAATCAGCCCAGCAAGTTTAGGAGTCACATGATTGAAATTTTAAACATGTGTGATTGACGGTAATTTATGGATTTTGGCTTCGGTCATCTCATTTTAGAGATAATCAGTTTGACGAGAAGAAAAGGGTCTTCATTTTTTTTGCTCATCACTTTTCGTCCACGCTCTGAATTGATTTTTGATCTGAACCAATTGATATGGGAAAAAATGTAATTAACTACTTTGTTCCTCTCTCGCTCTCTATCTTTCTTTCTTTCGTTGTCATTGTTTGCTCAACTAATTCCGCACTATACATCCAATCGAACAGTTTCGAATTTCGAAGCCACACACTATTCTGTGTGACTTAAAAAGTATTTTGAATGAAATACGAACTATTGAATTGCAATAGACTTTTTCTCTCTCGCTCTCTCTCTCTCTCGAAAGAGCATTGCACATTCGTCCTAATCAGAAAATACCAAATCAAACGGTGCTTTGTGTTGAGGCGATAAACACAGTCGGCAGCGCACAGCATTATAGTTCATATTCAGAGATTATAGCATTAAGCTTGGATTCACTGTTTGGTTTTCGTTCATCCGTTCAAAACTTTTTTTTTCACTTTTCCCTTGATATTATGCGCTTCTTTCAATCTATGTATCAAACATAAAGAGCAACGATCGAATTTACGGCATATATCTTGCTCAACTCCGATCTGCTCTGATGAGATGAACACCATCCCGTATTTATGAGAGTGATTTTTTATTTCTCTTTCCCTTTCTCTCTCTCTCTCTCTCTCTCTCTCTCTCTCTGCCTCTATTTATTTATTTATTTTTGTAATCCCCAATGAACTTTGTTGTGTCGAATCTGATTTTTAAACGAACGACGCGAGAGCGATGTGAATGAGAGACGATAAAAATGACGAATATGATAATTACTGATATAATATGATTCTGTCCTTGTCAATGTGTCATCGGTTAATGGTTTTTAAACACAATTCTCATTCTCATCATCCGTTGTTTGTATCAAAATACCGTAGATAACGTGAATGTTGTTTGCAACAATTTCGCTTCGACATATACGCGCATACATATTTTTGGTTTTCTTTTTTTTTGTTTATCTCTTCTTATTGTGTATGGTGGGCACACGAAAATGGAATTTAAACATCCTAAATTACCGATATTATTAATAAGAAACGGAAAGAAAAAAAATGATTAAATTAAATGCTTGCGATTAAAATCGCAAAGAGTACTCAATACGGAAACATTTATTTTTATATAAATGTGGGATTGTTTTTGAGTGCCGGTTTTCGTTTTTGTTGTTTTGCCGTCCAAACGAAATATTTTGACTCTTTTGCACTCCATAACACAAATGTGAAATAAAAATAGATACAGAACACAACCATGAGCCATGAGTAAACTGATTAAATAATGAGAATGAGAAAACTTTATTTATTGCATATCCGAAATACGAGCAGATAAAATAAGCGGAGAGAAAAAGTGTCTGAAGAAGAAGCGGGAAGAAATTGTAGCAAACACAAAACTAAATACAATCAAACGAAATCAGCCATACTGAATAAATCTATAAATTTTCATTTTCACAATAAAACGCATAACTGAATCCAGTGTTCTTAAATTGATTTTATTCGCCATTCTTTCTATTTCGGTTCAAAAATCATTGTTGCACATTAGTAGCAAATCCACAAAATAATTCAGTTCGGGGCTTTTTTTCTATAGAGTACAGCATTAGTTTATATGGATGTAATTCGGTTTGAAATTTTTCGAATTTTGTATTCCCTCTTCATCCATCATGTTAATTTTCTCTGTTGCAAAACGCCGAGTGAGAACACACACACGCAGCGAGTACTTTCGGCATAGAGGAACAAATGAAGAACAGTCAGGCATAAAACCAGAGAGACAGAGCGAGAGAGAAAAAGTGCTCATGAAATCGATTTGGATGGAAATGCTTCGTCATAACAATACATATGCACGATATTCTCACATTAATTTGGACTTTATTTTGTTGTTGTTGTTGGTTTTTTTTTTTGCTGTTATTTTTTCTCTCTCTTGCTCCATTCTTATTCGCTGCCTACTCTAACTCTCAAATATATTCGTTCGTCAATATGCTAAGCCATCGCAGATATAATAGCAATAAAACAAACAGCACGCCAGCCATGCCATGCATGAAGGCAAAAAGCAACCGACGAAAGTAAAAATAACGCACATATAACATTATCAAAAATTATAACGTATCGGGAATGTTTGAATAATAGTTTTTAAATGAGATAATATAATAATTGGTAGCTGGGTGATGTACTTGTGCACGGTGTCCGCTCTATACGATGAAAGGGAGAATTGAAATATACTGCGACATAAAAAGAGACACAAAAAGAGAGAGAGTAGCGAGAAGCACCGTTTGCGCTGGTTTCTTGTCCATTGAGTACATTCGTACTTCAAATAATAACAATGTTAAATTCGTATTACGGTTTTCCATTTCTCCAAGCAAATTTGTGCTATTTTCATTCAACTTCTATTGTGACTTTATTTTGCTTCGTTGATAACTTGATGATATGTCAATAGCAATGCAAGTAATTAAATTCAGTTACAACATTTTTATTCTGCATTTTTTCTGCGTCTTGCGAAAAATCGACAATATCAAAGTAAATGTGATAGAGATGAAGAGAAAATGAAAAAGATAGAGAAAGTGGCAAAAACAAAAGACACACACATAGAGAATAATTTACAACACATTTTTAATCGCACATAAAAAACAAAATCTGTTGTTTTTTTTTTTTCAAATAAATAGAAAAACACGCGCAGATTGTTTTGTACGCGGCATTTGTGTCATTTCACGTCATGCCGATTATATAATCGACCCACTAATCTTACCTATTTTTCTTTCTCTTTTTCTCAATCTGTTGAAATTGATAATGCGGACTGAACTGCTTGAACCATCATCATTTTCTGGCAAAAATATATTCGATCCAACAATTAAATCTCGTTTTTACAGCGTTTGCGGAAAACTTTGAAAAAAGTTACATGGCACAACTCATTTAAACAGCGAACATAACTAGGTATTTTTTGGGACGTTGTAAAAATGTTCATTTTTTTCCTGTTATTTTGCCTCATTTTTTAAAAACAAAAATGCTAGCTTTAATTCGGTCGACTGGTAGTTCTGCTATTCGTTTTCTAGAGGGAAAAAAACACTCTTGATTTATGACGTCGAGAAAAAAGGCAAAGAGAATTAAAGTCCAAAGGTACAATAACTCAAGTTCGTATTAATTTTTGCGGTTAGAAAGAATTTTCTATGAATTTTGATGTTGTTAGAGACGATTCGGTATGTTTTGTGCATGTTCGTATAGTTTTTTTCTTCCTCTTCTTCTTGTACATGATGCACGCAAAGACAAAACATTTCAACAGAATTAATATCCCCTTACACACACAACTACACTATTTGGTTTTCGATCATGATTTTTGGGAATTTAATCGAAAACAAAAAAAAAACGAACGGTCGGTAAAACTTTATTGGAATCGTAACCGAAAACGATTTTCGGTATCTAGAATTTGATGATGATACTGGTAGATCTGCCTCTTAGTTAAATGAATCATTGAGTCTATTATATCCCGTTTTAATTACGAAAATGAAGATGAACAACAGCTCAACTAACAAGAGTTTAAGAAGAGAAACAAAGAAAAAAATAACAGCCACAGCAACAATAACAGCCAACAAATCCGAAAAAGTTGTACGATGGTGATGCGTTGTTTTGTTGTTTTCGTCAATCAAAGGTTCTATATCAAATTGAGCATATCATTTTAATCTAATCAGCAGGCACACCGATTAAAACCTGAACCGGAGCCTGAAAATAACTTTCTTGTATCAAAATTCAAGGTATATAAAATCTGTAAACGATGAAAAAATAAACGAACTCAGTATTTAATCTGAATGTGAAGCCGAAACGCCTGGATATGTGCACTGCTCTGACTATTTTCTTTTTTTATTGACCATTAAAAATAACAATGAAAATGACAACAACGACGACGACGATATCAGATGACGATAATACAATACTCAGGCTCTTTGGGTTTTAGTCTCAGTATTATTTTATGCATTAAAAACGCATGACACATGTAGCAAAGCGCATTCATCAATGCATTTTATGTATGTGTATTTTGTAAATCCTTGTGCATTCTATTCGTCATCGATGTCATTTAATATACGATATATCGTCGATCTCTGTTGCTCTTTCTCGCTTGTTGTTGCTTCATGAAAATGGAACACGCATTGGGCCCATTTTTCAAACGATCGGAAAGGAAGACAAAATGTGAAATATTCAATCTCATGTGTCATCGTGTGCAGTACGAATCAATGCAAAGGAATATGTCGCGATACCCAAATGGTGCTTTGACTTGGTAGAAAAATGATACACATGAACGATTTATTGGCCAAGAACTATTTCTTTTCTTTTTGGCATTTGCAAACGGATTGCTCGGTTTCTCTTTCTCACTCGTTCACACTTTTTCTATGTTCTTTTGTTTGCACGAAGAAACGAAACGACAAAAAAAGAACCCGAATAAAAAAAAACTGTCGTTTTTTCATCAGCAGGAAAAAAATTCGTTTGCTCAATATTTTTTTCTTCTTTTTTCTTTCATATTATGATGAATTTCAATGTGCCGAAAATGTGTGGCATTCGATGCCGGTTCTTATAAGCTGGAAAGAGTCGTAGAAAGACGGCGATAAAAGAAATGAAGATCCAGTTTTCAACAATGAGAGCAAAATGTTGTATCAATCGACATTGAAAAAAAAGGTACCATCCATTCGCGATTAAAGTGTATTTCACTTGAAACCATCTAAACACATGTAAAATAGTATGTGTGGCTGTGTGCACAACAGTGACAGCAATAATAGCATCAGGAGCGGCAATACCACCGTACCCAGTATAATATATGTTTCGAAAAATGTTGCACAAAAGCCGAAAAAGGGATTCGTTTTTCTGGAAATCGAAAATGAATGTAAGAGACAAGAAAGCGAACACAGTCTCTCGACTCGAAACAGGAACACATATTTCAAAAAAGTTAACACAAAAAAAAAACACTCTAAGGCAACGGCATACCGTTGTCGAAGAAACTATAACAATCGACCGAAGGATAGAAAGAGAAGGTAAATAAAATGAAAAGAAAATATCTTAAGCATCTTTTCCATTTCGGCCTGGTTAGTCAAACATAAATATTAACTTTGTTTGGTTTCAGTATGCCTCTCTCACTCTCGGTGCCTGTGCCTGTGCCTGCATATATTGGGTCCAAGCGTGAGTATGTGTATATGCACTCCCAATATAAACATACACTTACACCGCGCGCACACACATATTCACCGTACCAACATACATGCACGCACTCAATACTGCTTATGTATATGAATCCATACAAAGCTATTGTTAGATTACTCGTTCTTTCCATTATATGCCACTTCATTGTTTTTCCTATCGAACGTATTATTTTTTTTTCGTGAGTGAACAAAAATATGAGTAATGGGAATTATAATCACCATGCGATTCGTCCAACCTTAAAATGCAAGCAGCTTTTTTTATTTTTTATTTAGTTTTGGTTTTTAAAGAGCATTTAGATTTTTTTTGTATGTCTATTGTTTATTTTGTATTCATCTCTTTTCTCCGCTTCCAGGCCTCGGAGCATACAGAGATGTTACTGCTATTTTCTATTTCGTATTACATTTTCTATCTCTTTCTCTCTCTCTCTGGTCTGTCGTCTTGTTGCGTTGAAAACGAGATGATGTTGCTATATTGCTTTTTATCTTGTTAATAGTTATTATTTTTTTTCAGAACATTTCAAGTAGATAAAAAAAGAGTATTCTCTCGCCCCGAAAAGTAAGTAATCGGTAATGTTTGCTTTCTTCGTTAACGTAATATATAGTAATTCTTCGGAATGTTTGTCTCGATACTCCTCCATTTCGGTTATTTGTTTGCGCTTGTTCGCTTGCTCGCACGCATATACGGCTTCAATTTTTGGTCCTCAGTGGTGCTGTTGGCTACAGAAATTAATCGAATTTCAAGTAGATTGTGGGTATATGTATTCATTCGATAGTAATCATTTATCGATGAAACGATAGAGAAGAAAAAACGCATCGACTGACAAGAAGAAGAAAAAAAGTGTATGGATATTGCAGCCAAAAAAAATATCAAAAGAGCAACGAGATGGTTGTCGAAAAGCAATGCTCGCCAGGCGTCATTAAGAACTTAGCATTTCTCTCGTTTTATGTGTTTTCCGCTCTTAGCCGTCAATTATCTTATATATGCATGTATATTGTTTTCACACTTATTCAACCGTTGTATTTTCTTTTGGTTTTGCTTCGTTCTCTTCCTGCTCTCTCTCTCTCACTCTCTTTCCTACTTCTCATTAAATGAAGCCAGCAATTTTCATTTTCTATAGTCCCTGAATTTCTCAAGTAATACCACTCAAAACTCCTGGCGGCTGCTGCTGCATCATCAACGCAGCTTCGTTTTCTCTACAAATATTCAAAAAATTAAGTTTTAATATTTCGTTTTCTCATCACACATTTCTACCTCCCGTATCGTCGTCAAAATCAAATAAAATGGGTACGCTTAATAAATTACTCCCGTCGCAGTTGCAGGCCAGAATGATATGAACTTTGTATGCGCCGCACAAACATAGATACACACTCACATTTACACGCATTGTGTCTGGTTTGCTTTCAATGCACAATTCATTAACTATTCCTCGATTTCGTATTCATACTGAAGTGTACAACATAAAATTGTTCGTTCAATAGTATCAATAATATGAATAGCAATAACAACCCTTCTTCTTTTGTGATTTGAATTCAATCGAGGCAAATGTTCATTCGTTAAGCATAAAATAAGTTTTTTTTTTTTGTTGAATTTTATGGAAAAAAAAGAGCGAAAAGAAACACGCACACCACGAGTGAAAAGGGATCTAAACGGAGCTTGCACTAGAGAAAGAAAGAGAACGAAAATAAAATGAACAAGATATCAAAAGAACTCAAGCGACAACAAAAAAAATCGTCGAGCTAAATACATATTAACATTCTAGAAGCCACACAGCACCGATGCGATTCGAATTCAAAATTAATATATATATATATAATATATATATCTATACGTATGTGAATTTTATAAAATTCTGTGTACAAACAATATTTTTTCGTGTACTATTCAAATACCATATAACTTTTGATGTCCAATCAATTCCAATCCTTTTATCCATCGTGAATTTTGTTGTGTGTGCGTTTTTTCCCATTTCTTTTCCTTCTATGGCGTGGTCGATGACTTTGCTTCTGTTACAATATGCCGCTCTGTTTTTTTTATTATTCTTATAATTTATTTTTCATAGAAAAGAAGTGAAGACAACCGAACGGAAAAGAAAACATTTCGTTTTGTTATCATAACTCAAACTATGAGCCGAGAAAATGGATTCCAGTTGCTGAACATTCAAACACTAACATCGAAAATGTAAAAAATTTGGCGTGTACCATAAAAAAAAAACTTAAAATGTGATAAACTAAACAATCGAAAATAGAAATTCATCCATAAAATTAAACAGACCGAAAACATTGTAATATTTCATTTGGTTTTTCACTCTCTCTGTATTGCTCTCAGTCCTCATTGAATGAAATGCAAACAACACTTGCAAGGAATTGTTATCGCAAAACATGATTTCGTTTGGGGTTTGGATACGATTGGAATGAGTCGAGTGAGGAAAAAACCGCACACAAAAAAAGGATATATAAATAAAAACCGAAACCACGCATTCAACATTGAAATTCGCATAACAGAATCAATGACCGATTTGGTTGGAAATTTTTATCACTTACAAATCCACATAATATTGTGGTTGATAATTTGTGCCATACACACAAAATCATACACAATTAAGAAAAGTAAGAGCGGAAAAAAATCGACGTGAAGATTTGTGCCCGTTAAATTCATCATGTAAATGATTTGTTGATTAAACGCATTTTGTGGCACCGTGTGGCTATCACAAAATTTTAAAATCATCACATTTTTGGCGCATTGCGTACATTGTATAATATGTGTATATGATTTCATTGAAGAAACTCTGGCATAAAACTACAATGTTATGTCTGTAATTTGCAGATTGAATTAATCAATGTGCATATTGTTTCCGTTTGAAAATTGAATATTTACATTGTCATATCAACATTGAGCGAACAAGCGCGCGCGCGCATACACTCACACACATACACATCCATACAGAGATTGAATGGAACGTGAAACAATTCAATTAAGCGACCGACGTAATTATCGCTGTTTTTTTTTTTTCTCATTCTGTGTGAAAAGAATGGCAATTTGAGAAAGACGGACACAAAACTAACTGGCAATTGTTTTGGAAAAGTTTCATGTATATATGTATAGATTCTTCCGAAGTATTTTAATTGAAATGACAACATTTCATATCGAAAATTCTCTCAAACGAGAATGGAATGTGCCGGCTTCGGCACTCTCTGATATATATTTATAATAATATGGTTTGGTTTGTCTTTAAATTGTCTGAATTTCCGAAATCAGTCGCATACATTTGAATCGGCTTTTAATAAATGTATTTCCAAACTCATTTCGAATCGTAAATTCCACATATACATATATAATGCATATAATGTGATGCACGAAAGCAAACGTTAATGTTAACATTTGCAGTAAATGATTAGGCATTGTTTTCTCATGCTCACAAATGACATATGATTCTATTGTGTGTATATGGATGGCTGTGATTATGTGCATACATCGTGTATGCATGTCGGGTGCAAAAATCGAATTAAAATATATTTTAACACAATGTAACTAACTTTTGTAACTAGCATTGTTGATGCATGGTCGATATAATTTGACATTCTCTCTGGTGAGACCGAACCACATACTAAATCTTTCTCATTCATTTCTCGTTCATTTCGTTTGGCTATAGTTTGTTGCATTTGTATATTTGTTTGCTAGTTCACTCGCACTTTGTGCATTTTCTCTCGAATGCAACGCACATCTTTTGATTCGGTCGTCATTATGATGCGCAGACATGAATGAAAAGAATTTATAACGTAAACTGCATGGTGCCCCCAATCTATTCCATTCATACGTATTGAAATTGCAAACATTGTACAGTACACACTCATCTAGTATAATCTCTCGTTCACTCATTCGCCCAGTATTCATGATAAATATGATTTACTCGTGAATTTATTATTACTATAAAATGCAATATCCCATTCCAAAGCCAAAGCATTGAACAGTTGCATAAAAACTCATTGTAAAATAATAGGCAAAGTAGAGGCGACGACGCATATACAAAACCAGAAACGTATTTGAACAACAACAAAAAAAAAAGAATTGCTGCAGAAAAGAAATGAAATGAATTGTACCAAATTCAAGAATTAAGAAATGTGAATTACATTGTCGCATATGGTGCGGTTGGTCTTGGGGTGTATAGATGTGTTCGTGTACGTTCATCAAAGATTTAGAACAGAGAGCTACTTTTTTCCGCACACAAAGAAAAAAAACAGAATCGAACATAACTGAAGCGAAAAAAAAGTTGAATGAAACAAATAAAAGTAAAAATTCATACATATTATCATAAGCTCAAAAGAGATAAGAGCAAAAGTCCATAAAGTACACATTTTTCACTCGATGTCGGTTTTTGTCATTCTCATGATATTTACTTTTGTTCGTTCTCGCTCACTCTCAGAGTCTGAGCTGCACACAGTCTTTTCTATCACCAATCCGGCTGTATCATACTGTACGCGCAATATTTTTTTATTGCAATTTTTTATGGATTATTGTTTCCATTTAAACGTTTATATGCTATTGTTGTATAGTACGCACAAAAGTTTGCAGATACAGAGAAGAGGAAAAAAAACACACATACACATATATATAATATATATTGCGAATGTGTTTTTTTTTTTGTTATTTTTTCTCTCTTTCGTTCGATATTCATTTGGATTGGTTTTTGTTTTCATTACTGCGCACAATGCAATTTATTTCATATGCTTTGTACGTATATGGTCGGTTCGTTGCTAATGCTAAATTACCTTGTGCCAAAATTTGACATCATATTGTTGCCTATTTTTATGCTGGCGTAAATGACTTTATTGTTTTATTCGATTTGACAATAAATTTTATACAATTGAACCTTTTTTCCCGTCATTGTGATTTTACTGAACCGAACGTGTTGCACAAAAGCGCACTATTTGGCCAATTTTTTTTATTGATTTTTTTTTTTTGCTGTTGTTCGCACTATTTGATTTCAGTCATGTCGAATCGACTCATTTTACATAATTATTTCGATTGATTTCATGGTGATATTTTTGACATAGATATGATGCCAAACATCGAATGTGATATAAGAACCGTTGCCTCTAATTCATTCAGTAACCGGTTGAAATTTTGTACCATATCAAAATCGAGACTGATATGCATTTTCATTGCTATTTTTTTTCTCATTTCTCTCTCTTTCTACTTTTTCTGGTCGTTATATTAGTGTTGAGAAACAACAAATCTGATTCAAGATCTATCAATTTCGTCACAGCATCAAACATAAAATTTAATGTTGGCGATTATAATGTGGCTGTGTTTGATGTGTCAGGATTAAATCCCTTTATTTGTTCTATTTGTACCAATCGGAGATTGAGATTCGGTATTGTTTGACATTTTACACTGCTCGAAACCGGAAAGTAATAAGAGTATCTAAAATTCAATAGCTAGACTGATTAAATACCAGTGTGTCACAGTTTCAAGGGATTTGAATTATGTATACACGTTTACATTTGCTTTAATTCCATACGTAATTCTCTCTCTATCTCTCTCGTTCCATCATTTACCCCGTTCACTTTAAAATGTTATTGCAATGTGTGTGTGTGTGTGTGCATATGTTTTTTTTGCGCAGTGTCTCTCAGTCGCCAGTCTGTAAAGAATGCGTTCGTGTGCACTTAGAAATATGTTTCATCTCTCTTTGTCTTCAAACGTACAATATGCATATGGCTTAAGCTTTTTCTATATATTTGCTGTGTGTCGATATTAAGCTGCTTCCACTGTAAGGTCTTTTCGAATTGAAGGGAATCTTTAAAAAAAAAATCAATACACGTGGAAATGAAATCCAGTGAAACGTAAAACTTAGCCATTTTGTTTCTGGCACATTGCATTCTCTGCTCATGCTTTAAACACCATATCGATTCCAAGACCGCATTCGCTCAAATTCGTAATTTGTACACAATTGCCGTTCCATTTTCAAGCGTTCCGTATCACTAGTCAAATCAAATGTCAGTGGTTAGATCATTAACGGCTTTACATTTTCATTTCGTATTTTCGAGTTGGTCTCAAATCGATTTCCTGCATTAACATCGAAACAGAACTGAAATTGAACATAACAACAGCTACAAATGGAAACTAAATTTAGTTGAAGAAGAAGAAAAAAACCACACACACACACACACACCATATAATACAATCAAGATCGACAGAAGAAAAAAATTGAGTATTTACAGCAAACATTCATAAAATTGTGATGGTCGTTGTTGCCGTTGTCGATTCGTTGGTTGGCTCAAACTAAATAAATAGTTTCTTAGTGCAGACAATTCAACTTTTTCAATCATTCAAGATTATTTGCTTTTCGTTAAGCACAAATACGGACGAATTGAGGGAACTGATAAACAGGCGGATATTGAACGGTGTATTATATTATTATTATTATTTTTTTTAATTCTTCTTCAAAAAAGCCACCGTTTTTTGATCTGGCCTGGCCCTGAACTCTACAAACAAGCACAACAACATTTAGTAAAGGTGGTGGCAATGGCCATATCACTATTGTGTATTCCACATGTAGTGTGCCTACATATTCGGCATATCGAATAATAATTAAAATTAAACAATTTGAATTTATTTATTTTAATCTGCATATTTTGCTCATTAGAAACTTTCGAAAATACCAGAACTGAATGAACTTAATACGAAACATTTTACCAAAACAAAATGAACAAAAACGATCAAATAGTGCGCACAATTTTCAGCGACAAATATGCGTTTTTGCAAAAGTGTGTTACTCGTTAAAAAAAAAAATTATTCTTTTTTTTTTGGGTAACATTTTTTGTTACATACTGTCATCATCATTATCGTCGTCATCATCAATGGCATACAGCAAGAAAATCGTGCACATAATGTACATGTTTCGCTCACATCTGTCTACATTGTGTCGTCTTCAATTTAGTAGTTAATTCATTCGAAATATGTTCAGACTGTTAAAATGCAAATCGTAATCGGCTTTTGTACCATCAAAATGTGTGCTGTCGAACGACTGGAATGTCGATTCAATACAATAAAATATCATAATAAAACCATAAACAAAAGACCAAAATCAAATTTCAAACCTAAATGGATTGGACGATAACAATATTCCAATAATGACGCTTATGTTGGGTGATGAGAGAATCGTTTATATCGCTTGATGTGTGTATGTATGTGTCTTTTTTTCTCTTCTCAACAACAGCTCTACTTTCGCTATTCAATGATGTACACAATCTGTATGATTGCTGCAGGTCTCGAATAAAAGCGCATATAAGGTACACTTTCTATGCAAACAGAGCCCAGAGTATTAGGCCCATTGTGAAATGCATTTTCACATAAATGTTTCGGAAAGATCTTTCGATTTGTTGTGTTGAGAAAAAAATTAGCACCTTTTGGATCTCTTGCCGAAATGACAACTAATGAAATGCAATTTCGTCCACATAACAAACAATATTCAGCATTGTTATTACAATCGAAAATGCATTCAACTATTCAAATAGTCCTAATCAAATGACCTTTTTGGTCATTCGTACGTGCGTCAATACGATTGTTTCAATTGCCCGTCGATGTCATCGTTAACACCAAAACTTGGTTAGCTCTATACAATATTACTAGTGAAAACCTATTTTTTCATTTCTCATTTTTTGTGTAATCAAATGAAAACACTACGAAATATCAATTTTATTTCAACCAAATTTCTTTAACTCATGATGCATTTTCTCTTTTCATGTATTTTTTCTTCTTCAATGCCCACAATTGTATTTTATAATGACAGAAACACTGTTATTTATTTGATCAATTTTATACTTTTTCTATGAAAAAGTAACAAAAACGGTCAAACAAAACAAAAAGTCGCACCTTTTGAAAACAATGACATTCTCTCAATGAAACAGAAGAATATATTCAGGGAAAGATTTGAATGGTGCAAAACAAAAAGTAATTAAGCAAAAAAAAAATTGAAACAATATTCTATGGCTTGAATAAGAGTTGTAGATATATGGAAATCGCATAACTAACCAGTTACATCAATTGATGTTTACGATTTCAAAAAGAAACGTGTTCCGTTTGCGCACGTTGTCAAGATATTGTGCTAATAGATATTATTTATAAATAATTTTAAATTCTATAGAATGAAAACAGGTAAACCAACGTTCGTTGTCATTCGTTTCAATCGTTTGTACTTTTATTCAATTCTGTTTTCTTCTTCTTCGTCTCTCTTTCAATATTTATTAAAGTTCTCGTATTTTATTTGCACCAAATCGGTAAATTATATCATTTGAAAAGGTTTTAGTTCTTTTTATTCTCCGGCAGCAAGTTGATTGCCTAAAAAAACTGATTAAATTCAGTAATACCCTCGCCAGATTGGTTGAGTTATAACAGCGAAAGATGAGCAAATAGAACGATCGAGTCCGGAACTCTAACAAGAACTTGATTTCCACAATAAAGTGAAGCAAAAACACCAAACAAATAAAACAAACAATTCGCTCCAATTTCATGCATTTTCTGTGAAGTAAGTTCTTGAATGTTATTCTCGAACAAGTTTTTCTCCTCATTGTGAAAATGAATATGGATGAAAAATGCTCTTTACTTGTTTATATTAGATGAAGCAAAGTAAAAGAGAGAAAAGAGGAGAGAGAGAGAGAAAAAAACTGTGGCTCATGACCTTATAAAGCGCTAGGGCGATAGACAGTGACATTGTTCAGTCAAAAAGAAATTGAACGGACACACAGACACAGTATTTTTTTTTCATACGTAGCAACGACGAAGGTAGCACCCAAAAAACAGCTGTTACATGCACAAGTATGAACAATAATAAGAGAAAATTCCTGTTTCACATTGTATAGAATATTTACAGCTTCTCAGAATTATACAGGTTTAAGCGATTGAGTTTACAACGAGTGAACTGCCTAAAAAGACATTGAAGAATTGAAGTTTATTTTGCTGAGCGCTTTGATTCTTTCTCAATTTTCGTTGTATATGCTTATAAACCAATTCTAAAAGTCCTGTTCCATGAATGCAATATAAGCTGAACACTGCACTGAAGGATAACAATACAAAAAGATATGGTGAAACAAACAAAAAAAAAAACACACACACAGGCAACAGCAGCAACAACAACAACAACAATATCTTCAGCCACACAGCATACAATCAAACTGCTTGCTGGGTTGAAGGAAAAAAATTTGTTATTTTTTTCTCTCGAACTTTATTCGTTCATTGTTTGAGTTTAGTGTTCATTCTGTTTGCATTTTCGACCTTTTTTCATAAAAATATTAATTATCACATTGACAGCGTCGATTCGACACACTTGGGAATGGGGCATATTCGCTGAAAAAGACATACACACATAGTGGTAGTATTACACACATAAAACTGAAATGATGCGAAACAAAAACAATCATAAAAGCAAGTAACTTCTTCTCAATGCTCTAATCCAGGAAGCAGCTCATTGCAACACGATTCTCTTTGTTTCAGTATGAGTTGAAAGAAAGAAAAGGAATATATATTATGTTTATCGTTGTATATACAACGATGACAACGAAAAAGAAGAACTTTAGAAGAAGTAGAAGAAAAAAATTGATAGAACAACGAATTTTGCACAATCTTTCTCATTTTCAGTTTGTTTATTGTCACTCGTTTTGCATTGTCTATCGCTTTGAATAGAGAGTTCAGACGAAAAATGTTTCGAGTGAGCAGTTTTTTTTTTTTCTCTCGATGAAAATGAAGTAAAGTATATGATACAGAAAAATAGCAGCATCAACAACAATCTAAACAGAAACATTTCTCGCTTTTTCCACTTTCAAAATGACATCGGTTCATATGACTTTTCCGTATAAAATGACGCAAATTTTTTTTTTCGAGCGTTTTACTTATATGCCTTTTTTTTGTACGTCGATAATATTGTATCGAAATTTCAATGAAAAACCATTTTGTAGCCACACGAAATAGAAAATAAATTTTGAGCTAAACAAAAATGACATGAAATGAATTCGGAATTAATGCTGAATAGAGAGCAGAAAACAATTGAATCAACCAGCACATTTAAATCGATACACACAGTGCGTTAAGATTGAAGGGGAAACGGCATAAAACCAATTAGGTTCATCGAAATAAATAGTTTTGTCCGTGACGTTAATATTCGATACATACGATACAATTTTTTTTTCTTACACCATGCACCAACAAAAAGCGACGCTTGAATAAAAATTTGAAACCGTAACTTCGTACGATATTGACATTCGAATTGGCGTGAATAAAAAGAACAACATCATATATTCACATTTAGTGAATGTAACACACACATCCATTGAATAAATAGATGTATTGTATGTTCAAATAAGTCACATTAATTAAATAAAACTAGATGAAAAGATTCTGGGCACGATTCAATCAAATTGAATCATTGTATTCGAATTTTGGTAGTAAAAGTCCCTGCAGACAAATAACGAGAGCATGCAATAGACAGAGAACAAGAGATTCACTCTTTTGTGTACTTGTGTATGTGTGTGTGTGTGAGAGAAAATAAAAAAAGCTGAATGAGTACGTGAAAGATCGAGCGAATGAGTGCACATATCATTGGGCCCATATGTGCATGTCATTCGACCGATATCTATGTGCTTCCGGAAATACACAATCGTCGACGTATCTTTTACTTCGGCTCGACTACTCGCTTAATTCGGCTCAACACGAATTGTTTGCATATCTAATTTCCCAAATTAGACGTACTTATAAAATCTGCGTGTTTGCGCGCAACGTTTCTTTTTTTGCTCTTCATCTGCAGTACTCGTTTCACACAATGATGAAAATACGATGAGCGAGCGGCATCATATACATACAACATATGCACGCTTTGCAAATACACGATCCGAATGGTGCACGAATTAATGTTTAGAGCAATCGAAATGATATGAATACACATCGAAGGTGATGACGCTGTTTCACAAACGCCAATATGTTTCGTGTGTGCATACTCATTCTATTGATCTATCTGTCTTTAAAAAAAGGTTTCGCAAGAAGAAACACACACAAAAAATGTTTTGCGTCATCCTCTGATCAGCTGATCAATGTACACTATGTTCATATTTATTTTTACTTCAATAACAATTCAAATGCAATTTCAACATTTTATTTCAGTTGAATTCGAATCTTCGCTCAATTTAATTGCATCAACAAAATATGCAACGTCTGTGATAATTGTTCCCTTTTTTTTCTTTCTCGCGAATTCAATCGCCTGGATTTGTTTTCATCACATTGTAATTATAAAGTTAAAAGTGTTTCCGACTTTTTTGTTGGGGGGTAAGTTTTTTTAATTGGTATCATGTTTGCAAATGGCATTTTGTAGATATTGAAGTCGACATCGATTCAATTCACACAACATAATGATTATCATAAACTGTGCATGTGAATATTGTCCTTGAATGCATTAAACGTCTGTTTTCAGTGTGCACATTAAAAAATCTGGCGCTGTTATTTTCGAAGTCATGTTCAAGAAAGTCACTCACGTTTTCAACGAGTACAAAATCCTTCGTGGAATGCTCTCATATGCAGTACTATGGCCAGTTGGCAGTTTGATGGAACAGACATTGGTGGAGAAACGAAACTGGCAAACATACGATTGGAAAAAGTGTTTAAGGTGCGATTTGAATGTGCATTACATTCTATTTTTTTTTCTTCACATTTCCCATCCAATATTCACGTAACTATGAAATTTCAAGACTATAATAATTTCGGCTCTATTAATACAATGATTTTTTTTTTTATTATTCGTGGGGCACAGATTTAGTCTATATGGAACGCTCATAATGGGTCCAACAATGTATGTATGGGTACGAACAGCAAATGTAATTTGGCCACGGTCGGGCTTTCGATATTCGCTGTCAAAGGCAATTACCGAACAGTTTACAGTGGATCCAACTTTAATATGTACGTTTCTGTTTGTGATGTCTATACTGGAACAAAAAACAATTGACGAAGCCAAAGACGAAGTGAGTCACCATACAATTCATACGAATTTAGTTCTTTTCTTCATCTTTTTGTGATATTGCTATACATATTTTTTTTTTATTTGTTAATTTGATTCAGTTCATTTATCCAAGCAAACTTCTGTTTTACAGGTTCGCAATAAATTCATAGATACATACAAAGTCGGAGCAATATATTGGCCGACAGTGCAAACGGTATATATACATATTGTTGGCTCGAATACAGATCACGTAGACTCGTCTCTAACTATAATAAAACATATATGTATTCTCTTTCTTTTTGGTTTCTTTTTCTTTATTACATTTTCGATTTCTTTTAGATAAATTTTACATTCGTTCCTCTGAAAAATCAAGTGGTTTGTACGAGTTTTTTTAGTATGATATGGAGTGCCTTTTTAGCATATGAAAAGCATCTGAAAACAAAACTGAAACAACAAAAGAACGAATGAGAATTAGTGGTGGACAATAGCCGTTCAATAAATGTTCGATGATAGTATGAGAATGGGACGACGACGCTCGGTGGCCACAATTAGAAATTAATTAGCAGAGAATAATTAAAGTTGTATATGCCAACAACGACAAACACGATGATGATGACAATGACAACGAGAACGACACCGACCATTTCATTATTCATTGTCGATATCATAAAATTACAGGCAATTTTTGATGAAGCGGAAATGAATTCCGTTCGACTCTTTGTGAATTCAATCTTTTATTGTCATTGTGTGTGCGTTTTTTGTTTTTCTTGTTCTATTGATAACGTTAATTGTATTTATAACGAAAATATCAAAAACATTATTTATTTCAGGTTCATAAAAAATTCAGTTTTATTTATTATAAACTATTTTCTTTTGCATATCTCTTGGATGTCGATTACTTTGAAATTATAATAATAAATGATTTTCTTTCATTTCAAATTTTATTTATAAAAAAAAAACGAGATTTTTTTTGTTTTGTTTCATTTGCCGCAACGATGAGAAACTCATTAAATAAAAACTATTTTCAATTATTATTATTATTTGATTACCTGTCCCTGCAGCTAAAGCGACTAATGCCACATTAAGTTAATGATTCATCGAAAAATGCTTACAATATCTATCTAATCGGATAACCACTAGCGACTCATAATATATCTTTTTTCGATTCACTCGTTTGTAATATTATTCTCATTTTCTCGTTCATTTTTTTTTTTGGGAATCATTATTATGTGAAACGATGCGATTTTTTGTTTGAGTATGTTTTTTTTTGTATGTGTCGTTTATGTATAATTAAAACAAAGGCAAAACGATGAGAATACTTTTTTTACAGAAAAAAAAAATGTCTATCTACAGACAGAAACAGTTGTAAATGTGTAGCCGTACTTCGATTTGGTGTTGGTGTTTCACCTGCTATCGTTTGTCTTTGTTTCGTATATTAAATTGTCTATCTTTTGCTTATACAATTCGCAAGTTTCTTTCCACATACACCAATCGATGCTACTAAATGCTAAATATTATAAAAGATTTTCATTGGCATACAATTCTTCGAAAACTAATTTTTGTATTTTCATTCTTAAGCGTAATTTTTGGATTGGAGGCAGTTCAGACATAAATGGCTGTAAACTTAACAAAAAATGATAATCATCGTTCATAATTCGGTCACCTATTTCTGATGCGTCACCCACTGTCAACAAATCCATTGGCGTTGAATTGAGAATTCGCTTTTTGGAATTTTGTTGCGCCTCTGGCGATTGCAGTAAATTGGCAACAACATTCTCTTCTGGTATTGGTGATTCGGTATTTTTTCGCTTTTGTTGGTGTTGTTGTTGTGATTTTTTGGTAACATCAAATGTTGCTTCCTGTTTGATGGAGTTCACCGCTTGCACATCTGTACCGCCACGTTCAATTACATTATAATCAGCTGCAACATATGAATATGAATCGTATACATCGAGTTTTTGTGAGCCATCCAATGATTTTGAATTTCGTGAACGCATATGATCGGCTAAAATAGGCATAACAAACAAAACATTTTTTAAATGGATAAGCAAATTAAGAAATGTTTATTATCAATTCATATTTCACGTCGTTTGAACTAATAAAACACAGTAAATCAATTTCAATTAGGATACGAAGGGGTGGTGCTCTTGTACTCTGTGCACATATGAGAAAATAAGCTGTCGCTTGTTATTTCCTGTGATAAGTCTACCAATGCAAACGTACGATGTATGTAGTATGAACAAACGCTCACATGCATAGACACCGATTGAGACAGAGAAGAGAAAGACGAAGAAGAAGAAGTGGTCGATCGTCTCTTGCACTGAACGGCTCTTCATTATTTTGCTATTTAATGTATTCTGTTGGTCTGTGGCTCGTTTCTACTCCTCTTCTTTGTGTATATGTGAACGCGTATGCATCGTCTATATCGGTTTTTGAACAGTGTGTTGTGTATGTTCTTCAACACATTGCATTTAAACCATGGCACATGGCTTTACGCTTGCTTTGCTTTACTCTGCCTCACTCTCTTTCTACCTCTCTCCCTCTCACGTTCTCTCGTCTTCTTTTATGAACACACATACCATACACAAATGTGATTAAATCGGTGCCGAAGCGAATCACACAAGCGCATTAGTCGTTCAAACTGAAAACACATTACATCTTTTGAATGGTAAAACATTTTGTACGAGTGAGCACAACAAGAGAGCAAAATAAAAATATACCCCAAATTGTAAAATGAGAAACGGAAGTGATTTGATTCAAGTTCATAACGATGAGATTTTAAATGTTTTGATAAAAAATTTTTATGTGAAATCAATAACGAGAAAAAACCAAAATGTCAATAATACAGAGAGTATTTCTTACCTAAGAACAGGAGAGATCGATAATGTGTCCATTTTGATTCAAATTCATGTGGTTGCATTTGCTGTTCACCGGCTTCGTTGCGCGGAATGCGCTTAATTTCAACTCGAAACATGTCTCTCAAACCCTTCCACTTCGCTTTCAAAGTTGGTACTAATCGAATTGAACAAAATGACGAGAAAAAAAAGCGTAAAATCAAACATAAGTAATTAGTATTGTAGTCACAATGACCAATGAGCAAAAACACAACAAACAATAATAATAAAACAAAATAATATATTCAAACGAAAAATGGATAATTCGATCTTACTCGATGCGCCAAATTTCTTCGATAGGCTTTCCCACGTCGATTCGGTAAGCGATTTGTTGGAACCACAGTTTCGATTCCATATAATTGGCTTGTTATAAATGTCTTCGATGAATTTCTCCGTGTCGATGCCTGACATCCTGATCGGCCCGTTTTCTCTGTCTATCTCTGTCTTTGTCTGTCGGTCTGTCTGTCTGTATCAGTCTCACACTCTATGCCAACGCCAATCACAGATTGTGTGTATAGTTTCGTCAAGTGTATAAAATGTATGTATGCGAAGCTAGGTGACAAAAATTCAATTTAGACCAAAATGACTGCAGACATAGGAATTTCAAAACAAACAACTGAACTGAAAAACGAATTTTAAAGTGTGTTTAAAGAAATAAGTTGAATGTAATACGAAATAGAACCACTGAGGAACGGGAAAATGTACGATATTTTGCAAAAAAGCGTTTGCATGTGCAAGCGATTCTCGCTATACTAAACTGAGAATCGTTTTGGTGTATTCTAAATGGTTCTCTCTGGTGATCAGAGCAGTCGGAGCGAATATAGCTGTGAATGCGGCACAGGCACACGAAATTGTAGCTGGTATTTTGTGCATTATTTTTTCTTCTTCTCTGTGTTCTGTGTCTCTCTCTCTTTTTTTTTCTTTCTTTTTTTTTCACATTCTGCTCCTTTTTTGCTCCTACATTTTGCTCTGGCGAGAATACCAATAGCGTTTAACATTGTAAAATCGCCCGCTTCTCTTCACCCATACACACATGCCATTTGCATTGGCATCGGCAGCGTCGACATCGGTCGCACTAGCTAGCAGCTACATTCTGCCAAAGCGGCACACTAGCAGCTTTAAAATGTCTGCTTTGCAGTGTGATGTCGTATCGGCATTTTCTTCTTTCTACCTCTAAAATGAGAATGGCAAAGGAAAGAGAAGAAATGGTAAACGACGACCGGCAGCATACAGCAACACCAACAAAACGAACAACAACAACAATACGTACACACTATACAACCAGCAAAAACAGCATCAGCTCAGCTCGCATTCGAGTGTCTAATGTGAAGCGAATTTAAAACCAAAACAAAATGAACAGAACACAGAAAAAAATATGTGTGTATAAAAAGGAACGGAAAAAACAAAACAAAACGAACGAACAAAAAAAAAAAATAAGAACGAAGAAGCAAGCATAAAATGTGAAGATTATTATTTTCGCTTTCGGCTTGTTTTGCATTTTTCTGTGACTGCATAGTGCACACACATCGAACGTACAAATAACAATCCATATACAATACTCATCATGAGTAACTCATGCTCTTTCTCTATCACATAGCATGCATAGCCTTCACTGTTGTTCGCAGTAAATTGTATGCCATAAAAATACATTTTAAGCGAGTTGAGCAGACAGAGAGCGAGAGCGATTGGCAAATGCGAGTGCGAGTGCAAATAAAATTTCACAATGCTCGTTCTTGCTATCATTGGATGTGCGATTGTGTGCTGTGTGCTGTATGTTCATGAGTAATATGTGTTTGTGTGCATTTGAAGAGTTTTTCAAAGGCCACTGAGAGAAACAGAATTATAATGCGTGACGTTTTGTCCTATATCGATTTGGTGTTTCTGTTTTTCGTCGAATTGCCTTTTCATAATTTTAACCAAAGAGCCGTTCGCGACATAAACGGCTGTGTATAATGTGTTGATGTTGATAACAGAACAGCAACAGCGACAATGACGACGACCACATCGAATACGATGAACGAGCCAACATGTGCACGTAAAATGTCGATATAAAACCGTATTATGATTTCATGTGAACTGTTTGAACCCGTAGCTACTGCATTAAGCGGATAATTCGTTTTGTGAACACTGAACACACAAACGTACACCAGACATATTTATGCTTTTGGCCATTGCCATCCCATACCATACAATCTGCTGTAAGCGACGCACTCGCATCGGATTTACCAAAGAATGCGTATGTTTTGTTTATACTATTTATGTGTGTACGTTTCTCTCTCGCTCGCTCTCTCTCTCCCTCTATCACACACACACTTTTTTGTTAGTTTCAGTGTCTCCCTTTTTCGGTGTTTTATTAAAATAAAAACATATCCTTTGTAATTACCTCTAGTCAATGTGCGGATCCGAAATTAATCGTTAACGACGTAGCATTGCGTGCTGTTTGATATTAAATTTACTGAATTAAACTCATCCCATTTGTCCATCATTTTATCATTTGGAAACGTAGAAAACCGAATACCGCACACACACTGTTTTCCTGAGAAAAAACTCTTGAGTCCAGAGATGTAATGAACACACACACACACACAAATGCTGTACAAAAATATATACATCAACAATTAGTTTTTGACACATTGACCCAATTTCAATATCCATAAAAAATAATTGAAAAATATATATATTTAACACAATCAAGTTCCGAACTGATGTCACAATTTGATAAAACGATACCTTTTACATTCGATTTCACCGAAACGATCGGACCAAATTTCATAAGTGACTAGCTTATGGTTCGCATTACGAACGAAAGCGTATTACCATTGGCAAGATAATTTCGATGATAGCATTTTCGCATGTTTCGAACGGAGAAGTAATTTTGGCATATGCGTTATGTATTGTACGTATTATTCATTGAACAGAAATTCAAAAGGTATGCCATTTTTTTGTTTAATTCATAATTATAATTTGATTCTGAAATTTTCCCCTTGAAAAAAAAAAAAGAGTAATCTTCTGACACGCTAATGCAGTTTGATTGTACAACGAAAAATACATCGCATAATAATATGATGAATGATACTAAACCAAATCAAATTAAATTTTTAAAAAATGACATCTATTAACTTCCGTCTGGGTAATAGACAGGAATTGCTATTACTGTAATCGTTTTCAAATTAATGAATTATATGAAACCGGTTTCGATTGAGTTAAATGCAACAATTTTTCAAATTCATCTCTTTTAGAATTAAGCACAAGAATTGAAACCCGAGCTATAGAGAGACAATCGGGGAGACGGAAACCGTTGTACGTTTTATGTTTTTGTTCAAGTTAATGCAAATATAATTCGAATTTAAGTATTTCTGTCTTTAAATTATGGGTAAATGAGTTACGCATTTGAATGCCCCTTTACATGCACACGTAGTGAAGGAGAGAGACACACACAGAGAGAGAGACTCACATAAATGCAAACAACAGGGCCATCACACACAATGGCAAACTAGCACTCTCTATCTATACATATCTGATAACACGATTGTGGAGAATGCATAAAAGTACGGTTCAAGAAGCAGGCAAAAACACAATTGGTCGTCATGAGTATCTTTCATAGATTGTTTGTCGCGTATCTGGTTGCGACGCCATATATTCTGTTCACAAACGGGGTAAGAAATTTACTTTTTGCATATTATATATGTGTGTGCATTGTATAGAGAAAGGCAAACGAGAAACGATATCAAAAAGGCGAGAACAGCACGAAATTTTAAAAGAAATAAATATATACCACTAGGGAGTGTAACGTTTAAATTACATGCAAATAACCAATAATGTAAATGAGTTTCAAACAACGAATTTATTCCATTTCAACAAATTTCAGGATGCGATACCGGTCGAAAGCGATGCCAATACAAACCGTCGACAAAGTTTAGATGAGATAAGCAAAGAGGTGAATGAAATGAAAGCAGAACTAACGAAGTCCACCAATGAACAGCAACCGGATACCGTGAGTGACGGTGGCAATAGTCAACGTGCCGCAATCGGTGAAATTGAAAATATCAAAAAAATTGTCGAAATTTTGGAAAAAATTGTCGGCGACGTTGTACCAACTATTGTTGACCGGCAAAATGCACAGGAACAAGCTCAGAGAAATCGCGGCGCATCCGATTCATCATCAGATCCCATTAAAATTTTACCAAAGGGCTTGAAATTGCTACAACATCATGCGCTCGCGGCCAATGTTGACGAAAACAACGCAGCAACAAACCATAAACCTAATCTACAATCGGATGACAATTGATATCACACTCGACGGCGATACAAACAAACAAAAAAAAAAAAAGAATGTGTGCACCATTTACAAACTGATTTACCCTCGCACATGCACACACATACACACTTGCATGCACGCCTCAATGAGCATCAATAAATCAAAACAAATTTCATGTAATAATGCATTTGAACTAAAAGTGTCTCGTTCCTCTCCATTTTTAACACTTCCCCTATTTTATTCTTTCTTTATTTGCTTTTTTGCAAATCATTTCAAATGCCAGCAACTTGCCGGCAACGACATCTAACATTTCAATTGACAGACGTTTTGGCGATTGAATCGATCACATGAATTATGTTGGAGCTTTTCAAAAAATTAACTATGACCTCTGTTGAGCATTTTGTTATTTATATCACTGTTTCATATCACTGTCAATAAAATGTAAATAATTTACTAAAAAAATGCATCCGATTTTGAAATTATAAGAAAAAAATAAAAAAAATTCAATACTACCTTTGCTTTACGTTATTCGATAAACAATTTTTGACAAGTGTACATAACCTTACATCTCAAGAATATGTGTATTAGTGCGCCTTAAACACAATTGTCAGACGAACATTCAAAGTGCCATCAATATTGTCTGTATCGTTTGTTTATTCGTTTGTTATCGTCAAATTCAATTTGATTTTTCACGCACCAATTTTATTTTATGAAATTATCGAAAACGATCCAACGAATAGTAGTTATTTGCATAGCAAAATTTCACCATCTCGAAAGAGAGTCGCAAAAAATAATGGTATCCATTAAATAATACGCAAAATAAAAGCACACATTGGTATGTAAAAGAATTTGATTTTATTTACCATTCAATGATACATCAAAAACGCTTCAATTCAATTGTATAGGTTAATTGAAAATATATCTCCAACCGTTCAATATTTGTGTACACTCAAAACCATCGAGAAGAGTATAGAAAACAACAACAACAAAAACAAAATACCCGGCAAATAAGGTATCCAACGTATTTCAGTCATTTTAATATCAGGTATCCCATAATGTTGATTCTTTTCTTTCCAATTTATACTAAAATTCCTCTCAAACTCCGTTCAAACAGGGTTCAAAACAAATTTAAATCAATTACGGTTTCAACATGTCATTTAACTCATTGTATCAAATTGGTGGTGAGATCACACGAGAATATTCAACTAGATCAACCGAACAAATTGAGAATTTTATCGAAGATGTTTTGCGCAAAGAATTAGGAGAATATGAAGCATACATAAATAAAATGAACGGTGAAATTATGGAGTACGTTCAATTGAAAAATCTTTGCGAAAGTATTTTACTGCATTTATCCGATGGAATTAAAACAAAAATGAATATTGGTGGTAATTTTTTCATGTCGGCCAAAGTATCGGACACCAGTAAAATTTTAGTTAATGTCGGTCTCAACTATCATGTTGAATTTACAATTGATGAAGCTGTGAAATTTTGTGATTTCAAAGTGAAATCGCTGGAAAATGAAGCGAATGTTATACGAGAAAAAGCCATCGAAACAAAGGCACACATTAAATTGGCTCTATTGACCATCGGCGAAAAAGAAAAACTACTGAAGGCTGAAACGTGAACAATTTACCAGAACAAAACCAGCCGATTTACCATTCTATGCCAATTGATACGCTTGAGATAAAAGATTATAAGAAACATACACACAATTGAAAAAAAAAACCAAACATTTAATGTAAACGGTTAAAAAAAATTTAAGAATTAAGAGAAAATGTCAAATAAACATATTTTTACATGAATGGCTCTGTGGCAATTGACAGTTTTGTCTTTTTTTGTCACTTTACACCTTTTTTAATGGAGGTTTCGTGCATATAATAGATTTAAATAAAATCAGAATTACAAATCAGAAGGATCTCGTTCATTGTTTAAACTATTCTCCTATTTTAATGACTCCGGAAGTGCGATGCAATCTTAATGATATGAATTCAAGGTTAAAAAGAAGGAAAATGATACAGAATCAATCGGCCAGACGAATTATATTTGAAAACATACGTTCAGATGTAGACAACATTTAATATAATTTCCATTTATACATTATCTATTAATCCATCGGCGGTACATGTTATCGCAAATGAGACGATTTTTTTTAATAATGAATAATAATTCAATGGAAAAAAAACCCGAAAAACCCTGATTTACTGAAGAAAAAAATATTGAAAGAAGTTGCGTCGTCACAACATTAAATAAACTGATTGAATTTTTTTAGATGTACAGACAAAAAATATCAAATCTTGGCGAAAGCATGCTATTTTATGACGGTAGAGATGAATCTTGTAAATATAATCACTTCTGGAGTCACTGATCATAAAGTGATTTGATATGACTGAAAATCCAATGAAATCACCTCAAACAAATGCTCACACTCACGAAAAAAGCAAAAAAAAATAAATCAACGACCGAAAATGAAACGAGCCCAAATGTATTTTTCTTATTCTTCACAAAAAGCAAAAAAAATCGCATCATTTATTCTGAAACATGTAAGGTACTGAGTTAATTACAATTCAAAGAGCTACTTTTCACAGTAATTGTTATGTTTTATTTATTTAAATACATTGACGTCAAAGTTGCATGAAATATTATTATTATTGTTGTTATTATGGAATAAACAAACATTAATTTTGTTTTATTAGAGATTTGGAGAATTTCTGGCTTAATCTGCTTTGTTTGTTTTTACATAAAGAGCTAATAAATTCGTTGATTTCTGTTTAGTGAATCCATTAAGCGATTCGTTCGGTAATGTCTATTAATTATTACATTATCTTAATTGTGTGGACCAATTGATGTGACGGAAGTGGTGAATAATTTATATTTCGCAAATTTTGTGTATCTTTTGCATAGCTTTTGAATTTAAATTGTGACTTTTAATCAAAAATTAATGAAATCAAAACATTTTTTACAACAACAAAATACAATTTTCGTCGTTTTTTAATTGCTTTCAATCTTTTTAGACGAAAATCGTAAGGAATCAATCGTTTCAAACAAATGCGTACCCATGATGTAGATAAATGTTTTGTTTTTATTATTTTTAATTTAAAAAAAATCACTAGCATGTGTATTTTCGAAAACTATGCTCTTATGAGTTGGTGTTGGAAAGAAATCATTTCATTAGAAGCGAAAAAAAAACTAGTTGAACTCATAAAAAGTGATTTGCTGAAAATCAATGATGTCTAAATAATTGTTGATGTTTTTTTTTTTTGAGTGACTGTATTTATTCACCACACGAATGTTGATGGTTTGTGCATAAAAAGAAAATATTTTTTTATACCTAATTCTATTGATCAAGCTAAATCACAAAGTCTCAATGCCCTTGAGAGAGACACTTGAAATCTCATTGATTTTCATTATGTTTTAGCGCATCAATTGTTATTCTTGTTCACACAATATTTTCAAACTATCCAATAATAAATCAATTGTCCAATTGTTACATTCTAAAAATTCGATCGTTAAAATTAGACATATTTACATTATTCAGACTGAATTTCATCTGTTAATGTTGTTGTTCTCGTTGTTTTTTTCATTTGCATTTTGGATGTTTATATAATTCGGGTGCAAAACGAAATCACACTCAATTTTATTTCATTTAAGTATGTTGTTTCCTTTGCTTTCCATTTCTCATTGCAAATGATTCATTTTCTATATCAAACAGGCGAAAAAAAAACTGTGACGGTGAAAGATTCACAATGCATTTGTCATTTACAGCAATTTGCAAGCAGCATAAATTGTCATCGAATCGTATTAAATTTGCATGAATGCATAATTCAATTCATCATTAAATTGTGGATTTTTCACCGATACAATGGTTTTTTTTTCTTCTTGTCTAGCCTGAAAAATTCAAGTTATTTTACTTAAAAAATAACATATTCGTACAGTGTACATGCATAAAAAAATGTATTTTGTTCTATTGTTAAATAAACTACAGTATTCCACATAAATAACTAGTAAATTCGTTGATCTAAATTTTTGGTAGTACCTTTAATCTTAAGTGTGTTTGTGTTTGTGTTTGTGTGTTCTCTTGATATTCGAATACATTGACTTTATTTAAAAGTATGTTTGAAGTATATTTATATATTATAAGTGACCATTGGCTAATTAACTTCATGTTTTTTTTTATTTATTTCCTTGTTTCGATTACAATACCCGTTGCGATATAAATCAGATGCCCATCATGTGCGCATGGAGACCATTTGGCGAATGTGTCTCTTTCATCAATGGATCTCTAATAATGGTGATTTTCAATCTTTTCTTTTATTTCCAATACTTTTTGAACCACAACGAAAATGGTCACAAAAATATTGAAATGATTTTCACAACATTTGAACATTTCAAGTCAACATACATATTTTAAACGCTTCTCTTTGCCTATGTTGTTTTCTATGTATATTCAAAGTGAGAAAAGCATTTGCTATACAACATGAATGCAGTTATAAGAAAGTATGTGTCACATGGATTTCTCTAAGATTTTCATTGTTAAGTTTTATGATTACAACAAAAAAAAAACTTATTGGAAAATGCATTTTTCTGTCTTATCCGTATCGAAGTATGTTTTCAACTGCATTTCAAATCAAATTACTGAAAATTCAATTCTTCGCCTCTTTTTTCGCAAGTAAAATTGCGTTTTTCTTTTAAATATTCATATTTTCTAAATTCGAAATCAATCGACACAATTTCGCGGATTTTATCCATTCGGCAAGAGTTTTTCTTTGTTTTTCTTAAAATCAACCGGTTTTTGTTTTAATTACCATTGTAGGCAACGATCAATGGGATCAACCAAGTAGGTTATTTACATTGAGATTGTAAAAAGCGATTATTCTATTTGTCTTCTCTTTCAAAATAGTGTCCGAAAATGATCAATTCATTTGAAAACGAGACCGAAATTATTCGATGCTTTCATTTTGACAAAGTTTTCTTAAAAATTATGCATATTAATGTTGATTCATTTCATATTATTATTTTTCAAGCAAATTCCACCGCAAATCGCAATAAATGTTTTTTTTTTTTTCATTTTTTCATAATTACTGTTCATTTCAATTTGTCAAACTTATCTCTTAGCGATGGGTTTTTTTCTTCGAATTTTTTTTTTCGCATTCAATGTATGTATAGATTATAAGACACCGTAAAAAGGAATAGCAGTAATTTTGTGACCGAAAACATTGTCTTAAAGTTTTTTTTTTGTAAGTCCGATTTTGTAACCTAAAGAGAATCATATCAAAAATATAGTATTTTTTTTGTATCAAAATTTTGTAATGCCAATTGGTGTTTAGCACTGCCTAAACAGAAAAACGATTAGCAGAGCGCGTTTACGTATGAGGCTAGTAAATTTTTGGTTTTCGTATTTTCATAAAAAGTTCTATATATAAAAAAAATTTAGACGAATTTTCGAATTCATAAAAAATATCACTTTTGAATTTTTTAATTTCCACGAAGGATCGAATGAAAGGCTAAATTATTAAAATTTCAATTTTTTTTCTGCTTGTCAATTCATTTTTAGCCGATAGTGTAATATTCAATCGCAATTTTACGAGTATTTTTTTTTTCTTAAAAAAATGGAATTTAATTATGTTTTTATCGCCAGCCAATTAAGCGCCTCCGAACAGTTGATTTCAATATTGAGTCAAACAATTTTCGCTTTGATAACAGTCGTTCATTACGCAATGCTAACCGATAAATGTGTCTGCATATTTTGTTTGTGCGTATTCTTAATTCCCAATTCAAATTTTTTTGTCCTTTCGAGAAAAGGAAAACAAAACGAAATAAGTTTATTTTTATTGCGATCTGAAGTGCATTAAAATGAATGACATTTATTTTGCAAATGTATTTGAAAAGCCAGAATTCGATTGAACTTGCCCATTTATGTATAATTTAAATGGATCGGACAAGAAACCATCTAATTCTTGATTATTGTTCTTTATTTATTTTTTTCAAAAGACATTTTATGATTTCTTTAGCCATAAAGATCAAAAAGAAAAAAAAAAAAGAATATATTTGAATTTTAAGTGTTATATTCATTACGAACGATGGAAACACCTGAACTTGCATTCAGTTCTGTGTATGCATTTGTGCCTGTTTCTGTACAGTGAGTCCAATTATATCTCTCTCATCAATTTGAAAGTTTCATGTTAAATACACCTATTCTCAAGAGATGGTGCTCTCAGCAGAGTAAAAGTTTTTCTTCATATTTTAACGTTTGTAAATTTACTCTGATTTTTTTGTGGTCATTTTACAAAACCGTTTACAACATGTGTTTTTCATATTTTGTCAACGCATACTGCGCTATATTTTTGAGGTAATTTTACAAAATTGTTTACAAAATATGTAAAAATACCTCAAAAAGTCAGAGTAAATTTACAAAACACAGTTTTGTAAAATTATCCCAAAAAAATCAGACTAAATTTACAAACGTTAAAATATGAATAAAAACTATACTATGCTAAGAGTACCATTTCTTGAGAATGACTGTGTTTAAACATAAAACTTTCAAGTTTGAAAGATATAACCGGACACACTGTACTTATATATCTAAATATCTGGTGCTTTTGCATGATTTGCAATATTTATGTGGTACAAGCACATAGTCTTCGGCTATTTCGTCTAATTGAATTCGTTTACATATAATAATCATGTTCTTTTTTTAATTTAAAGTGAAAGCAAAAACTTGTTAGACATCCATGTTCGATTCGCTTCAGTCTATGGTTCCGTTTGATATTTCGGATGGAAAGACTGCAGTCTTTGACAGTTTATCGTTTCTCATCTAATAAATATATATATCGGCAAATGCTGAAAATGTCTTAGTTTCAGTCAAAATAAGCAATGCCAATAATGACAATGGAGACATATTTATCTCATTTAAACAACTCATAACTGTTAAATTTTTGGGTATTTTGTTTAGTGTGAATGATCGATTTTCTGTGAAGATTATGATTATTACATTTATTATTGTTATCATAATTACTATTATTATTATTATTATTTTTGTGTTTTTTATTCATTTGCATTTTCATTGCAATTATTCAATTATCAGATAAAACATTCTAAATTTATACTATTATTTTTTTTTTGTTTACGAAGTATTGTTTTGGCTATATTAAATTGTATATTTTCCACTGTCACTTACAATGTTACACATCTTTTTTGTTGTTTTTAAATAACTGTTTATCTAGTTTTTTATCATAAATTCATGTAATTTCTTATTCTCATTTTTCATCTGTTTTGGACGTAACCATAAGAGCCGAAATGTGAATACAAAATGGATCAAGGAGCACCATATTCCAAAGAAGAAGAAAAATTCATTCCGCAGTATTTCGGTGTAATTTGTGGACATTCATGTTAAAAGAGATCAATCTTACGTTCGACGTTCCTTTAACTTGGTTAATTTTGAACATTTTATTTCCTTATTTGCACCCAGTTTCATTATATCTGTTTGTATGACCAAAGAAAAGCCATTAAATTTATGATTATAATTATAAAGTTTTAGCGCATTTTGCTTCATTAAAATGTAGATTTACTTTGCCGCTTTCTGCTCACATATTATATGTTGCAGATATGTTCAAGATTATAATCAATAGCAATTCATTATTGAAAACAATAGATCTTTTTTTTATTTGTTCTTCAAAAGATCATTCAGAATAAAAGGGGAAGAAAAAAGCATAATGAACTATTTTCATAATTAGTTTTTTTTTTTCATTTTTGCGTAACTTCTATAGTTAAATTAAATCGATGAATTGCCCAGCATATTGATAAATATTGAATTGATTTTTATGTGGTGTTACATTTTGTGTCGAAGCTCAATTTAAAATAAAATTGTAGAATAAAATGAAATAGTTTTGTGTATGTGTGTACTGTATACGATATTCTGATTTTAAGTTACATTTATGAGTTTTTCATTCTGTTTGCTATCAATTTAGTGCGACATACTAATATTTGATTCACTTTATGTATTTTTTATTTTTATTTAAACAATTTTTTTCGTTATTTTTTTCTGTTTTGTTTTGTACAATGAAATATGAAACATATCTTGGGTTTTCTACGTTAAGTTAGCATTTTTATTTTCATTAAAATTCAACGAAACCATGGAAGTTGGCTGGAGCTTCATCAAAATACACGTTCACATACAAAGATCTGCAATGAAAATAGTGAGAGAAAAGAAAAGAAAAGAAAACGAAACAAAAAAAAGAACAAAATTAGAATATCGATGATAAATATGGTAAAAGTTTAATCTTAATCGTAATTAAATTGAAAATTGATAAGATGAGCGAGGCCAA
This sequence comes from Contarinia nasturtii, assembly GCF_009176525.2. Taxonomy (NCBI): domain Eukaryota; kingdom Metazoa; phylum Arthropoda; class Insecta; order Diptera; family Cecidomyiidae; genus Contarinia; species Contarinia nasturtii. Next base: position 851,035 of record NW_022197768.1, read on the forward strand.
AAGAGTTCAAGATATTGGACTTTAGTTTTTGCTGTCAGCCAAAATGTTTTCGCATTTCTTGTGTGAGTGCAACAATAATTTGTTTTTGTTATGCTAATAAAATGTACAACATTAGAGTTCCTTCCTTGTACATGAAGCACAAAGAGTGCAGCGCAAGATAGACAGAGAGGAAGAAAAAAGCGTACTCAAAACTTTAATGCTCTCTGTGTCGTATCTCTGACAATCCTTTCTCATCCCACATGTTTGTTGTTGTTATTGTTGTTGCGCTTTGCTATTCCTTTTTTTGTCTTCGTAGATTATTTTGCAATTTTCGCACTTCTATTTGGCTTGATTCGGTGCTTGGCAAAATGACAAAGAAACATTCGCACTGATTCGCGCCTTATCTGCACTCTCCCTGTGTGCGTGTGTGTGTGTGTTGTATTCATAGTTGTAGTATGTGTGTCGTTTGGGCAATTCACAACAATTTTTATGACGGCCATAAAAAACTGTTCACCTTTACAGTGTTGTGATCACACGGAGCTCAACGAAGACGAACATGGTCCCAAGAGCTTTATACCTAGCCAAGTTAGTTTTGATTGCAATTTGAGCAATATATTTCTCTCGAATTGCAATCTTTTTTTAATAGTTTCCCGTTTAAAATTGAAACAAGTTTTTGCCTTTTTCAATGAAAATTGATGCATATAAATCCGAATAAAATCAAATGGGATTATATATATATGAAAAAAGCGTGGAAAATACATTAAAAAATCGCTGATTTTTAGCGCACCGAATAGATTTTTAGACGATTTTTTTTATGTGTTTCACGTGAGAAAAAAACAAACAAAATCCACATAAACTGTATCGCTTGCCATTGGAAATTTGATGAAAAGATATATCGAAGAATTGCACATACATTTGCACAAAATCAGCCAACATCATCAAATAATGATGATTAAGAATTGATAAAATGTCGATTTGAATTTCGTTTCATTCATTACTTAGATGTGCGTGTGCGTATGTGTTTGAGTATTGCGTGCACAGACACTTATCTCTGACATCGTTTTGGCGCTCGGTTGGATTCCGAGTGTTATGTTAGAGCGCGTTTGAATGCCATGCAGTTGTTAAACGGTGCAATTTGATTCTTCAACTGAACCGCTTTTATTGACTATCCCAATAAAACAAAACTACAAAAATAACATATACACATGTCATAGACATACAAACGCGCAAAATACCAAACGAATTATAATAATACAATCAAAATAGAATCCAAATAACCCTTACATTAACAGCAGTGTTTTTGTTCATGTATGTGCTGAAATGTGATTCCAAATTGCGCCTTTAAATTTTCTCTATGTTATACGATTTTGATATTCAACATCCACAAATTCATTTAATGTGAATTAGCTATCGTTTGCAATAGTGCAAAGACAATGTGAATACAAGCCGTTTATTACTGTCAAGGATTTTTTTTTATTATTTTTATTTTCATTTCATTCAAATGATTCTCTTTTTTTTACGGGTTTTATGCTCCTTTTTTACGTCTTTTTTATTCCCATCTTGAAAAACGTTAAACAAAAATGAGAAAACAACAGCACATTATTCTTGAGTTGTCGCGATTGTATTGTACGTGGCTCTACTTCGCATCTCCTGGCAGATTTATTTTATGGCAAAGAGGAGGGAGGGAGGTTGATGGGGTTTCGGCCACATAATTTCAGATTTTGCAAATGGATTTAACAAAATGGCACACGTTTGAACATTTAAGAATGTAAAATAATAAAAAGAAATCTCGCTCTTGTGATAATCAAATCTTCAATGGTTATTCAAGTGAAAATTAATAAAAATCATGAACTGTGCACAAATCATATACTATCATACGAAAATTGCATTCTCCGACGATTTTATTTAACGTAAGAGCTTTTTTCTAGCAAAAAATAGAAAAAGGATGTCACCAAAGTTTAAATTCATATTGAAATAACATAATTCACAAATCATTTTTGTGCTTCTTTTTTCCACTTCGGAAACTAAATTGTGCGTAGTTTGATTTATTGCGATAACTGTTTGTGATTTACTTGTGAATGCGGCGAAACATTTTTCTAATGAAATTAGTGCAAATGAGAGAGTAAAAAGAACAAAAATTGTGTTGTGCACACAATGTCCCTTTTTCTGATTCATATCAATTTAATAACAAATGACATTGACTTGGTTTTTTTCCCTTTATTTGTTGCACCACCTCGGGCTAATAATAAATAACAATAATCGTCATGGGAAAAATCAATTCATTGTGTGTCATTTGTATATGTTATTTGTTGTATTTTGTCTCTTATCAATATAGAGTGTATTAAGAAAATTGCCATTAATTCACTTGTGCAATGCATTCATTTAGAAATGATACATGAACTTTTATCTCACACACTCGATTGCAGTGAATAGCAAAACAGATCAAACACATTTAAAAAAAAAACACACACACAACTGGCTTCATCAAAAATCCATAACGAAATGCACTCAACGAACTGGTCGCATCATATCTAAACCATTTAAATGGAAAACAATAGAAATTAAATTGATGACACTGTTTGAATGTGGTTTATATGGACATGGTTTAGTCGCACTCATCGCATCAACAGGTTTTCATCAACCAGTTCAAATGTACACAGATTGGAAAATAGAGAACGAAAAGTGGATAAAATACACAGACACTCAATACAAATACATGTACGGCGATTATGTAAGCGCACAAAATACACAATAAAAACGGTTCAAATCCGGATTTAATTAATTTCGACAATTAAACCTTTTGGAAAATGCAGGGACCGAACACATGTTAAATAGATGTTTCATCACTGTCAAAACGAAGGACTCGATGTAGGTATCATCTATAATTAAGTTTAAGGGGCATGGTTTTTCGTGTCGGTTGGTTGTTGTTTCTTTTAATTTGAAACAAATGACATTCGGTGCATATATGTCTCAATGAAAAACCAGTTCAATTTATCTTTTTCTTAGATACTGTGGTGCGGCTTTTAAGTGTTGATAAACAAAATAAATTGAAGAGAAAAAAATGTAAAAATTACGTCAATATAATGTAATTGCAACTATTCATATTTACTGCATTTAAAAATAGAGCAAATAGCGATATTATTTTCTATATTCGTACACATCTTGTGTTCGTCATGGCTTTACAGTTATCGTTATCAGCCGTGTTGATATACTGTCTCTCACAAATGGGCGAGTTTCGATATTTTGTTTAGCACATTCACTGACCTGTGTTTTTTTATTGATACAGACATCTAAAAACGATGACAAAAATTATAAGCAACTGAACTGATCAATAAATTGGAGACTATTCTCTATAGAGTGAGAAAATTTCACGTCAAATTGAGTCGAAAGGATTGATTTCAATTTCTAAGCTGCAAGGTCTATCGATAAGAATCAATCGACTGCAAAAAAAGTAATAATATTGATAATGCATGTAATGCTGTGATCTATTTGCCGAGGAAAACAATTTAACCTTCTCGTCAATTTGACAAATGCAAAAAAAAAAAATAATTAATTTAAAATGAAGGAAAAATAGAAGATGAACCAAAACTCTCTAATAACAAAACTGTGTTTGACTATCAACTTTCTATTTATCGCATTCATAAGGAACATGCCCTATTATGATTGTTATTGGCTCGTTGCTAACCGAGTGAATCGTTCTCATTTCTATTATTACGGTTGATTTCATAAAATCGATTGACCTATATCAACTTTGTAATTTAGTGGGAATGTTCAAAATGTGTCAAATTGTGTTTGAAAGATTTGATTCATATCGAAACGGCTAAGCAATTATTTAACGCGTGGCTAACAATAAACAAACAGCGAAAGCAAGTGAAAAAAAAAATGCCGTACACACAATAAATTTCATGAAAAATAGCAAATACACAAAGGTCAATATTATTAATGTGATAATATTAAATCATTTACGAATAGATCTGTGCGACAATCGTGACTTTTTGAAACAAAATATGATATATACGTCGCACAAGTCCAATGTATTGGCACTTGTTCTAGTGCCTATCGGCATGGGTTTTAGTTTGCGTGTCATTGCTTTCTCTTTTCAAATGAATGGATACATTAGAATATCATGTTATATTTGTGATACATCACATTTTATCGTGCATTCAATTTAAATACAAAATACAACAAGCATACTCTCATTATTTTCTTTGAACAATTCGAAAAAATTTCATAAACGTGTTAATTAATTTGGGTGCAGACACAAAAAAAAAATGATAACAATATTATTTTCCCTCAAAATCATACGCGATGGCATAGTTTTTTGAAATTGAGAGAAAAAACGACGATAAAGTTGAAGAGATGAGAAAAATGCATCGCATCGAAATGAAATTTTAAAGCTTTAAGGCTTATATCAAACTCAAAGAGCGTTTCGGTGCTCTATTGGGAGTTAAAAATGTACAAAAATATGAAGTTACTTTTCCGGAACGAAACATCAACAAATAATTAACTCATTACATTTGTAGTTTTTGGTTCAACTCATACAAATGAATTAGCATCTAATATAGAACAACGGGACAACGTCATATCGTCTGCGTTTTCGTCATTTGCCTTTCTCGGACTTATCAAATTAAGTTTATTTGTTAAATTTCATTGAAATTATTAAAGTTCCGTTTGATGAATGCTTCTGTGTAATACAACAAAAACTGGGAATCATGGATCCCTCTGACCACTATTCCAAAGCGTAACAGCACGTTTTCAGTTGCATTTTCTAGTTTTTATTTGGGTGGGGGCGGGTGGTATGGGGCTGAATGTAATTTTCTTTGTTTTGTTAAATATTTTGAATTTAGCAAATGTGGATATGCCGTGCATTGTGCAATGCGAACAAATCGGGCCACATCTCTCAAGTGACATACAGAGACATGGTTGTACTGTGTGAGCGCTAAGACACACATTGTTTGAATTGCTGTTAGCCATTTGTTTACTTAACTTGATATTTTGACTAAAGCACAGCTTAAGCTTGTGTCTGTGTGAATAAAAAGAGATGAGAATTGGAGACGACGATGATGATGATGACGAAAACTCTGTTTACAATTTACTTGTAGAAAATCGCGTTTAGCTTGACTCATCAATGAAACCAATTGAACAATATTTCTCTTCACTGCACTTTGGTGACAATGCGAAAGCAAAGTGGTTTCGATTAAGCAACACACGAAAAATCGAAGAACAAAACCTTTTGGTTTATCAGCGTTTGTAAATCGATATAGTTTGGTGTGCGTTTACCAAATACTGCATAGTGTTTTATGTGTTTGTTTGTTTGTTTGTGTATTTTGTCGTAAAGAGGACTTCATACGAAAATGAAATTGTAAAACAAAAGTCAAAAGTTTGTTCAATTTGATCAACACTTTTCCACATAAAAAGAAAACAAAAGGGTAATCGAGTATTTCGGTCGGATGAATCGAGGGAATGCCAATGCCATGTGTCGATTGTGCTCAAGTTCATTTTTCAAGAGTCAAGTTATGTTGGTTCTCTCTCACTCTCTCTCTCTCTCTCTTGTGCAAGAAAATTAAGGAAAATAATGAAATGGGTTTTCATCTACTAGTTTGATCAAGACAATCAGTCTTAAAACATGTTTTGTGCAATGCATACGTTAGGCGAAAATTTTCGGGTTGAAATAGAGAAATCATCAGCTTGCTGTGTTATGTGCATATTGTGTATACTCTATATGCATACAGGATTCATTGTAGCGCTGTTGCTCTCTATTGTTTTGCTGCTGGAATGTCATTTCGAATGTTTACTGCATTTTCCTTATCCTTAAACTAGTTCTCGCTTTTGTACAAACACACACAAAACACAGTCTCTCTCACTTTATGTGTCATTTTTCCATGGTCTGTTTATCATTCGGGAGTGTTGCAGCATTCGTTCTCTACGACGTTACTCTCTAGTTTTTTTTTACAACAATGGCAATATAGCAGTTCTGACATTGCCATAATAAAACGTACGAATAAATGTGACGTAATAAAAATCCAGAAAAAAAAACACACTCACACACATACAAAAAAGCGATGATGAAAAGAAAAGTGGTAAAGAAACGAAACAAACAAAGCGCAAATGGTTTTAAGAAGAATTGCTGAAAAGCGATAAGTGTGCGGTAAAAGTTAAGCAGCAAATGTAATGCAATGCTACCGATCCGCAGCATTTTCGTTGGCAAACAGACCTGAAAATTCGTTTGGATGCTGTTTCAATTGGTGTTGCTGCATTGTACATGAATTGTAGACAGAATGAAATACGGGAAACACTCATCAATATCCCGTATTACTGGAATTGTTGCATATTGAATCGACCTCAAATGTGTATGCACCGTCGTCATATTTTCGTTGCTTCAAAACATTCGACAAAATACGGTTGATATTGAGCGTTGGCCAAACACTGGCCACGATTACGCTTATTTCATTGTATAATTTCATTTCAGATTATGCTCATTTCAAGCGGAAAAGACATCAAATGAAACTTGGTTATACGTGTGTAGCTTATCGCTATTGTTGTTGCTATTGCTGGTGGTGGTGGGGGTGCTGCTTGATTTTACCCATTTTTCCACTGTCATCTGCGAATCATTTCTGATCCACTTGCCCAAAATGAAATTCATACGCGCACATTTACCCAGCTGCATTCAGCTGTAATTCTCTCACACAATTTTACAAAAAAAAAAAACCTTGGATTATATAACCGATAAACATAATGACTCGAACATAAATTCATGGACGAACGAACGATACGAAATGCTGACTTGGTAGCACGGCAATTTACTGGATCAACGATTTCGCCTCCCTGATAACAATAAAAACTTAGACGCGCTCATAAAGTACGCTGTTTCGAAATAGTTTTGCTGCATCCGCGTCCGGAAGCAAAGAAAAGAAAAAGAAAGAACTGTCGTATAAAATTGCTGATGATGTCGCTTTGTGACGACGCTTCGGGCAAAAAACGAATATAGATTTGCCACAAAAGAAGAAACAAATGCATATTTCAGTCACAAATCTACAATTAATTGCTTTCACAATAAGAACTGACCAATTCCATTTATTTTCAATAATTTTTTTCCCTTTAAAATTAACTCAATCACCCAAATGTGTCTATGGAAATGTATTCGGCATTTGCATAGATTCTTGGCTCATTTTTATTTGTTAAGTAATAATAAGTTAACATTTTATTTTTTATGTTCGCTTTTTTATTGTAAACTGCATACTTGTGTGCTATACGTGACTCGAAATAATTCACTACAAAATAATATATTTAATTTGATTTTATGTCTATTCATGTTGGAACTTGTATCGTATTTTAAATGAACTCTCAAAACGAAATCATTCCCCATAAACAGTATTTGACTAATAAAATAATAATATCCATAAATCAAAATGTTTATGGATTACATTTCTTAGAAGAAAAAGAAGAACAAAAAGGAACTATATACGACGGCCGATTCTTTTTGTTTATTTGTTTGGCTAACCGAAGCGAAATGGTTGTTACCTTTCGGGTCGTGGCCATGAAGTCAGATTTGTCCAAATAAAAATATCAATCAAAATTCACATCAAGTTCGATAACAACCGAACAAAAGAAAAAGAAAAACAACAATATATTGTGTGTGAAACGTGAATGAAATCAAATCGAAAATGTTTCATTTTCTCTATATTTCTCATCTGCTTTAAATTAATCATAATGTGCACCCGGATCATAAATGCAGTCAAGTCTCTCTTTCAACCGCACATTTTCACGGTTTTCAAAAAAAAAAAAAATGAAGAAGAATTGAACATTTTACGACAGTGAATTGCTTCCTTTTTATCCCGTTCCAAAAGAAAAACGAAAAAATGCACTTTTATTTGAAAGCGCACAGAAAGAATAATATCGTTAATATTTTATTTAGACATTTATTACAATGATGTACCAACGTATTTTTCATATTTTGATTTGGTTGATTTTTATCGTTTTTCGCTTATTGGATATTTCGGAATATTATTATTTTTTTTTTTTGCCATTCTGCATCTTCTTCGTTATATTTTTGTCTCTCATTTTCGTCATCTTTCTTGCTTGTTCGTCGTTTATTCGGCGCAATTTCGTTAACTGTTCACGCATTTTAACGCCGATCCGCTTTAAGCAACTGTGAAAAATGTCCATCTCAAGCATCATATTGTCTGACACAATGTGTCAAAATTACCGTGCACCGTATCAGTTTCAAATAGATCAGTTTGTTGCGCACGTTTAATACATTTAATACTTCGTTTTTGGTTGAAAAAAAAAAATCATAATTTTTAAATTTTCAAAACTGTTTATTGCTTTTCGCTAGTTGTGCGTGTTGAACCTACCCCGAAGAGGTATAAGTTACTCATTTTATGAAGAGCTCAAAGCCGAAGAGGAAGAAGAACAACAACAGCAGAAAATCAAGTCTGTTTCAATCATTTGGCGCAGACCAAATCGTGTAGACCAATTTGTTGGTCTCTTCATTTTGATTTAATTGCCCTTTTTTATTGGCCATTTATTTAGAGACGAGGAAAATGTACGGCCTTTGATGTGATGCGACCAACGCTCACACACCGGCGCACATCAATATTTGAAAAGTATCAAATTTACATTTCGGTTTGAATAAATTTTATTGCTTTCATCATAATCAATAGTTAATTTATCAGTCTTATAATGAAGCTAATATAATTAGGTATATAGTGATCTGAGATAGACAGGGATAGAAACTGTGTATCTCATCGCACATTTGTACAGCTATTCCAGATATTCATTGGTATTCGAATAAGAACATTAAGAAAAAAGATTGGCTACGAAAAAACAACAACAACGATAACCGCAATTCACATAAAAATCGCGATTAAAACGTGAATGTTCGTATCGAACATTAGCCAACTAGTTTAACTATGCACGGCGCGTACCTATCACTGATAACATTTGATAAATGAATTTAAAACTCTTATTTTGTGCAATAAAAAATTGTGTGTAGATATCCAATGTCATATTACGATGTATATGTGTGTGGCAGGCAATGTGATTCTTACCTATCTTTATTTCTGCCTCCCCCTTCCTCTCTATCTCGGTTTATCATAAAATAATACAACCAGCAAATGTACATTGCACACATCTCTCAAAACGATGCCGAACCTTGCATATTGCAGTTACATATATGGTTTCCCATTTTATGTATGTATGAATGTATAATCTTTGTTGTGCAAATAAATTGCACATAAGTTTTCTTTTATTTATAACAGTCACATGTAATTAAATTATAAAAATGTTTCCCAAAAACTCGACAGATATTTTAAAAATTTAAAAATTATGAAAAGAAATATGAGTATAATTGTAGCGGCGGAGACGGCGGTTGGCTCAATGAAAAATCAACCAATTTTCAAAAAAAAAAAAAAAAGTTACATGATAAATGCATTAACCAAATCCAATTATAGAATGGAAATGTATGAATCCCGAAAAAAAGTTCTAAAAAGTTGAAGAGAGAAACAACAACACAACGAAAAAAAAAAATCTTTTGCACTTTTTAATTAAATTAAATTTTATAGCGCTACCATAATATTTTCAATTTGATGCTGACATCTTTTCAACGGCTATAAAAATTTTGTGCGACACAGCGAAAATGGCAGGCTGATTAGTACATCGGTGGCGCAAATAACTGGTGAATTAATGTCCATTGCTTGCATTTAATGTGTGTGTCGGTGTGTATGTGTAATGCCTGTGCCTGTGCATGCAATTGCATATATATGCCACATTCAATGTGCTCAATCTTCAATTTGAGCGTCTAGTGTACACTATACACGCTCGCGTTAGACACACATTCAACGAAAACGACTTATAGTTTTTCTCCTTATTCTCTTGGATACTTTTTTTGTTTGTCTTCTTTCATAAGCAAAGCGATAAAATTGCAAAGTAATAAAACATGGATAGTGGCCGCCTTGAATCAGCCATGAATCCACTTTTAGTTACCTTAAATGGCTTTTTATTACCCAATCTGAACAATAAAAGTGGAAAGATGAGCACAAATTTATGCGAAATCATTTCATATTATATATTATGTGTTACTTAGATCAACAAATGCACCAAATGGTAAATGGCTAATTGTGGATGCTCGATTTGTGCTCCGTTGCAAATTACGATAAATGGCATAAAATTCTTCTCGCACAATCATTCTCTCTCTATCACACGCACACTCTATCTTCTCTTCAAACAATACAACGTTAGATACTGAAATTTGTGAGAAAAAAAAAATGAAACAACCACATCGCACTTAACTGAAAACCCGGTTGGTTTTAAAAGCTTTTCCGTTACTTTTGCTCTCATTTTTTTTTGGATCATCATCGAAGACAATTGCACCGATAACTCACAAAGAACCGTATGGGATGCTTGTTGCACTCAGTGCACTAAAGAGAAGATTATTTTGTATTGTGGATATTGTTGGGGACGATTGTAAATCAAAAACACTTGAAGGGTGCAATTTATTAATGCATAAAAAGAACAATTTGATTGTTCATTGAAACAGAAATTGCAAATGGTGAAGAATGTTGAGAGAGTTTGGGCTGTTTTATTAATGAAAGCATGGCCATTTCAAAAGCTCTTGAAAATGGTACGAATAATCATTTTCTCTTCGTTGCCAGTTTAACATTCGATTCGATATTGACGTTGTGTTGATTCGGCTATATAATAATTGAGGAAAAATTCGCCTTGACTTTTGATGCATTTTATTGTGTGGTTCCATGATTACAATAATACTGTTGGTTTCCTGGAGATAAAACATCAAAATTGTTGAATACGTCGAATGGCCGATAAAAAGGAAGTGATACATAGTTTTATTGGCATTCTTTCTTCAAATATTACAGAGCAATGTTGGAAAAATGTGCGGATAGAGAACGAGAGAGTTAGAGCGATCGATCGGGTGAGTGAAAGAGAAAGAAAAGTGGAGAGAGGGAGAGAGCAATACAAAATAAAAGAAAGACGAACGAGCGCGTCACACACAATAATTATAAGAAAATCATTTAAATTATCATAGATGAGCTAGCGCTAGCAATTCGACTTGATTTCGTTGTGTATAAGACGCCATATTTGTGAGCGCAATTTTATGTGCGAATGGGTGTGCACACAGCACACAGCTATCACATTATTCTGACGATATTGTTGAAATGCCATTACTCTCTGCGCGTACTCACATGCACACATACAACAAACGGCAAACACAATAAGCATACTTAATTTAATATCTATATATAAAATTATGCATTCATAAAAAGATTTAACGATCACTTTAAAATAGTAGTAAAAAGAATAAAAACGTTGTACGGGTAAAATGCTTCTTTCTTGGGCCTTAAGTTGGCATTTTATGTATGTGTGTACGAACGAGCGAGCGAGCAAGCGCGCGCGCAACTGAATAAGCGCACGCTTGGCGCTTTTTCTCTCTTACTCTTTCTACCGCTCTCTGCTCGACTATATGCACATTCGTGCCCAGGAATAAAATGTCGAAGGAAATGAACATCGTTCGGAATCGAAGGTGAAATGAAGTATATTGCTGAATTCCGAAAATATGATTTCAAATGTTTTTTATGACCGCAGCGTGGGCCGTTTGAATTGCAAATGGAACTCGACAATCAACCGCATTCATTGCATGTGCACAAATTTCAATCACAATAAATCCATCAAGATTAAACGCGCGCCAAGAAATCGAAAATTTTTTTTTAAAAAAATTCAAAAGAAAAGAAAGAGAGCGAGCGAAGAAAAAAACCTTATCGCACACCCGAGAAATAAAATAATCACATTTACCACAGATCTTGATAAACTAATCATCAAACTCAAGGATAGACAGATAGTGACACAATGTGTACAATTCGATAATTATTTTTTTCATCAAAAAACAAACAATTAATCACGTCTCTTAATCAATCAGGAAGTCTGTGTTCTAATATTTGATATGACTGAATCTAGAATGAACATCGGAAATGATGTACCAAATGACGACAAAGAGAGAGAGAGAGAGAGAGAGAGAGAGAGAGAGAGAGAGAGAGAGAAAGAGAGAGTCACCACATGGAAAACCATTTTTTGTGCAATGTTAATCACTAAACTACTCTTAAACTTTCATAATTTCAATTATTCGTGTCGTTTGACATTTGTTGACTTTATTTGACACTTTTCCATACTCTCTCATAAATAAAACAATATACATAGATTCATTATACATATTTTATTGTATTCAGTCTCGCTCAACTGAAAATCTTTTCGAAAAAGACAAATATTCATTTGCAATCAAACATTCAAACATATCGAAAAATTAAAATCAATTATAAATGTTGTACGTTTAAACCTGGAACCTGCCACACATACAGAGGTAATATTCCAATGAACGCTTATGGGAGCTGAAAAAAAAAAACATATGAAATTACGTCGAGCGATTACTTCATTTGAAATAAATCCATTTGATATGAATGCGCTTGTGATTGGATTTTATTCCTGCTGCATCTTTTCAATCAATTGGAGAACAAATGAATTGATTATCGGTTTAATTGACTACAAACGCCAAAGAATCTCATTTGGACATGTTTTGGAAATTCACCATAAGAAATATTGATTTTTGTTTATTTTAATTCAATTTGATTTTAACACGTTTGTGCATATGTAGGTGTAGAGTGTAGACACGCATACAAAATTCAAACATCGGATATACATGAAATGAAATTTTAAAGTATGATACGATACTGAATATTTCAAATGATTTTCTTTACTGACCTTCTTTGAATGTAAAAACAACAAATACGAATAATATTTTGGCATTTATAATTTATGTGTTGCAATGAATATGTCAATTTTTGTATTTTGCACACATTATATATATATGTGTGTGTGTGTGTGCCAAGCATTAGCCAGCAAGTATTGTTGTGTTCAACAATTTCACTTTGTACGTATGAATTTTGATATTTTTTTTTTTGTTTTTCGAATTTCAATTATATTAAAAAGTGTCGATTCACTTTTTGTATCGGTTGTCATTCGATAAAATAATAAAAAATGCCAGTGAAAAATAAAGACACAAATTGCAATTGCATGTTGCATAAATAATTTTCGACATTGATTTTTAATGGCAGTCATGCTAATAAAATAATTTCAATCGATATATGTTGAATATAAAAACTTTTGAACAAATTCAATATTGAGTGAGAAATGTTAAAATGTTTGGGTGATTGATTTTTTTTAGTTTCAATTCAAATGTCTTCATTGTCGAAATGAAAGAAAGAGAGAAATAATATGGCCGTTACTTTCATTTTGTTGATCATAACATTTTTCTTTGTTGTTTGACTATGAAAGGAAATGACTTTTGTGGAAAGGACAAATGTGAATATAAATATGTACGAATTCGCACATCAAACAAAAGCAATTCGCTGCATTTAATTGTGTGCACCAATGTGACAATGAAAATGGAATGCTAATTAATTTGTCAGTAAAATTCTAACTTATATTTGCAATTGAATTGGAAAAAAAGACGATTAATTGCTTAATGACATTGGAAGTAATTTGTGTGAAGTGTGCAGTATAATTAATTGACGATAAGTTGATACCACTGGTACTGGGTAATGTAATGAATACTCAAATTTTATAACAGCTCTGCTTCACGGTAACGATCTGATAAGAATGATTATCACAAACTGTGATATGTTAGCAAACTATTTATGACTGACTAACAATGATAGACTAGTTTCGATAACAGCCCTGCAGAATTATTGTTCATTTTGTGTCTGCATTCCAAACCCTTTCAATAAACAGAAGAAAAAAATGTTTTTTTTTTCTCCCTTTAAACAAATAGGAGAAAGATTTCTTTTTCCTTCAAGAAGAAGGACGTTCATTTTATTGTCTTAAAGCACTCATAAATCGCATACGCAAACCTCAACTACATGATAGTTGTGTTTTTTTGCCTTCTAATGCATAATCAAATTAGCAAATATATTATCACAATCAATTACGAGTGAGGAATTTTCACGGTGTTGTGCGCATATTTATTAGATTATATATATACACAATTGCGTCAGTAGTATGTAGTGTGCGAGCAAAAATTTCTAGGGAGGTACTTGTGAGAAAGTTTTCGCGCGAAGTAAAGAGCTCAAAACCGGTTTTCACTTTGCCGCGAAAAAAACCCCAACAAATCAAAAGAGAATTTCTTCCATTTCAGAAATTTAATGGCCAAAAGAAGGTCTTCACATTTCCAGTGAAAAATCCCTATCAAATTGAAAGATTTTCAAAAAAAAAATAAAATGGGGGAATGAGCCTCCTTATCCATCCCCTCTGCACACAACTGATTTGCGTCGTGAATACGATGATAATGCAACAATATTTGCAGTATTTGCGATATGGCTAAGCGTCGTAGTCTCTATGTGACACAAATTCTACATTTGATAACAAACAAAGTTATAAGCGCATACTAAAGTGTAATAAACATTGTCATACCGTCCGACATAACTGATACAAGTCTAATTATATATCATTCGTTCATGCCTGCTTCGTCAAAAATGATTGTTAATGATAAATTTGGCATGTCATTTTGAATACCTCAAAATACATTGCAGTGCCATAGAACGTAACACATATAGCGATGACACATTTGCATTTGCATTTGCACCCATCAAAATGACCTCGCCAAAAAACATTTTTAGACACATTATGCGCGCATCAACATCTCATAATTACATATGCATGATTTTCGCGCGCGTACACACTAGGTGGTCCAAAAAAATATCCAGAGAAATATTATTATTATGATAATAAGTTTATATAATACAATAAATTGAACGTGGATTTGATTTAGCTTGAATATACAATACAGTGGAATCTAATCACGGTCATATCATATTTACATTTCGATTTGGTATAATTCAAACACGATCTACATAACATGTGCACGGCAATGTGTGCGTTTATCGCTTGAAATATGCTGTACCGGTGCATTGAGAGATGCAATGAAGAGAGATCGAGAAAGAGCACGAGAAAAATAGGCACAAAGAAAATTGCGTATATTTATATACATGTATTGGTTCGTGTTTATGTCGACGTTTGTGTAAACTATTTATCAGCTGAAATTTGTATTCATTATATTTTGTTCAATTTTTAATATAGTTTATTTGTTGTATTTTGTTTTGGATTGTTTCTCTCATTTGCTTCATTTATATTCAAATTAAATACATAGCCGATTGTTTCAGTGTTTCTCGCCTTTCTTTTTTTTTCCCTATCGCTTGATTCGCGTATTGCAAATTAAATAAACATCTGTGAAACTGTATTATCACCGAAATGAGTCTTTATCATTTAAATTCGTTTTATCAATAATTAGGTCATACTCGAGCCATTTACCGCATCAATTGCAAAACCAATACATTGTTAACTGCTTCTCACCGCCCGTCTATCGATCAACAATGTCATCATGTCAATGTATGTGTCATTTGTTACGAAATGCTTTCCTCTCATTGTTGATGACAACAACCTTTAATCGTAATTTCATTTTTTTTATTATTATTATATGAACCGTTTTTTTTTTCGTTCTCGGTAATTAATTGCCGGCATATGGAAGATATTTGTAAGAAGATATTTATTCATTTTTTATTTATTTTTTATTTCTTGATTGATCGCTAAATATATTCGTTTTAACCTTCAGTAGCACACAAATATGGGTTTTTATTTGATTTGTTGTGCCCACTGACAAAAAAAAAGACGTTATCAAATTTTTTTTTTGCCCCCTCGATTAAAATCGGTTCGTCAAACCGAACTGTTAATTTACATTGGACAAAACTTGCAATTTTTACTGTGTGCACACACAAACACTGGAACTCGCAGTAAAAGTCAAGGAAGGTGCAGTAAGATTCAAAAAGAAAGAATGTAATCGTTCGCGCGCACGCTTCAAATAAATTAATCGTCTCTTTGATAAGTTATATCAAGTAATATGCTATTTGAAGATATTGTTTGTAATAAATTTAATTAAATCACGAATAAACTTTATGTGTATCTAATCACAAAATAATGCTACATTTTCAGCGTCCATTTTTTATTTGTTTATTTCTATTCAGAGAGTGAGAACATTCGATTTTATTTCATTTCAATTCTATGCAATTCGACGGTGATAAGGGATAATTATAAAAAAGCAAAACGTCATCACTTTTGGTGTGAAGTGTTTGTGCTTATGGAGTTGCTCGATTTTACATGTATTATTGCCCATACTTGATTCTTGTGACTATTGTTAATTTGTGTAGACAATAACCACAAAATAAGCGCATGCAAACGGCTAAAATATTAATCAATTATTAAATCTATCTGCATGTTTCGATCAAGCAGTTGCGATATATGGTGATATGTTGCACGATTTTTTTTAAACACGCAAATGAGATTGAAGTAGAAAAGTTTCGCTGAGTCCATGGAATTCCACTTCTATTGTTATAACACACGCGCGCTTTGTTTTGACGGCTAAAAAGTGTGCATTCGTTTTGTTTTCCACTGGATTAAAACAAAAAAGAGTCACCGTTTTGGATTTCAAACACATTCTTTTGACTTTATCTTTCTTTTTTTCCTCAGTATTCATTCTAAATCCTATTAGTGGATTCACACAGATCAAAACAGTGTTTTTGGTCAGGATAATGTTTTTGCCATCATTTATATATCATTGTTCCATAAATGCTGTTTACATATATGTAACTTATTACAGGGGACACATTGAAATTCGGCTACTATAGCACTTGACGATAATATTATGTTTTTTTTATTGTTAGTCGCTTAGTGTATAGATTTCGGTCTGCTCTGTTTTAGAATTGGATAAAAAAATGAGTGTTTCGTGTGGAAATGTCGCCACTTGGACGTGGTGTGAACTTTTTTTGGTCAATATAAACACATGTATAATGTTTGGACCTTTTTTTCTTTTTCATGTGGATTCATCATTTTTTTTTTTTTTTTTTTTTTGAGAAAAAATGTTCACATTCAGTGGATTATTTGACTTTATTTGCAATCGTACTGTTGTATCGGTTGTTTAAATAAAAAAAATTGAAAACAAAGAAGAAAATCACTTTTGATACAAATTGAGAACGGATTTATTTTGGAATAAAATTGCGAATAAGAGATTTTTTCCGTGCTATATGGTTGATTGTTTGTTTTGACGATGTTTTAACATGAACTGCATGTATTTAAATCTCATTTCCAAGAAACCATCACGCAATCGAAATCAATATAAATATAACGTTTTTTTTTTTCAATTGTGTAATTAATAATGAGGTATTTAGAGAACGAACAAATGAATATGAAATAATAAATAAACGAAAAAAAAAATAGAACAAAACAATTGGATTTGAAAAGACGGTTGGTATGTGCAATTAATATCAATAGCGAACGAATACAAGATATCCGAGAGGAAATTTAATAAAAAAAACACACATACATGAGTGGTTTAATTGCGACTACTGTGTGTTGTGGAAAACACAATTTGCAACAAAATGGGTTTTGGCTTTAATAAAACTAAGGAAATTCTTTTATAAACAAAACGCGCAATTATTATATTATGAATGCAAGACTTGGTCGCGCTGATTTCTAAATCGATTTCCAGACGTCGAAATGAATTTGAAAAAGTAAATTATTCAATGCGCCGATTCCTTCCGCTCTCGCTCTCTCTCTCTCTCCCTCTTACCTATATACACTATGTGTGTGTGAATCTTAGTGCAATTAGACGTAGCCAAAAAGTAATAAACAATATTTACTATGCAGAAAATTCCCTTTGAAAGAAAAAAAAGAAACGAGAATATAAAATAAAATACCGACACCGTGTTGGATTCTCTTTTTCATGATACATCATGGAATTTAAAATCTATACAAGTTTCTCTTTTATTTATTTCAATTCATATTATAAAAACAGCAATGCTTCTCTCGTCATTTAATGACATTCGAATATACATGCGTAATCATAGATTTCGACGACATAAAAATAAATATGATTTATAACTGAGGGTAATGGGAGAATAGTCAATGAATTACTATTCCCTAACTCACGCTAACAAAGAAATCAAATAAAAAAATGAAATCATAAAAAGTGTCCTGCATATCAAAGCATTTTCGAGGAACGTCTTGAAACGTCAAGCTCATTATGAATAGAGAGGAAGAGAGGGAGCGTGAGTGCGTAAAGATGTTGTCTCCTTTCATCGGCAACAAGATCATAAAAAAAGATCAAAAGGCAACAATTTAATAAAAATGCTATTTATTCTAGATTATATTGCAATGAGAGTATCTAAAACCAGCAGTGTGAGTGTGTGACACAAAATCATTTGCGAAGCTCTCTTTATTTCAAGATCATGTCATCCGTTCATTTGTCCAACTGTTTAAAATGACTTATTTGAATTTTGCATATCTGGCTTATTTCCTTTTTGTTCGGTTCATATTTGTCAATGTGTTTGGAGTAAACATTCAGATGTGACCATTTGATAATGTTTCATGTGCTCCCTGTGCTGTATGATGTTGTTCATTAAGACAGCGTACACGGTGCAACTCTTACTCATTTGCTTGTAATTATAAACCACATTTCGTTGAAAGAGTATCATTGTAAATTTATTTTTATATGGATGCAATAAAAAATTATATCAAATAAAATGAATTGAATCGAATGAAAATAGATGTGATGTAAAGAATAACAACTGACCGGGGGGAAGAAATACGCCAAACACATACAAGCAAACAAACAACACACATATCAAACTAATTGTGGAAAAACTGGACGAAAGTATGAAACAGTATAGAGAGAGGGAGAGAGAGAGATACTGATACATTCTCCAGGCCAAAACCATGGCAAAATGACCGAGAATAATAGTGAGCGTTGCAAAAGACGGAAAAATACAATTAAGAATTTTTATTCGGACGGGACAATTGGGTAGATTTATATTTATAGAGCCAAACATAAACACGCGAAGGCTGCGAAAAGTGTTCGCTCTAATTATGACAGATACACATACAATAATGCATTATGATGCAAATTTCTTCAATATATTTATTCATTTTATTGTTTTGGGCTCTGTGGGTCCGTTTTATTTTTTTATTTTAATTTATTTTATTTTTTTCGGTGTATATGTAATAGTAGTTTTATTTGTATCGTCTTGAGCAATTCTGGTCTTGGTTGCACGCTCTCAGCTTCAACAATCATATCATGTGTATGCGTGCGAGCGTATGATTCTGTGCAAGTATTCATTTTACGATCCTAACGTTCAGATCCCTAACTGCCGTTTGCCGTAAAGCTGCATGGCGTCGCACATTAACGCGAGAACCAACAAACAACAACGACAACAAACATACAGCCAAACAAAAGCATACATACACCATTCAACCAACAACAAAAAAAGGTGCAACTTCAGTACCTCTCACATTTAAAGCGTGTGCATCGCGCAATAGACAGATTTTATACAATTTAAATACAAACTTATGCCACATTAAAGAAACGTAGTTATTTTCTTGATATCTCTTGTGGATAGTAAGTAAGTGCATTGTCCAATTTGTTATTTGAAAAATGCAATTGTTCCTTGTATGACCCCTTCATTCAATATCAAAAGACATTACATTGGTTATTTTAATTTTATATTTCATGCACAATGTTTTTTTTTTTCGGTGTGCGATGCACTGCACACCAAAACAAATACAATACACATTAAAAACAACAAAACATACAACATTTTTCATATACAGTACAGATGCGCGCTCGTATTTCTATATATTTTGCATTGCTCTTTTTGGGTTGGTAATATGTATATATATATAAAAAAAAATTATATATATATAAAATAAACTTTTACGATCTAAATTATATTATAAATGGATGCATACCACACACTCTTTCTTCGTTGCTCTTTGCAACGAACATTGGGGCTCCTTCATCACACATCATACATATACACAGTACACACATATACAAGCACATTAGAGACATCAAACATTAACGTAAGCAAAAAAAAAAACAACAAATTCTCTAGAAATGGTAGAGTGGTGAAATAAAAACTGCGAAAAAAAATTGAGTTGAAAAAAAAAACAGCACATAAACACAGATCAAAAATACAAACCAACTGAACTGAGAGTGTTGAACAAACAAAAACAACCAGAATATAATAACAACAATAATAATAACAAAGATTTTGAACGAAACAAATGAAATAAAAATAAAGTCGATGTATACCGATGCGACTTTATTATCGCTTAAGTATAGAATTTTAATTTTCAAACATGGAATAGTATAGCCGATGTTGGCCTGAGTCTGGATCTTTTGTTGGATGTTCCACGTACAAGTGTGTGGAGCGGATGAGAGAGCTATATATTTTTGTGGAGACGTGGAGCACGGAGAATTTACGTAAAATGGTGAGATTGATGCATGATTGTTCGAATTGGTTGCAAATTATATTTTAACAAGGCACCACACAAGCATGCACAATCTTATATACCATGAACGACCATATAAAATAAAACAATTAAAATACAGTGGTGGAAAAGAGCAACAGCAACAACAACAACAAAAGTACGAGGCGATTTTATGTTTACAAAGGAATAACAAAGGCGCAAATTGCACATTGCTCATTCGACGATTGCTGGACAGTCATATTCTTTTTCTTTTCTTTTCTTTTCTTATATTAGATGGTGTTATTACTTATTATTGTTAGTTTGTAATGGATTCGGAAATCTAGCCGGAGAATATCTGTATGAATTAATGCAATAGATTTGAGTTTTGTTTTGTTTTTGGTCGGCCGCTGCATTCGAATGTATTTGTGTAAAACGTTGACTGCCGTCATTTTTTTTTTGTTCATCTCAGAAAAAAAATACGCGTGTACATTTAAACAGCAAATAGTGAATAGCAATAACAAATTGCGCCTATTTGTATTTCATCGTTTCCACTTCCCATTGCATATTATTCATATGGGCTGCGCTTATTTTTTCAAGTGTTGAATGCAAATCGACATATTCGACGACGACGATGACGACGACGGTAACCTCAATCAGAATAATAAATAATTAGCGAACAGAGTAGCCATTATGAATTTTTATATGCTATTTTATATTTCTGTTTTTTTCTGTTTCTTTCTTCTAACCATTGTAAGCATTAATTCAATTGTAAACGAGGAGAAAACCGGTGACATCAACGCGACACAATCTCAATCCAAGACTATATTATACAAATTTTTGCATGTGTGGAACTATATCTTTGAAAATAAAATTATTCCATTTAAGCCCTTAGTTATTGGGCTCAGCAAGGCACAGCTCAATGAGGCAATTCCACATATTTTTATGATTATTGAAACAAATTTTTATGATGACATTTATTAGCGAAGATATTCTTCAATGGCACACTACACAATACAATAGCAACGAATTCACGATTACGCATCATTCACACTCACACACACGGAATTCGGATGAAGTAACTACAGAGTACAATTATTACTTTTCTTTCGTTGTTATTGACGATGTTGTTTCTTTTTTCTATTTTTCTTTCTTTCTCTTTTTACGTTTGTGTACCTAAGCCGAATGCTTGTGAACGAATAGAACATGCCGAGACACACAAAAAGTCCTGCCAAAGAATCCAACAAAATAAAGAGAGATAGAAAGGACAAAGAGATTGTAATTCAAACATAGAACAAGGACTACTCAATATATTTTATCCGATTTCCACTTAATTATTGTCATTCATTGCGATGTAATGTTTATTTGTCAACTTTCGAAAAGAGATCAGGCAAGCAATTTTAATTAGCATTAAATTTATGCAGACATCAAACAAACAAATCCTTTGTCAACTTGATACATTACTGAAATGGACAATGAATGAAGACAAGATGAAAAAAGAACACATACAGTATAAATACCATAAAATAAAATCAAATAAAAAAACCTCTGTTGAGGTAAAGAATGAGTGACGAAATCAAAATTTGAAACACACAAGTTTCTGAAATTAGTTGGTAGATACATTTTCCGTGTTTCAGTGTAAAAATACTTAATATATATTCGCACATTCAGAACATGATAGAAATTCTTCCCGTTTACTAACCAAATAAAGCCACATGGACAAATGAATATTAAGTATTTATTCACAACACACGAAGAAATTATTTACCAAGTATTTTTTTACCATCACAAAATTGATATCAGAAATGTTGTGTTTTGATACTCATTCTTCATCTCAACAGAGGTTTTTTTATTTGATATGCAGTTTTATTTTGACACATTTCTTGAGGTCAGGCATAAATTTAAACAATTTCGAAATAGTATGAAAATATGGACTTTTGGACTATTTTTTCTTGGCTCCAAATGCCATGATTTATGATTCTTGAATTAAAAGTCTTAATTGAAAAAAGCCAATTTTTCAGGGGTGTGGCATGTGCCTTTTATAGTTTTGAATTGGCAAAAAGAATCATTCGTGCCGTTTTCGCGAGAAATTTGCGGCCTTGTGAGATGCCATATTTTTATTTTTTGCCAGTTGGCCACTCAAACTTGAAGTTTTTAAGTTGAAATAGGCACCATTCAATAGTTTGCATTAAGAATTTTCCAATGATATGCATATGTCCTAGACTGCGCGCCACAGTAACCGTATGAAAAATAGGTATTTTCGGGTGTCATGTTCATTAAGACCATCTTGAAAACAAGAATTTTCCCAGATTTGAGCTATGCGGCTTATTGAAGCTTGGACTTGGTCCAAACATCGGTAAAATTTTCAAAGAAATCAATTTTTTTTGGGTTTTGGAAATTTTGCGCCAAAACAAAAAAGTCTTAGATTAGTACTTAGATTGGAAAAAAGATCAGAATAAAGTACGCAAAATCGTGAACTTTCAAAGATATTCCATATTAAAATCTTTAATTTCGTGTATATACAGTCGACTTTGACACAACACTAAGGTGGTTTCGTCACTCGCGCGAACTGCCATCCGCTGTGTTAATACACAAGCGAATATGTAAATTCAGAAGATCTGTTATTCAATTCAAGTGGACGAATGCAATGCGAAGTGCATGCTGTACCAATTCATTTTGTTATACAGTTTTTCAGCATGAAGTTTTTGCGTGAATGCGCGATGTTTTGTTCAGTTTCATATGTTTTCCGGTTTGTTCAGCAATATGATGCGCATCGAAGTGAAATAAGTTTTCAACACACTCATTTATACAATCAAATGCATTTTTGTTATAAACCTTTATTTTGAATGAATTTTGCTTGATTTATCTAGGCAACGAACACAAAACACGAAAAAACCAACAACTGAAGAATAATTAAACTTTTTAGTGCTCTGTAAGAGTTTCCAACATTCTTCTATCCATTTTAATTAAAATGATTCATTGTGAAGGCATTGCTATCCTAGAAAACAATTATTTTTTTCTTTGTCCGCTCTTTAATCGTTGCACCCGTTCAAGGACAAAGAACCGTTTAATTGATTAAAAAAACATGTAGTTTGACAAGAATAAAAGATTATATAATTAAACGCAAAAATGGTGTATGTGTATTTGTTTTCCTTCAAGTATGGCCATTTGATCAAAGAGGAAAATAAGTTTGAGAAAGCATGTCAAAAAATGTAACGGTAAATGAGAAGAAAATTTAGTATGTTTGTTTCAAGTTGTTGCCAATTTTAAAATAACTTTTCAAGTCGACTTTCGCTATGCGAATTTATCCTCATCGAAAATCAGTTCGATCAAACAACTATGTAATCCACAATAGTCCGGATGTGATGATGCATCTTTGAAATAAAACCTCCCCTAGATTCCAAATGTTGATTGTGTTGAAATTTTCACAATCACAAAATGAAATGAAAACCAGTTATTTTACTTCGCTATTCGATGTGCGCACTTCGAATTAATTTTAGACTTGTGCTTGTTGATTTTGTTCAATGTTTATGCAAATCAGAATACCGATATTGTGTATTGTATTTTCTTTATGATGACGGTCGAAAGAGAGTAGCATTCATAAAAAATGATAAATCCAATCTGATCGAGACGGTAAATGTGTACGCTTTTTTTCTATCACCAAGTTGGTATATACGGTCATCTTTGTGTTTCCTCCCCGCCCCACATCGATATCAGTCAATTTTGCATTGTCTATGTACTGGAAATTTAATTAAAATTTATACGAGTTTTCGTAATGTTTTAGTATGAAAGTTTTGAAATTGGTTTCGAAGCGAAAACTTTTCATACGCTCTCCGACTCTTTCTACACGTATGTATATGTACATGCTCATTGGTCGATTGTAAAAGCAAACGGTATAAGCTTAAGGTAACCGATGTATTATCAATCTTGAAGCTCTTAAGTCTGCTTTACAATGCAATAAGCCTTTGAAATTGTACAATAGCAAAACTATGGCGTAGGATGAAATTGGTCATTTCAGAAATAGAATAAAAGCTTTGTAAAAATACATACAGAGTGAGGGAGAGAGAAAGAAAGACGCGTGCGCGAGCGCGGGCATATGATATTGATCATTGAATCAGATGCTATTATACTTGACTCTTTTTGGCACAAAAACCATTTTTCTACTTCGCTAAAGATTTAAAGACAATAAGAAAGTAATAAAAAAGTGTCTACTTACATTATTATTATTGTTTAACATTGAAAAAAAAAAGAAATATGATGGATATTCCCCTAATTGTTCGGCTACGTTGACATTTGATCACAGCGATTTCGCAATTTTTTCGCATACTGCAAGTTGTGAGCAGCACCATTATACAGATAATCTAGCTTTCCAAATGTTAGTGACGATGGCAAACGTGGCGGTGGGGACTTTGATCGGCAACGACGATCCGAAATGAAATCAAACTGATTTGACATGATTAACGGTGACGGACTGGAACCGATGTATGTGGGTGCATCGTTCGATATCATTCGCATATAGCTGTCGAAGAGCAATTTATGATATGCTGATCGATGGACCGTATTTCGGGCTGTCATCGTAGATAATAATAAATGTGAAGAAGAAAAAAAGCAAAGCAAATAAACAAACAAGAAAAAAGATTAGAAAAAAATGTAAAAACAAGACATTCAGAAAATAAAATTGTCAACATTAAGTATAAATGTTATACTATAAAATGTGTGTTCGTGCGCGTTGTTGTTTAAATGCAAGTTATTCTCTCGATTCGAAATGTTTACATGTTTGTTGTGTACGCATTTTGAATATCCATATATATCATCACTAAATGTAATGAATATGGCAACAAAAACAATCAAATTGGTGTGATTTGTATACATCGGCCGCTTCATATATAATAATACGATGATGAGCATTTAGAATTATGTATTCTCGACGACCTGGTCAACTTTATAAGTTTGGCTTCTATAAGCTGCTTACGTAAATGAATAGTAAATGTGCATAATCACTTTCTAAAATTATACAGGCATTATCGACGACTTTAGACACGTTTTAAGTGAATCTTATCGATGCTATTTAATACATTTCGAATGATTTTGAATCATAATAACATTAATAGATCATCAGGTCAACGCATAAATTCATTTCAAATATATTTGGTGTGTGTGTGTGTATCAGTTATTTATAATAATCAATAACACAGACACACTCATACCACATAAGCTCAAATAACGTCTAACCGTGATTATTTCAAGACGGGAACAAAATATTTAAATAGAATTTTACTTGTTGACACATCATAATTGTGAATGCCATTTGCAACAGAGAGCACGAGAGAACAAGACGAAAAGGGATAGAGAGAGCCTATTGAAGTAACAAAACATTAAACATTAAGTATTCACTATAATTACCGACATGTAATTTCAATGGATTTAATGTATACATTAGAAACTGTGCACTGTATAATTTCAGAAAATTCCATTTTCTTTTTATTTACGTAGATGTTGTATGTTTAAAATAAGATCTTTCTCGTTATCATGCTGCATCGTCTAATCGCTGCAATTTGGCTGAATTGTTGCAAATATATTTCAATGGGCTGTCACCGCTCTGTGATGACATCTTCGATACACGCACGATGGATAAACTTGCACTCGATCCAACGTTGATAAAATTGGTTGGCCAATTTAATTATTAACATAGCATGATCAGAATTTCCAATAAAATATAATATGCACAATCAACGGACACACCTACATTACATTTTATTCTCTATTAATATGCTTAGAAAAGAATCTTAAAGTACACTTTCTATATCTTAAATCTATAGAGAAAAAAATGAAGTAAACGAAAAAAAAATATTGACAAGCAATTTGATGGTGACGTATAAAATACAAGTTTATGATTGGATCATTCAAAATGATTTGTACGTGCACGTTAAGTTTTGTTGTTTGAGAAGAAGAAAAAAGGGCATACACACTCACAAAAACAACAACAACAACAACCCGGTACTTGAATTTACAAATCGCAATTGCATCTAAAATACATTGAAGGGTTTTGCGCGCAAGGGTGCTAATTCAAGTGGAACGGCACAATTCAGTAACTTAAAATACAATTGGGAACCTCATGAGCATATTAAATATACACAAATATTATTGAATATTTGCCAAGCGTTCGACATTTTACCGAGTGAGAAAATTGTGTGTGTGAGTTAGTGAATGTGTTGGTGTTGATGGTGGAAAGGCAATCATATTCACAAGGTTCCTTTTATGATTCATAAAAGTTTTAAGCGCGCGAGCGTTTGCGAGCACGATACACATTTCAAGCGTTTGATTCATTCCCGTTCGTATGAATAGTTTTTCTTGCAATTTGTGGAAGTTCATGCTGCTAGTTTCTTTTTACTGATTGTGTGCTGTCTTTTTCTCTTTTACATTTTTCTCTTTCGTTTGCCATTGCTTTCTCTTTCAATCCAGCGCTTTTCTTCGGTGCAAGTACGACAAAAACCGAAGAAAAAAAATGAGCGAATTGAACGAAAAAGAAGAGAAAAAAAACAACGACTCTAAGAAAATTTGTGCGTTTGTATGTTTTATATTCTTTTCACTCGTTCGATGCAATTTATTTGCAGCATTTTTTTATGTATATCGCACTGAAGTGAAACGCGAAGACGCTATAAAATGATGCATATAGCAGAAATTTTATAACAAGGTCGTAAAAAAGCACATTTTCAGCGATGACGACCAGTTAACGCAGCAAAAAAAATTAAATAAAATAAGTACAGTTTGTACGTGTGGATGTGTATGTTGTGTATGTGTTTATGCAAGCGCAATACAGAGTTTTATGTGTTGTGCAGAAGCTTGCACCTAAGTACTTGCAAAATGCATTCATTTGCAAAGGCGCGCACATCTAAATACAGTTACGAAAAATCAAAGAAACAAGCGAACGAATGGAGGAGATCGAGTGAAAGAGCGGTACAAAGAATGAGAAAATTCGTCGCGGCGCGCACATTTTCTACTTTTTGTTGTTATTGTTTTTATTCCCTCGCCTTCGTCTCCTCACATTTTTATTGTCATCATAGTTGCTTGGCATGTGTTTTAGTGTTACAGTATTTTTTTTTTACATAATAAAAGTGTACATACATGCATATAATTGTAAATGTGCAAACGCTACGTCCAAAATACATAAAATGTGTCGTATGTATCGCTCTATATGTTATTTCACAT
The DNA here is from genome assembly GCF_009176525.2 of Contarinia nasturtii. Lineage (NCBI taxonomy): Eukaryota > Metazoa > Arthropoda > Insecta > Diptera > Cecidomyiidae > Contarinia > Contarinia nasturtii. The sequence continues at coordinate 878,581 of NW_022197768.1, forward strand.
TAATTTTGAATGAAACGAATTTTCTGTTTCTTTGGTGAAAAAACAACAATTTTTTCCTTGGGTCGCGCAAATCAGAAGAAATTTTATGCTGCACATCATCTCTATAGTGGGAACTATCGTTCAAAATATTCCATTTTTAAAATTACTTAAAATAGATTTGCCAATTGGCTTATTTGTTTGAGATATAATTGAGTCATTCACTTGAAATATTCGGGAACTTCGTCCAAACTTTCAATATGATTTCATCTACAACCTATTTTTCAATCATCGGTTGCCGTTGATTGCACGATCAATCCGTTGTTGCCATAAAAAATGAACTGATCTATTGAAACTGATCACACATATGCTAACTTAATTTACTTATTGAATGGCCGAAATTATATTTTTTTCTACAAATTTTGTCAAACAGTATAAAGCTTAAATCCAAACAAACAATAAATTTACAAAAAAAAAAATCTGTCCAAAAACTGAATGAAACGCATTTGCTCGTTTCTTAAATTGGCCATTTTTTTGTCAAACAACAATTTACGCTAAATGATGACTTAAATATTAACGCGGTAAAAATTGCATCCAACATGTGTGTGTATGTGTTTGTTGACATTTTTATGTTGTAAATCATGTTATACGCAAACATCAGTGACCGGTTCGCACATATTTCTATGCTTGCCTAAATACGCTAGGTAGCATAGATATGCCAAGCATAGCCGCAAACGCAACCGACGCATCGCCGTTCACTCTATATGAACAATACACATGTTCGTTTATGCAGACGACCGTGCGCATACAATATAGCTCGAATCGAATGGTGACGGGTGCGTTGCGGCTTGCGTCTCCGCTATGCTTAGCATAGCTATCAGGCATAGAAATATGTGCGAACCGGTCACTGGCAAACATATATCGAAATAGATAAAGAGAGAAAGCGAGAAAAAGTGATGTGAGTAACATGTTCTTATCTGTTATCCCTAATCGTTGGCCATAATTTTATTATATTATATCTTTATGGGCAAACACATTTACCGATTTATGTATGTGTCTAACAATGGCTTTCTTTCCATTGTGATGAGAGAATTGAAATGGTTCATAAAAGAAGATGAGTTCAGTTGATTGAAGTACATAGTGGCGCGATTGATGTTTTGTTGCATTGTTGATCGTTGCTGTGTTGTTTGATATAGTGAAGCTAAAATTTTATTTGATAATGAATCCCTGTGAATCTGGTCGGCGAAATTGCTACTGGTATGTCTGGTTTGGACATTATTTGTTTCGTTTATTTTTTATTTTCTTCTTCTTTTTTTGGTTTTTGTCTTTTGATCGGTGATTTGGGTTGACTGATGTTTTTATATATGATAAACTCATATTTAAATTGAATTGATGCATATTCAACCAAATGACAATCCATTTGGCGACTCGTTTTCATTAATTTCTTCAAACAAAGAAATGCATAATTTCTTTGCGAAATGTTCTTTGTCTTATTCGATAAATATTTGTTAAATTCGCAATAAAAAAAAATCCAAAATACTAATTGGAATCACAAAAGTATACATTAAAAGAAAATCTCTTAATTTCTAAAAAAAAACCAGAGACAAAAAGAGAAATAAACAAATGACAAATATTGTCATTCGATTTAAATATTCATTTTTGTTTGTGATGAAATTACGATGTACAATCCAAAATGTGAAAGTTCAAAGATCATTTGCAGTAAAGCCTCGGTAAAATAAATAAAATGAAAAACACACAAATTCAGTAGATGTTTTTTGTGTGTAAAATACTGCACAATTTCAGGAATACTGAACACCATTTTTGAAATACTGTTGATGAAAATAACACTCTCAAATTAAGTGAAATTTTCAAATTAGGAACTATACAAATTTCGCTTTGTGAAAGAAAGCTCTGCAAATGAAGATGAACTTCAACAGTAAGATTGTTTTATTCATTAAAATTTCTATTTAGTTTTGTGCATGGAATTTATAATTTTATACTGTTCTTTTTTTTAAATCTTAATGCTTATCGCAGCTATATTTAAATGTGTGGGTATGTGTTGCATTGCTACAGCTGCTATTTAAAAAATTTGTTAGGGGTTTTGTAAAATTCATCAAAATAATACTGCGAAACAAAGTTCAAATGAACACAAATTTTGGCAAGAGTTTTAATATTTCCCTTCTTCAACTATTCTTGTTTTTATTCAAATTTCGTAACGAAACGACAAATAGTTTTAGTTGCGCATAATCGCGAATTTATTACGGCAATTGTTATTTTGTCTTTGAATTTTCGTGTTTTGTTTTTTTTTTCATTATGAAATGTTTACGTGATGCATTTTCTCTATGAAAATTATCATCCGCATTGCCGAGTGGAGCCTCTTTCGGCTCCGTCGAAAAAATTTAAATTATGCATTCTTGAATATTTGCCAATAAAATCTTGCCCTAGACAAAAAATCGATGAAGAAAGAAAAAAAAGAGAAATATTTGAAAATGCTAGTTTGATTTCGTAAATAATTGTGTAAATTATGAGGAAAAATGAAATAAAAAAAAACAATCGTTTTTGAAATCACGACGTAAATATGATCAACATTGACCAAAATGATATTCGATGGAAATTTTGCTTTGTTCTGTTAAACAATTTTAATACATTGTTATTTAAAGAGGAAACATGTGTATTTTAATGGCGTATGTTCAAATTTACATAATGCGTGTGTGCTTACCTTCGCTAAGTTGATTTGTTGCCTCTTCGAGATCACCGTTCGCATATTTTAGGATTACATAGAGTAATGGCATCATTTCCCATGGATAGTTAAATCTTTCGATCATTTTTTGACTTTTTTCTAACAGCATATCCGCATTATCGACTATTAACGAAAGAAAGAAAAAGAAAAAAATTCAGATAAGTTACAATTTGGTTTGTCAAAAAAGAAATAGTGATCAATTAATTCGAAAGTATAAGAGCGGCAACCATTTTTTTCTTGTTTTAAAATATATTGAATGAAGCAATTTCGTATAAATCATCGTTATGTTATAGATTCGGTAGACGGGCACGAAGCAAAGCCGATCAATTGAGAGATAATGTTTCAACCAATCCCAAAATGTGTGCGTTGAAATCTCAACAACAAAATACATTCGTTTGGGAACAATTGCTGTGAAAATACAGAAGAAAACAAACAAACAAATAAACAAAAATTGAACTAACTGAGAGACAAAAAATACGCGATGAAGTAACAAAAAGCTATTTATCAAAAACTGTTAAAACGGCCTTGTGTCTAAAAGGCGGAGTTAAAATCCATTGGTTGCTACATTATCCCTACCTTTCACACAATTTTTCGAAGAATCATAAAATCGTAGAATACGGCTTGCGTATGCTGGCATTATTACTGTTGCTGGCGATAGCGTTCACGCTGTGGTGCTGTATGTTGTGCCGTATACCGTTTGTTTCACACACACGTTGTGCATGCACTGGCACATATCGTACAGCATTTCTATGTACTACACACTCTGCGGGAGCTCTCTTTTACTCTCTGTCTCTCCCTATCTCTGTTTTGTACCAATAATTTAACAACACATTTTGCATGAAGAGCAACAGGACTGGTTGCAACAACAGAACAACAGCAACAGCAGGTATCTTGATTCTATCTTGCAATTACTTTACATAGGATACATAGGAATCGAAATGTATGAGAATCAAATAGATAAACCGAAGAGCATGTGCTATTTTGACCAATTTATTTATGTACATTGATGACAGATTAAGACAAACAAACTGAATAATCTGTTACGTGTATGATCACATGTTTGGCTATATATTTTACTGATTCTCATTATTGTGACAATCGACATACAATTATCGTACAATGAATAAAGAGAAAAGAATATGCGGTGACTAATAGATATCATTTAAGTGAATAACAAAATGAAATCGAAATAATAATAAAAAAAATGGCCAACGAAAAGTTGTCGCATTGTAAAGAAGATTCGTATAAAATGCGATGCGAACGTTGTTACTGAGAACAACAGCAACGGTGTCGGTATGGGTAAGAAACGTTAAAAAAAGCTGATTAAGTGGAACAGAACAACGCTTATCGAGTTGATATAGTGCCGGGCTCATACAATTATAAGATGTCTACTGCATCGCCAGAGAATGGTGCAGTGAGAAGAAAGCGTGAGGAATTGCATGACGAAATGGAGGATAGAATCAGAAGCGATGCATGTGTATATTTTTGGAATACATTGCGCTCATTTATCAGTGTTGCATTAACACAGTCCCATTTTATAGAATATTTCGCATAAGAGTAGCATTACACAGCCTGTGCAAAATGTGAGCGAGCGCACGGGCGAGAGAGCGATAGCATGAGCGACAACAGGCAAACGAATGAGCCCGGGCGGTATATGCCACACTACCGTAATACTATTAAGATCAATGCAAGCATGTTTGGCATCTTGAAACTTCCGCGTTTCACCAATACTTGAGCGCATACATTTTGAGGCTATGATTCGCAATCGATGCTTTAAAGTGGATTTATTTCTGCCTTGGAATGTCTCTATTATGTGCTTGAAAATGCCAACCCAAAGTACCAACCTTATATGTGTTATGTTATGCTATGCTATATTATCCCACGATAAAGAGAGAATGCGCTTTAATGTTTACATAAAACTGAAATGCACCATCGATATAAATACATAGAAGAACCAGTGGTGCATCATTGCAAACGTTGGCGATGTTGCGCGCGCTATTATTTTCTTCTTCTTCTTCTTTTTCGGCATTCATTTCATCCAGTGAATCTGACACATATATTTCCTTTTTTTCTTCTTCTTCTTCTTTCGTTTGTTTCATTCTGTTCAATTTTGTTCGGTTTGTTTCCTTTTTGGCCAAGTTGTGTGTGTGTTTGTGTTATATTTATTTTTTTTTTATTGAGAAAATGTAGTGGCGATAATGCAGCAGGTAAAAGCTTGTTTGCCTCGGCAATTACATAGGGAGAATAGTATACATGCACAATTTCATGCATACCAAAAACGAAAAGCGGATCCGTTTCTATTTTTGCACACAGAATGGGGATGAGCTGTGCAAATGCCACTACCATTGGAATGCGTGACTACAGTGTTTATATTGTTTTACTTTTATGTGAATCCTTTTTTTATTCCAGTTTTTGGGGGGGGCCTTGCATAAGCCAATCTTTTTAATGTCTTGCACCAATCAAATAATACCATTTTTCCAACTCCTCGTTCTTGTTTTTCGTCAACGAATTGCCAACGAGCTCAACATTCACATTTGTTCACTGTGAATATTTGGCGTATAATATTTTGAGCGCCAAAAGGAAAAAGTATATATAATATATAATTTATTCCAAAAACAAATTTTAAACTATGCACAGAGAATGAGATATGCGGATATTGAAATTTAGCTCCTACCAAAAATGTAAAACAATCACAATGATTCAGTCACAGTCACGGTGGGGGTAAGTATTTAATGTTAATTTACAATGATATTCAAATTGATGATTCATAAAAAAGCGCTTTTATACTAGAAACTGATTCACTTCGTCCGTTGAGCAAGAGCGAACAGTATAGCCGGATAGTAATGTCACACACTCACTCAATGTGTCTATTTGATACAATGAAGGGTCAATTGATCAATCGATGTTTTTCAAACATGATATCACAGTCTCTTAATTGAAATGCGTGCATACAATTCAATGACGCGCCACTTGAAAATCGAAATGTTTTATGAGTGTTGTCGTTTCTATGGCATCCAAGTCGTTTGATGTTTTTGGTTTATGTTCGATTTTATGTTCATGCGTTTATTGTTACAAATCAATGTCAATGGAATGCACATTTGAATGATTTTTCGCGAAGATGAAGTTAATTGTCCGAGTGGATGTGTCCGATGCGGGCACACGAATGTTGTTATCGAAATGAATGTATACAACGATTAATCGGAATCCATTTGAAAATGAGATGAGATGAGATGAATTTGCAAAGTGTTTTGAGTAAAATTGTGTCGGCATTGGTTTGGCAATGGCAAATAACACGAGCTGCACTCTCGAACGAGATATTCCAACGATCCATTTTCGTAAATACGAAAAGGATAAGCATATGTTTCATGTGGCATTCAATGCCAAATGCCAGCAACATATTGCAAAATATGAAGAATGAAATATGCAATCAACACACAGCATACAACAAAATATGACAACAACCATGCTATTCAATGATTGGTTACATATAATATCTTGAAGGCATTAATTTATAGATTCTTTCAATAGTACTAATTTTCTTCGGCACTTGTTTTGTCGTTTCGTTCATTTTTTTCGAGTTTCGTCTTCTTTATGTTGTTTGCCTAGGAACTCTTCAGTTTGAGAACTTTTGTAGCAGTTGCAAACTGATCTAATATATTATAATTAGATTGGTGCGGGTCATTCTTTCATTGCACCGTCTGTTTTATTATCGATATGATCGAAAATTGGCTTTGAAAATTAAATTCATGGTCGGTGCCGGACGAACTCCATTATAATCAACACTGATTTAATTGACCTTAATTACACCGTAATTAATTGTCTTATTGGAAATCAATTTCTTGGCAGCACAGAAAACATAAGGTAGCTGCAATCGCATAATTGCAATTGTCTTTTGGCAATCATTAATAACCCTTGTGAAAAAAAAATGACTGACTGACTATAAATTAAGTTAATTTTAATCACTTTTATTCGGTTGAAATTACCAATAGATGATTGAAATCGAATATAGTCGGTTATGTTTCATAGTTAACTAAAAGTGATTATAGTCAACATAGTTGACAAAAGTCAATTTCATATACTTGTAGTTAACCGTAGTTAACTATGATCACAACCCACATTTCGCAACTCAAGTTACATGAAGACGCATATAGTCACTTATAGTTAACTTTAGCTGGCTGAAATATCAGCCATTTTTGTCCCAAATTAGTCAATTTATAGTCACCTATGAAGTCGAAATATTTTTACAAGGGAATTAACTTGAAAAATCAAATAGCACACAATTTTACAAAATGTCTCGAACCATGATCACATCATCATAGCACAAACTATATACGTTGATTTTTAGTGAACATTTACGATTGATAATTTGAACAATTTTTTCGTTTTTTTTCCTTTCTTGTGAACAATTTTAATTCAGATTCGTTCTCATTTCAGCAAATCCTTGTGACCAAATCCTTTGTTGTTAATCGTAAAATTGGTACAATTTTCGTTTGTAAATGCAAAAACATATAGATTGCTTGCAGCAAAAATTAAAAGATTCTACCACATGAAAATCTGTTCATCTGTTTAAACTTTTGAAATAAGATTAGATCAAAGGAATACGGCCAACGTTTTTATTTAGAAAACTTCAATTTATGTGTTTTTATATTCTGTGTGCATAAATTGATGTAAATAATGATGTGTTTGTTGTAAATGTATTTATATATAAATTGCATAAATCGCGAGACTTGATCATATTCAACACTTTTGTACGATACACCGATATGTAAAACAAAAGGAGCGCCATACATATGACCAATGCAAAAAGAAAAGAAAAAACACCACCATTGAAGAAAAACTGCACGCTAAACGAATTCTTCAAAAATAAAATCTGTCGTTCTGCGTGTGTTTCAAAGGATGTGCATTTTCTCTTTTGAAACGGAGCAGGAAGAGCGACAAAAAAATCTGAAATAAAATAAAATTACAATAAGTGGTGTAGTGAAGAGCTCAAAGAAACCAGAAAAATGTTGACTGAAGGAGAACGAGATGACAACGAATAGAAAGAAAATAAAATGTTGCCATAAAATGTTTTATAGCATTCATTCATTCATTGTCTACTTAACTGAACTAATTTTTAGAAACGATTCAGTTCTGTTTTTTTTTCTTCGTATCTCTGTGTGCGCGCGCTCGCTGGTTTTTTTGGTTTCTTTCGGCATGTTTTATCTTTTCAACATTACCGAATTGTGTGTGTGTGAGAGAGAGAGAGAGAGTGCGCATAATTCGGATTTTGGCGGAAGCGAACAACGTTGTGCGCTAATATAAGCGTACAAATATATATAAATGTGAGTGTGTGTTCACAATAACTGGCACATTATTGTCGTTGCATTCATCTTTTGGTGCGATCGTAAAATTTGCCCGGAATTTTATGTATAGAGACTGGCAAATGCTTTTGTGTTTAGACGCAACGAGTTTTTCAACGTTTGTCGTCGTCGTCCTCGTCAAAATAAATACAGTTGTAACGGTTCACAGACAGTGCTATGCAGCAGCATCACATTGCTGCATCCCCAATTGTAACGTTCTGAATTCATTTCGAATTCGTTGCACATTTCTATGTTGAATACCCAATGTTTCGCATTTTCTTCGTCATGGAGCTGCTTCAAATCGGGCAATTCAAAATCGCATCAACGTAAATACCGCATTTTCGACAATAAGAGTAAGCGAGCGAGCCAGCAAGAGAGAGAAAGCGGGAATAGATTGCATTGTCTTAACCATTTTACCCCGATGCATGTGTGTGACGATATAGACTTTGGTGTGCTGTACTTTTTTACAGTTTTCTGTTGGCTTGACTTGGCTCTGGATTGCCTTACATTTTACCAATGCTATGTGTTGTTTTGTTGAGTACACAATCACGTTTCTCGAGTTAAAGAAATGATAAGTGCACTGTATAATTTACTAAATATTTATACGCTATTTTGCTCGTATTATTTTCAATCGATCACCGTGTACAATACAATACACACGGACTTTAACAACACAACCCGAGGCCGTACGTAGATCGCTTGTCACATTCAATGAACTGCGTTCAGATGTATTAAAATCCATTTCCATTGTGCGCTATAATATTGCTGTGTTTTTTTTCTCTCTCTGGTTAGATTCGTTCGCTTTGTCAGTGAGAAGCTTAAACTATTAACTTTACGTTTTTATGGCGTACGTGGTTCTTCTTTTAACTTCTCAAGGTATTTCATTAGCTTATGTGTGTATGCATGTGTGCGTGCGCGTTTTGGTTTTGTATTTTGTTTGGAGTTTGGTTTTGATTTTGGGTCTCTTTTTTTTGTGTGGTTTAACACTTGTGAAGTATGCATCAAAATGATTTCTTCGGTCTGAAATTAACGAGCCACATTCGAATTGCGTTTTTACATGCAGCGTCCATTCATTGGTATTACGAACTGGGATTTCTGGGCAATTTTGTTTTTCATTTTCTCAATATATATACCTATCGAAGCCATGTAATAGATGAATACTAATTTCATTTCAACTATTGCGAATTACACGATTTAACGAATCGGTTTATGGAATCCTTGTCGTAAATCGAAAATTAATGCAAACGAGCAACAAACAAAAACACCGTTTTGAGTTATTTCTTTTGTGTGCTGTGAGACGTTTGAATAAAAACATTTAATTGACCATGTTAGAAATGTTTCTTTTTTTATATATATAACATCGAAAGAGCTTCGATTGTCGAATGTGCGTAGCGAGGCGCCCATCGATATATTCTCGTTGTGTGTGCAACTCTCTTTCGTTCTCGCTCACAATTGACTATGCATACGCGTTCCACATATTTAAGCGATATCCAAGTGGAAATCACTCAGGTGCACCAAAATACCAAAAATGTATGCAATGTACGACATTAACTTGTCTATGAATGCAGAATAAAGTGTTCAATATATTCGTATGACTCACACAAATGCACATAGTGCGTTTACCAATTTATCAAGATGAGCAATTCGAGTAGCATTTGCAACTCTTGTACGTTGATGTTGTTTTGGTTTTCATTTGACTCTATGGGATTCGCTCTCATTATACACACACACACATACATATTTTTTTCGTTAATTCTTCGGCACTATTCCAGAAAATATCATTTCAAAGTCGTAAAATCTCAAAAACACTAGCTCCAATCTATCGACTCCAGAAGTGAACGAGTCTGTATATACATATACACATATACTCATGCATATACTCTCAAACTTGCACATTTACACTTTACTCATAAAATGCGATTTCGTTGGTAAAACCAAAATGCCTTTGCACAAAAAAATGCATGTATATGTGTATGTGTGTTACGTATTGAACTGAATGAGGAACGCGCGCGCTAAAGAAATTTCAGCCATAAAATCGTTAAATTTAAGAGCCCAGAATGCATGCACATATCAATCTCAAGACGAGAAGAACAGTGAGAGAGAGAGGAAGAGAAAAAAGTTCACCCATCACAGATAAAACTAATAATGCGATGGTGTGTTTGCTCTGCTTTTTTTTAAACTTCTTTTCACTGTTTGGCTGGAGCGTTTTGTTCGTTGTTGAACTGTGATGGAAAGAATACGAAAAACTTTTTTATGATGGCTTCATGTATCTTAGTAGTTAGACTTGAGATTTTGGATTTGTGCTTTGTGCACGATAACTTTTGTTTGGTTGTATTTCTGTTTTTCTCTTCGTTTTGCAATTTATGTATGTATTAGCCGTTATTATTGATGTGTGTTTGCGATGCAACAGCAAATTTTTCAACTCCTTTCAACAGGATGATGATACGATTTTATGGAACCAACCATCTCTTCGTTCCAAAGTAAATCGTTTCGGTAAAATTGCCAACGTTTGCACTGATTCCATAATAATATGTAATTACGTAATTCTTTTTTTTTTCTTTACACGATATAGTGCAGTAACAATTCTTTGCATTTCACGTGATGATAAATTTCTTTGGCGGGTTTAACAACACAATCATGCCATACATAAATGGTACTCACTGGTTCTTCGTTTGATGGCATTTCGATTGAAACAAAAATAAAACGAAACAATAACCACAATAATGTTAGCTTTTCATTGCATTTCATGCGGCAACGTTCAGTGCGCGACAATTCAATTAGATCATAAGTAGGGTGAAAAAAGAAGAGCCGAATGTGTTTGATCAGAACTTATATATTAGCCTCTAGTTGCCATCAAGGGCAGTGTGTAAACACAATTAATTCATTCGGGTGGTGTCGTCGCATAAACTACAACTTAATCGATGAAGATGAGCAATTACGTTGCCAATTTTATGCGCTTTTTATTCGTTCTAATTTTTCCTGTTTGAAGCAATTAATGGGTGAACAATAAACATATATAGCTAACGGCAGCTTACATTCGGGTGGACACAAAATAAGAGAGCACGTTAACGCAAACGCGTGACCATACAAACACACCGAAATGTGATGATGGTGCTCTGTTCATGGCCATATCACAATAGACCACAAGGTGGAAAGCATGTATCGTCAAGGTTTTGTTTAGCTGCATCTCACTTGTTTTAATGCGCTTTTATGATGCATGAGCAGCAACCGTGCCATACAAATAGCGCGTATTTTATTTCAAATATAAATTATTATTCATTATGGTTAATCGATTTTTAACACGAGATACATTTATCTTCACCATGTTACTTATGTCATGATATTTGTGCAATCGAGCATGAATGTGTCTCATTGTATATGTGAAAAACAGAAAAAAGCAACACAAAAAAAAAACACAAAATGTGCGCATTTGATTCATTGATCGCAATTAATTAACAAAGTGTAAAAATGATGTCCTTCGGGTATCTTGACAACACTAAATTTTCACAGTTGATTGGATTCCCTCTTCCGCATTAAAAACTTAATTGCACAAATTTCAATATATTTTATTTTTTATTTCTACTGAAATTCGACTCACACGTGATTGCCACCAGACAAAACTCGCAGTATGAGACAAAAAAAATATGCATGGATATAGCTGTGCTACATAGATTTACTAAATAATACAATTATCGCACAATGACTACAAGCGAAATAAATTTTTGGCACATGTTTTACCTCTTGAATTGATTGTAAAGCGTAAATAATTGCTAATAAAAATTCGTACAAGACAGAAATATCAATAGCTATATCATGTAATACTCACTCGGGTTTATTGCATTGCATACGGCATGCAAAAAATATAGATAGGAGAGAGATGGGGGGATAGCGAGAGAGAACGAGATAAAAATCGTTGATGAGCAAAAGTCAAAGTGTATTTGACATGACAGTGAATGAGATGATGAAAAATGACAAAAATAATTCCCATAATCGATTCAAATGAAGATATCGTCACTTTTAATTGGTAGCGTTGTGATGCATCGATTCAAAATGACAAAAAAGTAAATAATTACATTTTGTAGTACTTTAAAAAATGTTTATTGTGTTATGCTCGGTGCAAAATCAAACACGTACTCATTCAAATGCACACAAACACCCTGACAACTTCGGTGAGTGTTCGTCGATGAGACAAATAAATAATTAAAAAAAAATCGTTTTGGATTTCAATCAAATTGAAAACAAATTCGAATACACCGAAAAAGCATTTCAAACAATTCGTTGGCCCACTGATGTGAACAAAAAAGAGCAACAAACAAACTGAAAATGTGCTCTCAGCTATATGTCGTGCATAAATTTTTGCGCTGATAAACACTTTTTCCCAACGGCCATTTGAATTAATCCCACACATATGGCACTTAACTCTTGATGACATGCATTTAATATATTATCTGGTTTAACATCTAGAACTATGTGCATTTTTTTTTATCCAGCCAACAAATAAAATGCGAAGCAACAACAACTATTACAAAATGCATTTGCATTTTTGTAATTTTGTCAAGAACCTAATCTGTTAGAGAGCAATTTCTACTCAATAAAAACATTCAATTTCGTAATATGTATTTATACATTATTCATATATATAGTAAACAGTCGAATCGTTATCACGAATCACGTCAAGGAAAATGCACCGAAAATCAGCGTGAAAAATGAATTCGAATGAACTGCTTTGAAACATTATCGATGGTCTGTGTTCGAGGATGAGCAAGTCAATATTAACATAGTTGTGTGGTGGTGTAACCGTATTGTAACCGAAAACACCAAAATGAGTGTGAACGAAAAAGCGAATGCGGATAAACAGCCGGAAAAAAACGCATGTACCAATGGCACCATACACAAAAATCACATAAAAATTCGTGTCGTAAAATCGTCATGTCTAGACACGCAGTAGTTCACGCAATATCAAATCTCTTGAATATTCTCATTTAACATTTTACGACTCTTCGCGCACATTTTGAACGACCGAACCCCGAACAAAGTGCGGCAACTTCGGTGGCCATGTCAAATCGTACACACACACAATTGAAATCTCACCAATTCTCAGTCACTTCAATTATTGTATATTTCAGATTGAAAACAATTCAAGGCGGATTTCTTGTTTTTCTTTTCTTCGTTTCTTTGACTTCTTGTTTCTCTTCATTTTTTTTCTTTTTGAACTTATAAAGTTGCAACGCATAAAATAACACAGAAATCGAACTCTCATAACTCAATAATTGTGCATAACTGGTTTCATCACCGATTTCGATTGCTTTGCATCAATTGAATTGTTCAACACTGGATTCCAATTCGTTTTAATGCTTTCGAGTTGAAATTACGAAAAACGTTATTGCATTTGATTAATTCTTATTTTAATATCCACTTCTTTCTTTTGAGTAATGTTACATTTGAGTGCTGTACATTAGTCAGATCTTGTATTAATTCGTTGTACATATTTGACTAATAAAATAAATCGTCGACGTTGGTGATTTTCTTTGATATATTTATTTGATGTCCTGTGTTAAGTACATCCAAAAAAATGACATTTAACTTTTTTCATGTGCCATGTATGTGTGTGCAAGTGGACTCACAATGTTCTTTGAAAAAGATTTGTTTGCACTCTAGTATTTAACAACATCCATAAAAAACAATAGATAAGACAATATTTCGTTAAATGTTACTTGTAACTTTAGGTTCTAAGGCTTTCAATTAAACAGTGTTATGCTTTGTGCTGGAATAAATCCAACCGAATCGTTGGAATTCCATCTAATATAAAGCATGCTAGATTAAATTAAAGACAACTTTCATGTGCATGCATGCATTCCAGTATTCGGCTCTCTCTCTCTCTCTCTGTGTGTGTGTGTGGACATCCATTTTTACAGCAAACCATATAAAAATATTTCTTGTTCATTTGCTTCGGATTAGGGAAGAAGAATCTTGCATATAATAAAAAAAATAAACCCACTCAAAAGCACAACCATGAAATATTGTACATAGAATTTACAAGTAGCACTTGCATTTTATGTGATCCAATAAAAATATGGGGATTTTTATGAATCCAAATAAATAATATGGTGGTACAATCCTTTAGATGAGTGGACGAGCACATCAATTGATGCACGCCATAACATTGTGCATATTCACTTTTATCCTCTCGTTCACTCTGTCTCTTTTCAATTCTTCTTGCATTCGTTCGAATCGAGTTGACGCATTTTATGCAATGTGTTATAGATTTACTTTTTGGACTTTCTCATCCAGTTCAGATCGGGTTGAATTGAATTTTATTTTGTGAAAGCATTATAAAAAAAAGTTTGAACAAGAAAAATTTGCTGTAATCACATTTTGCATTCGAAATCGATTTCATTGATCTCGGCAAACAAATTAATCAAAACAAAAGAGAGTGCCAACAGAATGAACGGATTGCAAAAAGGATTGATTCACTGGAAGAGAAACAAAATGGAATGAGAATGAAATAACCAAACAAGCAACACCTCATATGAATAATAAATTGAATAACAAACAAATTACATTGTATGTTACAATTTGGTTCACCTCGACACATGGACGAAACCATAAAGTCACGTATGAAAATTTTCCTCAAATACATTTTGCATATGGAAATGTGCAGATCAAGAGAGAGAGAGAGAGAGAGAGAGTGAAATGCATTTATTTGGATTTCGAACACTCAGAGTTTCGTGTGTTATGAGTGCAGTTCATTCGTGCATCGGCTCTATCCCTCCTTCTCACGTTTATGGTCAAAGTTTTTCATGTGTTTTGAATTAACAACCGCAACAAAAAGGTCCAAAAAAGCACAATCTGGCATGTACACCACCATCAACAACAACAACAATTGGACAGTAACAAAACAAAAAAAATCACATATTTCATCAATGTGTTACATTGAATATGGTGTGTTTAATAATGTTTAACGTGTACCGTTCGCAGTTAATAGAAAAGGCAGTGGTGATGATAATGATAGATTTGAGGTGTGATTGGTGTTTATTTTCAAGTGTGATTCATATGCGAATATGTAACCATAAATGCGCCACATAACATTCACCACAAAAATCAAAACGAAGAAAATTAGCATTTTCATTTGAAACAACTGGGCTCTTGTTTTTCTATTTTAAAATTTCCTGATAAACATCATCAATGCATCGAAAATTGAATGGTGCGGCGATGAAAAAAGTCGATTCCGAAAATTGCTATGATGATGTTTATTGATGATCTATCTCTTTGATGTATCAATTTGGAAATATTAGATTTAAATTTTTATCGCGCGCCATTCATTCCTTCTCTCGACCCTTTTTATTATCCAAGCGATGCGGTCAAAAACAATTTTAGTCATTCGGTGTCGATATCTCGTCTCGAGAGAGAGAGAGAGAGAGAGAGAGAGAGAGAGAGAGAGAGAGAGAGAGAGAGAGAGAAAGTACTGTGTTCTGATGTAATCTTTATGTGATTGTGCAATTTTGGCTAACCCACGATTTATAACAATTCAAACACAAAACACACTTTTAATCTGAAAATAATAAAGTAATATATTGAACAGATGCAGGCAAAAGGCGAATGAAAAACCGTATGAACACAAACAAAAAATGGTTTTCGCTTGACCACTTAAAAGTGTATATTTTTCTCTAATTGGTAAATGTTGAGATTTTACATCCAATCAGATATTATAAACACTTCGTGAATGCATTATATGGCGAATGTCTATCGTATCACTTCGATTATTATGTTTCGAAGTGCATGCTTGTTGATGTTTCATGGAGCATTCCATGGAGCACATGGGCATTAAACAAAAATCATTATGTCGTAAATACCTTTTGCTATGTGCTCTCTTCCCGTATCTCTCTGTAATCCAAACGCATACAATTCAACACTTGCTTCGTCCATTTTTTGATAGCTTTGTGTAATGGGCCAATATTCAAATGGAGGTGATGACGAGCATTCGACTTGCTATCGTTGTCTCCATTAAAATGAAGTTGATGGATTCAATCTCTTTGCATCTAACAAATAATTACCCAAAATATCCACATCAGATATGAAAGTACGACCGTGTTCCGTTGGATGCGACCAAGTCGAATACAGTATGTATATCACAATATATGTTGATGCATTTGCATGTGTGTGTATGACTTTTTTCTTTCTCGTATCTATCACAAGCACCGCATGTTCACATCATCCCTATGTATTGTGTCAATTTGATTTTGATTTAATATACATACATTATATTTGCTAGGGCCGTTGAAAGCCAACCAAGCCACATGGCCGCAAAGGTTGAAACCAAAAAAAACGTTATTGTGAATATTCAATTAGTGGATGTGCAAGTTCATTTCAACACAAAATGAACACTTTAACTGCATGCGTAATACTTTCCGATTTTTTTATTCCTTGTATATCTGATACTCATCACGAGTTTCATGCAGTTTTGTGTGTACGATACCTCATCACACCTAATTCAATTTCATAATTTTTATTTATTGTTGATGCTGTCCAGGTGAAAGAATGAAGAAAAAAAACGGCGCGAAAAAAGTACTAATAAAGAAAAAAATACACTCACACAATATATGTACATAAAAAAACGTTCCGCAGAAAGTATATGAATCGTGACGTGTTTAACTTCATAATTCAGTTTAATTGTACATTTTTTTTACCAGATAAAAAGAACTCTTTGCACTTTTACAATTGGATTAGCAAGAATCGAGGGAAACGACTCAATGGATTTATTTCTTAATTCGTTGTTCTTCATCGAAATTGCGATTACAAAATGTTATGTACATGTACAAAGATTTACTACCAAACGATGTTGGATGTTGGTGTTATGTTGCATTATCGAGAATATCATTTTTATGAGCGGCATTTGCAAATTGATATCCAGCCAGTTCTTAAACGTTTTTCAATCGTTCATTTGTCTCTCTATCTCGTTCTATGTTAAATGATGCTTTTCTGCTCTTCGAATGATCATCATTGTGTATGACAAATGAAAGAGTGTATGAGAGAGATAGAGAGAGAAAGAGGAAAAATGAACAAGGGAATAAATGAATCCTTCAACATGACTATCAGTTTGTTTCAGGCATTTGTCGATTTATGCCTTTGCAAAAGATGGCAAAAATGGCTGTAGCTCAAGAAATTAACATTTAAAACGATATTCACCAAAACTACACCATCTGATGTTCACAGAGTATAATGTTCAATATATATTTCATATATGTATATATCGCCCAATCTCGCTAGTGCGCTATTTTTCGTATAAATTTTGAAATGGGGTTTATATGTTGAACGAGTATTTACTAGTACAGAAAAGCTTTAGTGTCAGTCTCTTGTTCGCTTGCCCGCCTGCCCGTTCATTCGCTAACACTCGCTCGTTCGCACTCTTTCACATCAGACGATTTTTATGAGAAAACCCATAAAAAAGAGCTCATAAATTTGTTAATTTATAGTTTTCTCAAAAATATTTACAACATTTTACCTCGTCGACAATATCATCGCCATCATCATTAATTTCGTCATTACCCATCGTCAACATACATACGCACTGAACGCTTGTGTGTGTGTATTTGTGTGTATGTCGCTTTGACAGTGTTTTTGTTTCGTCAATATCGTTAAAAGTTGATAATATTTAATTTACAATTCAACGCTGTTGCAAACACAAATTGCAAACGAACGAACGATTCAACGATTGTTGACTGTGGAAATTGTTTGAAAATTGTATAAACTTTTAGCATATTTCCCGGTATTTGTTGAAATGGAAGCATAACATCCAATCTACTGACAATTGTAATGCTCTCTCCCCAATTCACAAATTTTTTTTTTCCTTTTTTTCACTTTTTAAATATAATAATGCGCAGATATGATGCGTATTTTTTGCTCATGTTTTCTCATTATATTACGAAGTGCGAATAAATGCATTGAGCGTTTTATTTTGGATGTGCACCGTCACAAATTCGTCAATGTAAAATCGATGCGTGTATTATGAGTGCACGTCAAATTCGTTATAAAGTTTGAATCACAAAAGCACATGAAAGTGGATAAATACGATTTATTGGGGCAACATATATATGGATGATTTTTTGTGTATTCTATCATTTTACGACCTTCAAATCATTGCGAGTTGACTTCATTTGCCGAAATTATGTCATATTGTGTAAGTGAGAACAATTGGAGACTTGTTTGATACACTTTACTGATTTCTCTTTCTATCTGTCATCATCTTTCGTTTTTAACATTGATAATTGAATTTCGATAACATTGGTGTGGGGATCAAAGTGTTCCGCAAACGAGTGGATAATTTAAATAACAGTTACTGATTCGTTGTCTGCTCAAGTAAATAAATACGCATAAGATGTCAACGGACTCTTATTCTGCTGAATAAAAAGCAATAAAAAAATTTGAAATTAATCCATTTGATTTATAGTGATTCAGTGAAGCGATTCATTCGTTTTCCAGGGCTGCCCACTTTTCGCTGATTGTATTCATAAAGTTTGTTGCTCATTTTTGTTTCTCGTTCGCTTCTCCTCTATTTTAATTTTTTTTTAATTTGTTTTCATATGCTTCCATAAAAATTTAATCCATACGATATAAACGAAAATAAATAATTTTTTTTAATGGCGATATGCGGCCGGGCGCACACAAAATATTTTAAATATTTTTTGTCAGAAGCAAATCAAAAGTGGAAAAGACGATATATATCGAGTCTATTTGCTTATTTCATGATACTATACAGCGGCTTGGACGCAAAACGGAGAGAAGAAGAAAAAAAAATTATTTTAATCGACTTCATGTGCCGTCATTTTCATACTTGTCACATACACTTTAAATACACAAACGTTCTCGCGTACACATAGGATTGGTACGCATAACCGAGTTCGTGTTAGATGCTTTTTTTTCCTACGCCTCTCGAATAGCACACATAGAAAATGCTTGTTACACTTTCGTAAATAATTGGAAGCAATTTTTTTTTCGAACTCTCGAAATGAAATGGATTCCATTTGACCTGCACAACGAAACAAAATCGTAAATGAAATCAACAAAAATACACATGAGTACAATGTTATAATAGCGTGGAAAAGTGTGAACCCAAATGAAGAAGAAATAAACATCAGGCGCAATGCCATTTTCGTGACGACGCAATAAAATCTTGGCAAATGCACCGTACGACACAAACGCTCTCTCAAATGTAATAATATCCACATCAAATTGAAAGTTATGAAAATGGGTATGAAAATGTTAAACGTATTATACACATGCATTTATTATGGTGTAGGCTAAATTTAATTTACAAGCATTCTATTACTTTACATATTAATATGAGCGTGAAACACACATCATAGATGGATATGTAATGAAATACACACTGACTCAATGACTGTATGGCCAGTAAGTATACGCTCCAAAAAAAATACATAGTAATTAAACAAAATGTGTGTTCAAATTTTAATGCAGTTTGCCTGCATTTTGGTTTCAATATATTACATATTTTTAATTATTTGGAGTGTGACCATTTTTTTTTACTTTGTTTACACTCATGATAACAGTATTACCCTGAATTTGTTTCAAGTTGAGCGCATTGCACCCGCAGTGATTATTTCTTTCAATGGTTTTACTTATGGAAAATTGAATCCAAGACGCAATCTAGTATTTCGTTTATGTTCCTTGAAAATCGTTCCAATTGAATGGATAAATTTCAATAAGTACATTATCATTCTTTGAATTTCCTTTATAAAAACAATGTTTTATTTCCCTCTCATTTCTCAACAAAACAGGTGATTCGAATTATATGTAGCTTCATATTACACGATGTCTGATTTGACCGTCAACAGTTGATATCATCTTTGAATGCACATAATTTCAATATAACAGAAAAAAATTAAATAGTGCATTTTATTTGCAATTTTCATGCCGTAATTTCGATTGGTCGACAATAATGTATAAATTACACAAATCAAAATGGGCCGCAAAACCAATATCGATAGAGCAAGTGCGTGCGTTTATGTGTGTATGAGAAAGAAAGAGAGAGAGAGAGAGAGAGAGAGAGAGATGGCGCGCATCAAACGCTTGTCTAAATGCATTTTTTAATTGTTTAATGTTTGATAAATATTTGATAATTATTTTGTCAGTTTATATTTGAAATGAACATCTAAATAGATGCACGCATAGATCATTCAACTGTGAGGTAGGAATTCATTAAAAATCATTCATCAAAGGCAATTCGCAGTGAACGCATGGAATTGCATTATCAAGTATGTCAGCTTACACATAATCCATTCAAGCGATTCCACGTACCACCGCATCGATAAAATACGGCTCGAAACACACAGTAAATACCACACATGCAAAATATACACACAACCATACATAAAAACGTCGCGACTAACTGAAAAGGACTTTCTAAGGCTGCGTTAATTACACACATTTTGTGCATTTCATGCAAACGACAAGCAATTTTTAGGCACCATTACGTCTTGTCCTGAAAATCTGAAATCATTCCAATTCGGAAGCATTTCGTTTTGTTTCATTGAATCTATTCAGTGATTCAAAAGCACGATACGCTAACCGAAAACCACAACCAATGTGAAGCTCAAAATCGAATTATATCAATGAAATATACGGAAAATGTTGCACTTGTTCAAAGTAGCAAAAGCGTTCTCATTTGCAATGGAATTCTATAAATAGGCTTGACAGCCGGTCGACGCGACGTCTTTCGTTGATATAGATATTTCCATTTTATTATCATCGGGCATTAATTTGACGTGACATGAAACGCTGAAACACATGCATATTTTCTTTACATTTTGAATTTGCACGATGCATAGCTTGCTGCAGGGAATTTTGTCAACCTATCGATGGCTCTAGAAACATTAACGCATGTTGCACATAAATTTACGGTAATTATATTTCTTCGTAGATTTTTTTTTGCTCTCATTTTTATTTTCTTCTCGTTTTCTCTGTGGTGTGTGCGTTCTCTTTTTCATCTCAAATCAATTTATCGCGACAAAATACAAAATGCAAATAACCGAGCAATGGAAATATTAGTTGGAACAACTACTTGTGCTACGCAAAATGAGCCAGAAGAAAAGGTAAATGCGAAACTTTGTAAATAATTTATTGGAATTCCATTCAAATCTATGTATATAAAATACGTTGGTCAATAATCTAATATTAAAAATGGTCCACGCGAACATTGAACTCCTATCTCTATATCTCTTTTTTGTTCAAATGAATGTTTGTTCAAAACTGTTTGTGATGTTGCCTCATGTGCACACCTCAGAACGTACAATGCCATTTGCTGGAATAGCAGTCCCTTGTTGCTTCACCAATGCTATTCAAGTGTTCAATAACTAGAGTCGATGAAACGTAGCAAGCGCGTTCTTATCCATATTTATGTCTATAACAATACGATGGATTTGCTCGTTCTCACCATTTTTGCACTCTTCCTCTCTTTACAACAAATATTCACATATTGTCACATATACGGTTTTTGCAAACAACCACAGCAATGGGTACGTGTGCTTACCATTTTACCGGTATACTACAATTCTCATTCTCTTCATCAATGTGAATTTTGTTGTTCTCTCTCTTCTTTTTTGTAAAGTTAATACAATTTTCTAGCTGTTGCGTTGACATTGATTTTCACACCGCATTTCCAATCAATTAAAATGTAAAAAAATACATTATTTTGTGTTGTTGACTGGTGTGCAAAATTGCTCTGCGGCCAATGTGGATTACCAATAGTCAACAAATTTGAAACATTTTCATTGCTACTGCACTCTATTAACAACCTTGTTTCGTATTTTCTCATTCTCTTCTAAAGCGATATCGTTGCATTGATGAAAAATTGGATAGGGTCAGATAGAGAAGATTTGACCCCTTTTGTCAATGGCGTTTGAGCGTCAAAGAAAATTTGTTTTCAACGTGAGAATTGGTATTGTGATCGATCATAATCAAGTGCACATTTTCATTACGAATAAGTTTTTGATTATTCTGTTATTTAAATTAATTGATTTGGCTTGGGTTTTGGAGTGCATATAAAGAAGGTTAACGCTTAAACATTTTAAACCCAATCGGTTACGAAATCCGCTAGAACATATCAAAACTCTGAATGCTTTTTTTCGAGAAAAAATTGTGCGAATAACACGGTTAAATTCAATCACAGTATCATTTAAGGGGGTCGGCATATTGACGTTCGCAAAGGGAGTGGGGGGGGGGGCTTTGTTTAATTTCAGAATTGTTCGAAAATTTAAAGGGGTAATTTGGTCACTTTGAAAAGAAATTGTTGACCAAAAAAAGGTCCTCACCTTTTTCGCTAAAAACCCGAATACGGGGGGGTTCACAATTTGAGGACCTAAAAACGGTTTTCATTTTTTCATTTTACGAAAACATTTTCCGGTTTAAGCCTCAACTGAGGCCTCAACAAGTAGCAAAAATACACTGATTTTGAAGTGGTTTCCTGTTATTTTAATTTTTTCTATATAAATACTACCTCCCCGAGACCAAAGTCAATTTAACCCCCCTGACCAAAAAACCATGCGCATGTCTGGCCAGAAGCTATGCATTTGTTCTTCAATGTTCAAAAAAGGGCATACTCATACATTATGAAGAAAACTGACCAAACGAAAAAACAATAACAATTTGCATGTTCAACATATTGAACCAAAGAGCCGTACGGCGAATTACAGAAGCTGTTGTTTGCATGCTTTTGTTCCTGAACAATCATTTATTGCTTCTGGCAATATTATTTCTTTCTTTCATTTCATTTTCGAAAGAGTTTTTTTTAAGTAATTAAAAACACACACAACATCAACATACGAGTGTTCATGCATACAACTATCAAGAATTGAAAACAAGGAGATTGATGCCATTTCAAGTTGACATGTCACAACTATTGAATGGTCACAATTTCCATTCGACAATAAACTACAACGACATTTCACCGGCAAATGTTAACACTTAGCGCCAGACCGTTTTTAATTAGTTTTATACATACAAAACCAAAACGATGGTAACAAAAAGTCGCTGCTTGTAATAATTCGACAGTAATCGTAGTCAGTTGTTCAAGAATTAAAACGGAAGTATTTTATGTATGACACAAAAACACCTTTCATCGAATTGAACCCACCTCACGTCAATACCAATTTCAAACGAACAATCACTTTATTTTATTTCTTTAGGCTTTCATTCTTATGTGTATGACGTTTTGTGATTGGAAGAATGGGAGAAATGCGCACGTCAATATTTTTGGCAGTAATTTTAAAAAATCGCATCTGTGTGGTCAAGAGCGAAAAATCGAATCTTGGTTCAATTCACTTGCCAGAAATGGGATGTTGAAATTGTATTCCATTCTGACACTTATCATATGAATTAAATCCATTTTCTTTCATAATATTTTAAAACAATGATAAGTCTTCTATTCAACTTAGTTAAAATTTAATGGAAATCATTTTATTGGTGGTCAGCCAAAACTTAAATGTTTGGGGAAATCGTTTTCTCCAAGGCATTAATAAAAACTTGAGAAAACTCTGAATTTTAATCAGATCCTAATCAAATCTAAAGGATATTTTATAAGCGTTGCCATAATTGTATGAAATATGGATGCAAAATTGCGGACATACATTTTATGTGGCAATGCACATAAGGTGCAACCAAGTAGATCATTGCCTCTTTAAATGGTAATAGTATGCACCGTCATTTCGTGTTACGAAAACAAAAAAAAAATACAAGAACAAAAAATTAAATATGGAATGAATATGAATCTTGTAAATTAGAACAGATACCTCTTTAAATGTTATTTTCACTTCGTAACAAAATGTATACACAGACGATGTTGCGTGATTTTGTGATTATTTCTTTGAGCACAAATGAATTTGAAATGATCGTAAAAAATCGTTTTTTGCTCTGTTTTTTTTTTGCATTTTGTTTAACAAAAACATAAAATTTTGCATTTTAAAATATATTTATTGAAGGAAAAAAATGACCGGTAGAAAGAACGGAAGAAAGAAATATTTTTTTTGTGGTGTTTTACATTTCTTTGTACTTGATTCGGTTATCCAGCTAAGTTAGCTGAGCTAACAGCGAAACGATCTGAGTTTGTTGAGAATTGAGGCGAACAAGAAAAAAATGAAACACCTAACAATGCAAAAAGTCAATGCAATTATCATATATGCTATTGCACGTTTTTATCGTCGCGTGCTTCGTTTCGTCGGCTCAAAAATACTTCTTGTCACTCACGATTTCTTTCTCTTTTACGCGCTCTTCCTCCTTTTGGGGTTTCCTTCTTTTTTTACTAATTTGCATCGTTACGCTGCCTATGGTGCGTATTTTTTCCGATTGAAATGCAGATGAAAATTAAAAAAAAAACATTAACAACAATAACTGTTACAGTTGCACAAAAGTTTGCAACAATGATTAAAAATAATTTCTGAAAGTAATATTACTAAAAGTATTTATTAAAAGTTGCATTTTCCGAACGTTTCGTATTTTTTTTTTCGTTGTGCCTTTCTTTCGTGTGCTTTCATTTTCTCTGCTTCTTTATTTTTTCGTGAGTCTTGTACCTTTTTATTTTATTTTCTTTTGGATGATACCATTCCTTTTTTACCGATTACAAAGTGTGAATAAGTGTGCGTTGAAGAATAAGTTTCTCTATTCAGTCCTTATTCTTGGTATTTTGTTTTGTATATATTCGTTTTGTTATTGTTGTAATTTGCTTTCAATTTCCAATGAGAAGCAATTATATTTTGGTATTGCGTGCACAAAAATGATGTCCCTAAAAACAATTTGGACGTCGAATGTTCCAAAACAGAAACAAACACAAAGTCTTTCGTCAATATCACACAAAGAATGCACATATGTACGACATACAGATACAGCTAGACTCGTCAATACATACTGGCCTTAAGCGCACATGATAACAGCAGTGAGTAGCAGGCGCACGCGATTTATTGCCGCACCTTTGAATATGAGCGACACAACTCAACTTGCTCTCTCTCTTTCCCTCCTTCTCTCTCTCTGTGTGTATCTATGTACGTGTGTGTGTATGAGAGCGTATGACTTTGGAATAAACACCTTTAAAAGGACGTACACAGTCATTCTATGCGTAAAAATTGGTATATTATTGTATATAAGCATGAATTTATGATGGTGTATGTGTATGTGAGAGGCTCTCATCTTTTCAAATGTGCGAGTGTGTTAATATTTTAATTTCATTCATATGATTACATTTACCAAAATGTTTCTTTTTTTTTTACCAAGAAGAGGATTGCGCAAAAAAGGATCACATCTGACCACGCGTATATGTTTGCAAGGCAGAAGGTTAATATCACACGCTCAAAATACCAAATAAGATAATAATATGCTCTTAAATTTCAAAATAAATGTTCACTGAAGTATAAAGTATCTTTCAATTGGTAATGTAAACGAATAAATACATCCAATTCATTGAATAAAATGTGTATCAATTTCGTTATTGTTTATAATTTGCGACAACAAATCAACCCATTTGTTTCACACGTAATAAAAAAAAACTTGAAAAACATCAATCAAATACTAAAGCACGCAAAAAATTGCATTATTATATGAAAAAGAAAAAAATAACAAATTGTTTTTTTTTTGCTAGAGAAAAGAAAGCACGATTAAAAGAATATTTGTCACTTGAATAAGTTGAATTGAAAGCAATCAGTGAGAGTATTATGAAGAAAGAAAAACGAAAAAAAAAAAAAAATCTAAATGTATGCCTTAAATTTCATAAATGCAATATGTATATGAGCATCAAAAACAAACAACTGACATGAAAACAGTAAATCTGTATGCGATATGAGTGTCGTTTGACATTTTGAATGACTTGTTGATACTCAACGGTTGCGGTTGTTCAATATGATATGATTGCCGGCTGAAACATTTATTTTGACGGAATTGATATACGTTTTCGCTTCTAAAGCATCTTTCTCCATGGCTCTAATCTGTGAATTGTTTGGTCTAACGCACAATCGTTTTTATGCACAAATTAACAAACAAATGAAGAACACATGCCAAATACTAATTGCAAAATCAAATTGACGGACAGCATAGCATGATTGACATATTCGCCGTGGATACAGTATTTTCTACCGATATTTCAATCTTCATTAAAGTAACACACATACACGTGTGCGCTGAGTTTAAACCAATTTTATTTTGTACAAGCAATTGCATACTCGTGCATACTACTAAATAACATACAATGAAAGTTCATACCGTATTCGAGGGCATGAAAAAAAAAAACATTGAAACAAAACGATTGTGAACGAAATGCATATTGATTTTGTATTGGAAACAATTACAGTTATTAGAGCACAAAATTATGCTGTATACACTAAAAATATTCCACAAATATTCAGTTATAATATCATTGGACGTTGCAAATGTCGTTTGTTCTTTTTTTTCGTTTAGTTCTGGGATGATGCTAATAAATACGGCATGCAATAACTTTAATGGAAGCAAAAAAAATGATGATGGCCATACGATCAGTAGACAAATGTTTAAAACGCAACAATTAAAATAATATGTCGAGGTGTCAAAACGTTTGCAATGTAAACATTATTGAATGCATAAATATGTTCGTCGGCTTTACAACTTATCTACCTTTATATAAATATGTAATTATTTGAGGGTTTTGTTATTTGATCCCGACCGGGATGTGTATGAAAATTCAATAAATGTATGAATATAAATATGCAAATGAATTCTTCTTCAATATTTGTGCGTATGTTTAACGCTGATGCAATAATTGGTTGTCAGAAAATGAAACGTAAGTTTCTTGGTTGGTGTTGTTGGTGTTTGTTTGTGCATAGCAAACATGAAAAAGAAGAAAAAATTAATTTAAGTGCTTACACTTGTGTATGTGTGTTTCTTTTATTTGGCTTGAATTCGCAGAGATAGAAAAAGAGACGGGGAGAACAAAGGAATGCACTCGAGGTCATGTATTTAGTCAAGGCAATGGACCATGGTACGGGCGGCCATGGATGATTTATAATAATACAAAATACATTGTATATTAGTTATATTTTATACATTTCAAGTCACAACTAAATACAATAAAATCAATTGTCGCACAACGTTTCTAGACTTGATTAAATCATTTAGCAAATCAATTAATTCATTGGGAAATCCAAATGTACCCACCAGCAAGCAAGCCTATTAATTTCTTTTTTTCTTCTCTAACTCGCTCTCTCGTTTTGTCTGTGTCAAATGAACAGCTTTCAGGGCGGATTGCGAGTAATGACAGTCGCATGTCGTATTTTTGTTCATGTATATGTCAATTCTTTTCTCTTTGTTGGCTGAAAGAAAAAGATACCGTTGCTGTATGCTTTTCTTTTGTTCGCATCAACAACATAAAACGCTTTCGGACACGATCTGATCGGAAGGGAAGCTATAGCCGTATTATAATATAATATAAATCGTTAAACGAATCTTCAAGCCTTCTGGCTTCTACTTAAATAAGAATGACGTGATTTTCTTCAAATTAAATCGTACACAACCATATTTAATTGCAACATATTCTAGTGCAACGACCATTGTATGACCATTGCATATTATCACAATTTAAAAGCTTTTAAACGCAAAACTTAAGAAGAAAAAAAACAACAACCAATATTAAAACTATTTAGCTTACTTACAAACTGAATAAATGCGAAAAAATGAAAAGAAAATTATGCGATATTTATAATAGTTTTTTTGTTGCTTATAAGAAGGGCAGTGTATTTTTTCTCTGTTCGTCATATCAATCAAAAATCAATGAGATCGCAACCGAACGACCGACCGACACAGTCACCATTTGCATTCGTGTCAATTTCATGTTTATTTCTCATTCACTAATTTTTGTTGTCGTTCGTTACTAAAATGGGTTTAATTTTGTTTTTGTTATTTTTTTAATAGTATCATATGCATTGGTCTTTGTGGTAAGTGGCAATTAAAAATCGTTTGACAAGACAATTTGATAGTTGCCGCCACATAATCGTTCAGTACAATTCTTAAAAGGTGTTGAGAGTGTGGTTTTCCTCACGACTTTTCGAATCGTTTTGAATGTGCAGAATTACACATTGTAGAAATCATGTACCATTCCAAAAACAACCATTTATTTTTGCATTGTTGAGTTTTATTTTCGTTTGTTTTTTTTTTTTTTTGCTCGTGCAACAGCTTTCTACTCGATACAATTTGGTACTCTTTGTTGTATAAATCAGTGCTAATTATCCAAATCCAATTAAACAATGTTAATTCGCACAAATGGAAACACGACACACACATAATATATATTTTGTTCTCTTTTCTCACCCCAACAATATTGAAATGATATTGATAACGCAATGGATAATTTTTCTGGTATACAATATCCTTTGGGCTTAAGCAAAAAAAGAAAAAAAACGGGAAAAAAGGGAAATTGTCGCGCAAAAATGTTTCAAAATCGAGCGCTAACGATGGATGCATGCATAAATAGCTATGAATTTGAGATGGAAGCACACTCATTTGAGATGCACATTTATTGATTAATTACATTTAACAGGGATTCAAATCATCACCATACAAAATGAAATATAATTGTTTTTCGTTCTCGCTTTTTTTCGGGTTCGATTGTCAGTGCTTTCATTTTTCGTTATTATTGTTGTGTGTGCGCATTTGAATGTTCGTGTTTGATTTCTCATTTATAATTATCATGTATTGTATTTTGTACGCTACTACAATGTTTGTATATCTGTTGCTGCTACTGCTGTGTGCAGCACTAACATTGAATTCTCATTAAGTATAATTATTTGTAAAAATACATAGTATAGAATTTTACCGATCGCCATCAATTGTATTCAGCCAAACCGAAATTAAATTAAATAATAAAATTGTAAATAAAAAAAAAACCGACAAACTACTAATAAATGAATAGAACACAATTGAAAAAGAAACTATATAATATTATGAAATGTATTTTCAATTGCAAAAGAAATTTGCATAGCGAAATCGAATCACGCTTATTCATTGTGTATACGAAATGCTTGTATTGTAAATTGATTATGATGATAGTTGAATTGTGTTTTCAATTCAAATGATTCGTATGTCGCAGAAAAACTAATAAACAATTAGTATAGAAAGAAATTTGAGTGATTTTAGTTTCGACAAAACACAGCCGCACAGTATTTGTTTAAAAGTGTGACTTGTATGTTTAAATCTTTACATAACATTACATTGTGATATTGCTTTTGGTTCAAACAATTAATTTCTTTCTTCTGACTTTGATATAAAGTTTGTGACTTTGAAAAGAATGGATTTATTTACGTGCCAAATTTTGTGTTTGTCTCTGTTTTTGTTTTGAAATAACAGGACATTTATAAAGTATAGCAATAAGAAATCCGAATTTCATCCGAATTCGTTTTAATCGTTCAATCAACGAATGCCAATGAATGCGGAATTATTATTGGCTTAACTTTGGAATACTGACACCTCCAAAATTGCCCATTTATAGTGGCTGATTTGTTTTCATACCCCAAACATGGGTAACTTAAAAATTATTTTAAACATAATCCGAAAAAAATCGAAAAAAGTAAAAATTCAAACCTACTAACAGGTGTCAGTATTCTAAAGTTGTGCCTTTAATATGCAATGAAGAGACAACTGTGGACTGTGTAGATTTAACCATGGATTTTTCCCAAACGAGAATCATTCATGAAATTGCCATTCATCCTGGTTTTCGCATTTAGAATGCCAATGTTAGTCGTCATAACGTCATATTGAAACAGACACAGAGGTGAATACTTTAAATGTTGTTGACTATTGTCAAATCGACTTTTCTATTCCATTCTGACGTTGGAAATGATGATTTGGCATTGAAAATTATTCCTTGGGTTAATTGAAATGAAAAAAAAAAGATATCAATCCTTTTATTGTAAATGGATTCGATAAAATATGGATATAGTGTACATGTGCGCTTGTATGATCAGAGCCATTACATGAAAGCCAATCTTTTTTCGAACGTGAAAGAAAGATGAACATAAGCAATTGTAATACGCTACCGGGCGAACCTGACTGAATAAATAAGACGTTTCTTTCCAAATAAAAATTGATCGATAGCCAAATGAATTTGATTATCTAACTCACACCATCTAATTTGAATCATTTTAAAACATTACATACATCAGTTTTGATGAGATATAAAGGATGAATGAATCGAAACCAATTCATTTATAATTTATTCGGAATATGCTACTCAAATCATTATCTAAAACAATATTGACAAGTTTTAAAAGTTGGCGTAAAATGTTTAAAATGATCATTTTTAACAAAGTATGGTGCATGTCTCATGGTGCATCACATTATTTTCAAATTCTATTTTTTGTGTGTAAAATGGACATGGTTCATTGGTTCATTATCGTGCCCATTAAACCTGTGCTCTTTTTTGATAATAAATTATTCATGGCAGTCGTTATTCATACTTTTCTATACAAAAATGTATGCGATAAAAAGTGTTTAACAAGACGACCGTAATATTTAGGTAGATTGTTTTTCTGTGTATTGTGTATCCTATAATTTTGTCGTAATTATAATTTTGGTTTTCAAAATATATAAACACTGTTTCACTTCTTTTTCTTCGGGTGCTGTTATTTTGCAGTGGCATTCATCAACACAATAAAAAGATGGAAACTGGAAAATATGCGAGTAAGTCGTAAGAATGCAATATGGCATCAATTTTAGCAGAGCATGAAATCGTCTCTCGCATAAAGACTACGCTGCTACCTATGGATGTGTTAGAATGAGTTTTGTTTTGGTGCTAATAAAAATTTAGGTGCGGTTCTGACACTGCTAAGAAGTAGCATTACTTCATAAGTGCGATTTCATGCTCTGAATTTTACATAATGTGACACATTTTCAATTCAATTTTGCAAATGTGAGGGAGGAAAAACAATTGATGTCAATTGTGAGAGATTTCACAATATGTTTATAACATCAAAGTCTTGATCGCCGATTATTGAAAATTACTGATAATTTATGAGCTTTATCTTAAGATTAATCATTTGTGTAGAGTGATCAATCAGCTCATTTCCATTTTTTTTTATAAGTTAAATTTTTGTTAGAATTTGCTTGGTTACACCTCTAATTGAATATTTGATCAAGTAAGATACTTGAATTCATAATATCATTTTTGTGTCTTTCTTTGTACGTCCATATATCTTGATGGAAGCATACTTAAGTTAAATTGCAGTTTTTCAGTTTTACATCTACCGTCTGCTGGCTGTAACCTGTTCCCATTTCATGATTCAATGAAACGTGGTCATGAATATGATACATATTCAATATGATTTAAAAGTGTGTTTTCAATACATGCTGAAATGAAAGTACACACAATATATATGAGGTAGAAAGTTTTTGTTCTGAATTTTATGTGGTTTCATTATATTTTTCAGATTTTTTGAAAATTTTCTTCAGATTATTAATCTTGTTTTTAGACAGACTTATAAAAAAATGATAAATAAACAATCTACCGCGAATGCAAATCAATCAAAACTTTGGCTTAAAATCGGCGAATACAAGCCTCGATAGATAACGCATATGAAAGGCTTTAATTGGGTAAACTACCGTATGGTCAGTTGTATGCACCGAGAATGTATAGCGCGAATGACGAAAAAACACAGTGAGACAAATGAATACACATTCAATGATGGGTCACGTGTATTTTTTTCACTAATAACCAAATTAAGTTCGAATATTTTCGCCTGCTTCGAGGTTATTAGTTGCATATTGTTTGAAATCAGTAGCTTTCAATCAATTCTGTGGCTTGAAAACAAACCAAACCTAAAATTTGAATTGATAAACATGTAAAGGCCACAAGGTACACTCGCTATTTCTTTCCATCATTATCGTATGTAGCAAAATATAAGCAAATTAACTGATTCAAAAAAAAAACTATAACTTTGTACAGCATCAATATTCATCAGCGACGGAACATTGAATTCACAAGTGAGGAAAAGGAATAATGAAAACAACAGCGCAAAGAATGTGTCTATCGTATCGGACGCATGATACGTATGCGAATTTTCCCCCATTTATTCAAGCTACTTTACCTGCAGGCATTTTTAATTATACGCTGTGTTTGAATATTCTTGTGTTCTCATGGTGTGGTTCCTTACATTTGGGTACGTTTAAATGTTATTACCATACATCTCATTGACATCTCTCTGACGATTGAGTGGAGAAAAAAAAATAGAAACAAGTAAAGAAGTAAAAAAATACAACAACAACAACAACCATAATTGAAGCACAATGTTTTCAATTCGAAATTGATCGTTGCTTCAAGTGTAGAAAAGTCAAAAGGTATAACATTTGGTAAAATGTACAATTTTTAATGCATTCTTTTGTGCCGTTTTCGAAAAAAATAAAATAAAAAGATAAACAAGCATACCACTTTACGTTTACGAAAGTATATGTATTTGGTGTGTTGACATCTTCCTGTTATATTCCATGCAATTCGTTTGTCTATTGATCACTAAAACATCAATTTTACATATCTCACGAAGTCAACCAGACGGTGTACTTTTTTTTATTCAATTGCCCACTTATTTATGTTATGAAAAGGATTCTTCGAATAAATTGTATCATCACATATTACTTATACTGTGTAATATTTTATGCTCAATATGAATCACATCCGGTTACTCATTTACATTTTATAAACAGAAAATTTCAACAATTTTTTTTTAATTTATTGACAAACCATTTTGGAGACATATCAACAGTTGAATGCATTCATAGTCACAATAAACGAAGTTGTTTATAATTTAAGATATATGAAATAGCCAAACCAAATATAAAACACGTGCGGCACAGTCGAAACACATTCATTCAAAGTGAACGCACTGGATCAATCTTTGCTGAGTCAAAATGTAATTATTATTTAATCGAAACTTTGCTTGGACAGTTTATTTGTGTGTCGCGTACTCAATACATTAATGTGGCTTTGTTTATAACAGAAAACCATAATAAAAGAATTTCAAACGAAATAAAAAAGCTGATTGTTTGTATACGGATTTTTGAGAATACATTTAAACCACATCAGCTTCAAGATGTCACTTCTTTTCAATGAAATATTACTGTGAAACGAACATCTAAACAATGAATTTTGAACTGAGACTCCAAGAACAACACAGAAATTATTTCTGTGTAAATTCATATGATAAAGGGCTTATGTTTGTGAGAAAAAGAGAGTGAGAAAACTTAAAAAAGAAATAAACGATGGTGAGTAAACGGTTTTAACATAAACGGTTTGGTCGATATGAAATTGCTTTAATTGGTTTTCTTTTCAAGTGGTTTTAATAAATAAACGCAACATTTAAAAAAATGTATTGAAATCTATAACAATATATTGTTTATGCAGTATTTTCTTCTTGCCACGTATTCAAAGGCAATTAATTAACCACAAAATGTGTAAAATGAGAACTTTTCTTATATTATATTATATCGCATCGATTCTGTGATTATTTTATCTTTTCTTCTTTTATCCGTCTTTTCTTCTGTCTTTCTCTCGAAATGGATCGATCACTAAGTGGAAACAAACTGAAGGTATCACATATTATGTTGATTATTGTAAATATTTTTAATACTATATCGGTGAATAAAGTTGAAAACGAGGATGTCTGATTTTAAAGTGAACATGTTGCATGTTTACTGCTTGAAGTGCCAAATATGCATTGTTTTAAGAATGGACGGAAAGTAATGACATTGGCCCCTCATCAATACATATTTATAGTTTCATATTGATTTTGTTGTTGTTGTTATGGCTTCCATATGATTTATGAAGAAGAAGAAAACGTGCCCATATTCACATCATGCAATGCAATGATCTAAAAACTGACTTAGACGAAGGGGTGCTCAACCATATCGCATGGAGCAATTGCATTTGGCAAGGAATATTTACGGAAGCGTTATAAATAGACAAACACATGCATACACAGAGAGAAAGAGAGAGAGATACTATGATTTTGCATATCCAATGTATGTTTCCACCACAATAATGTACAAAAAAACCACAAACATCCTGACTACATTCGTTCTTATTATTAAGTTATTTAACTTATGTGTTCGATTTGATAACTTAACAGCATTCAAATGTTTGATGCATTCTACAAAACGCGCTAAGTATGTACACATTTATTGGAATATTCACAGCAATTTTCCCATTTGTCTACCAATTGAGCCAACCATACTTTGGAGCGCGCGGCACTTTGGATTTGCATTCACAATTTATATATGATGTGTGTGTGTGTGCGCTTGTATTTATCGATGAACACGCACGTATATGCTATAAATGTTAAAAGCGATGCATATTTTACCATTAGCATCAAAAGGATGATAGACTTGGGGCCACTCATGAGCTTGCTAAGTAGACAATTCAATTTTGACTTAGATACATAATATTAGAGAGATAAACGTCAAACGTGAGGGTAACACAAGCTATACAAATTAATCATGTTGTAAATGGTGTAAGTGGAAAGGGTTCGATGGTCTTTCGTTATTTGCTACGGGGAATACTTTCCCAATTTAAACCGAAAAAAGACCATAAACTATACAAATATAAATAAGTTCATTTACCAAAATCAAAAATCATAATAAAATGAAGACTTTTATTTCGATTTGAAAACGGAATAAAAACATATTCATTGAAGAAAGAAAATAAAGTTAACGGTCGCGACAATATAATCAACCAATTGAATAATGAATTGAATAGAAAATATCGATATCGATTGCATTATGGACAAATACATGACTCTGACATACCATATTATTTATAAATAGTAATCATAAGATTTTTCAACGTTTAGTTAAAACGGTACTAAATTTAACAATGAACTCCAATTATATTAGTATAAAGTATTATTTTGTGTGTTTTCTTTTTTTTTGTGTATGTTGTTGTTTCATTTTAATTTTAATTATGGCAATCATATGATTTTCCAATAGATAGGATATGATGAAGTTTACCGAAATTGCTCGTTTTCAAATGCATTCTGAACGCGTCACTGAGCTCTGATGATATGCATTAGAATACGACATTTTTCTTTGTTCATTGTTCAACATTGTTCGGTATGCATGATCAAACTTCATGATTACACATATCTGCAACAATTCCGAACTCCATTGAGGGCGAGCTCCATTGTTCCAAAGTAGAAAAAAAAACAACAACAACAACAAAAAATATGTTAACAAAATAAGAAATGTGCGGACGACAAAAATGCGAGTCCACAAATATTTGAGAATGTCCATCATTATTAAAGTATTTTATTTTTTATATGTCCAACTTCTTCGCGTTAATAATTGAATCAGCATCTCAAATTTAATCAAATGTGACGTTTTCAATCAGCCAATAACTCAATGCACAAATATATTCATTTCGATAAATAATCGTTTGGCCTCACACCAACGGTGTTAAAAGTTGTGTACGATTTAATAAACATATGTATAGATAGTTTAGGATGTTTGCAATGCAAGTATGTGGCTAAAACTCATTTGTAATAATCAAAAATCCATTAAATTGAAAAGCACGTACGTCTCGAATTAATCGAATGAACCGCACATGGGCAAAATGTTGTACAATTTTGAGAAGGCATTGTTGAAATTATTCGATATCCCTTTGAAAAGCCGCATACTTTAATGCTTTTCATTTACATTTCTGAAATTTATTAATTACATTTTGCCGTATTGCAATATGTGCGCTATGTGCGCAATGCAACAAACATAACATTCCTAATCGCAAAGTTGGCCCATGCCAACTGCAATATATTCAATTTCATTTGTTCTCACTCTAAATCTACGCCTATTTCCATCATCTTTATCATTGATAATTGTATATAATGAATTAAGGACCCCGTCAGTTTCGTTCACAAGTGTTATCAGAGTCATTTATTGTGATCATTTTTGTATGCTCCATTACTTTATTGTTTCTTTACACTCCGACTCCTTTGGCTATTCGCGCATACATATGCGTATCATTTGTTAATACTTTACTGTTCATTAATCGGCTTTAATATTGTGAATTGTGAATACCACATTACATCAATGTTTTTAAAGAGGAAAATAGATAAAAACGAAATATTAATCGCAAAATCTTCGATTAAAATGACACAATATATGGTAATATCAATGTTCAACACTTGACATATGAATAATGTGGTTACACGTCTATGATTTTTTCCCCATTTGCTATTTGTTGTTGTTTAAAACAAATTAATTAGATCAAATCACAGATTAACGTTGTTTACTTATCATTATATTGCTCTTGTTATTATCGTCGGCTGGCATGGTGACTTTTTCTCGTGCGACATTCTGTTCGTTAAAAAAGAGTGTGTCAATTGATAAGATACAATGTAAGCTTAGGACGTCAATGACATTTTGATTGTAGAGAAAGAGACGGCGAGCCACCGATTAACGTGTGAATAGGAATGAATTAAAATGAAAAAAAGGGATTTGACCATTTATTTAAATGTGTACTACACAAAAACAATTGAACTATATGGTTTAAAGAATTGGCAATTATTTTCTAGTTTATTGGAATGAAAATGGTATGCGAATCAAGTATCGTTTAAAGTGAGAGATAAAAGAAAAATCATTGACTTACCAGTAGTCGGTGGAACTGTGTGACTGCTAACAGGTGGATGTAATGGTCCAATTTTGCGTTGCATCGGAATAGGTATGACAATGCCAGCCGATGATGTTGTTGTGGCAGACGATGAGTCACATTGAGAATCTTCCAGAGATCGATTAACTGCGGCAGCAGCGGCTGCAGCGGCCGCCGCTGCAGCTGCTGTTACAGATACCGCTGGCTGTGAATTTTGCGGAGCTGATGGTGGCGGTGGTGATTGTTGAAAATGTGTGTCATCTTTTTTGCTGTTTGATTTCAAACTGCTGAATGCATATTGAACGCTGAGAGCGGTTGGAATTGGCTGTGGAATCGTTGTTCGAACTTTTGGATCCATATCATATCCCAATTGCATTGCGCGCGCTTCATCTTGTGCTTGAGCACGACGCAATGCTGTTTGCAGTGCCATCACACGTTGTCGTTCGGCCGTCAAATTGCATTTGTCACAATTACAATAACGGTATTTGCAATATCGTTTATGGCCTTTTAATTCAACTTTATCGCCATGATTTCGACATCGAGCACAATTTGGTGGTGTTCGTGATGATGTTGATGCTGAATTTGAATTTGATGTGCCGCATATGTCATTTTTCGAATCCATCATCTCTGAATCCGACATCATGTCGTTCCAACTGTCTTCCGATGGCATTCAGACGATATATCGACAACGGCTACGGCTCTTCGAAATATATATATATATATATTAAATAATTATATTACTTAATTCTTTGTTTCAATTTTGCTCGAATCACTTCCGAATTGTTTCAATCGTGTTAAATCGGACAACAAAAAGAAGACGGAGAAGAAGACAACGAAGCGACAATCGCTATTGTAATGAGGAAGAGTTTCAAACCATGTATCTGCGCTGTCCACTCTAGCTGACTACTCTCCGGTTTCAGTTAGATTTTTTTTTTCTGTTGTTGCATCAAATTACTACCTAAAAATAGTAAATAAATTCAATTCAGTGCAATACGGTCAATTGATGTAATTTCTCGGACTGAGTTGATATGTATATTTTGGGTTTAAAGAAATTAAATATATATATATATATATGTAATCTTGAAAGATGAGAGTCGATTGTAAAATTATTGAACGATTGCAGGTCGTGATACGCGAATCGTGAACTGCATTCAATTGAATGTTTGTTTTCCATTTTATTTATTTATTCGTTTAAACGTTTCGTTTTTGCAAAGAGTTTAATTTTGCTTTGTGTTTGATGGCAAAGTGAACACATCGAATGCATGGTCGTTCACGCTGCTTCGGATATGTTTGTGATTTATTTTTTTTTAAACGAACATCTAGGATTACAAAGTCATAGGTAACGACAACACTGGATGTATGATACCACTTGATTATATGCCTCGAAAGTTTGTTGTTAAACGTTTTTTTTTTTTTGCTATTCTACTAGTTTCACATTATACGTTTTATCTTTATTCTATGCTCTGGACATTTGATTTGCCGGATTTTTGCTCTTGTTCCCTATGCTTTCTGATCGTGCAATTTTTTTTTCTTATTTATTTTGAGTATGAGTGTATATAAAAAAAACGAACAAAAATCACTTGTCACTATCACGGTATGCTCAGGCGTGATAAACCTAGAGAGGAGCGACCGAAAAAAAAGTTGATTAATATAAAAATTCATGCAGATATGCTGTTTGCATAGTATAAAGCAAATTCATTTGTCAGTCGGCATGCGATTACTTGTAAATTTGTTGCTCTGTTTCACTGTTCGGAACTGAACGTGTCCACGTACAACTTGATTCGATTGGCAATGTAAAATTTACTCGTTATTATGTGTCTATATACGGAGAGCTTGAGAGATCAGGGGATATAGAGAGAGAGCGAGAGCGAGAGCGACGTACACAAACATTAAAAGAGAGTCAAAGATGCGCAGCGACGATTATTGAAACAAGAAATGATATTATAAGTATGTTATAATGTCATACAATGTTGTTGCTATTTTTTTTTTCGAAAATTTTCGCGTTGAACGAAGAATACTTATAACTTCACTGGGGCGATACATTGTATTTACTTAGAATGGTAGCGATTTAAAGGCAGATAAGGAATGAATAGAAGCGTACACAATAAAGGCAGAATTACAGACACACACACAGAGAGAGAGAGAGAGGAACTGAAATAAACACATAAACACCGAACATATAAAACTACGGCACACATTCGACCACGCTTGAATTCACTGCGTCTTAATATTAGTGTGATATCTATGCAAACATACATGCATACAGTACTATAATTCAAATCTATATCATACTAAGTGCATTCAGCTCATATTCTTTCCGCTATCGCAATATTCATAAGATGATATTTATAAATTTATAATAATAATCTAATTGTCAAAAAGAGAAAGAGATAAAGATAGGTAGACAGAGAAACTCATATAGAATCAATGAACGAAAAATGAATTGAAATGTGGTGATAGTGCTTATAAAATTAGAGCAAATAATATTATTTGCATGAAAATACCGAGAAGAGGTGGTTCCGATCGATTTCAATCAAACATTTGATTTCCATTTTGGGTCTTTTGTTATCATAGGGCAATTACATGGGGCATGTGAAACGAAGTGTATATGTGAAAAAAAAAACTTTAAATTAGATACTGTGAAGTGATTTACTTTTCTTAAAGAAAAATATAAACACCGGTTGATCTTCGGTGTAAAAACTGGTCATAAATTTAGTTCGTTTAGTATCTTATCAAAACCGCGCAAATAGAATGCATATTTGAAATCAGCACACACCACAACTGGATAATATATGAACAATAAATGAAAAAATAAATTAATTAACTAAGAAGTATTGAAAGTTGAAGAAAAAAACGTAAATGTAATAACAATGTACAATGTTTTTGGGTTGATAAGAACGGACAAACATTTATACATTTTTTCTCTTGGCATTTCGTGAGCACACAATTCACATTTGCAATGCATACACATGGTGTTGTGCATAATTGTGACGGAATAGAGAATACATATAATGAAAAATGGAGATATATCAACCGTTATTAGTCGGACGACTGAGACGACTGTTGCTTAAGTATTGGCATTTCTGTTGCATACATTCAACGCTGTTGCATTTTATTTTCGATCGCTGTCCCCTGTATGTGTGTGTGTGTGTGTGTGTGTGACTTCGATGACAATTTTCTTGAATAATTTCAGTCTATTTCCCTTGCTATTTCCAACCGTTTTTTATAGCTTTAATTTGTGTGTTCATTTTTTTCGCTTCCATTCGTTTGCGATTTTCTTTCAATTCTAATAATTGGTCTTGAGAAGTTCATAGTTTATATAAGCTATGCAATGTGTCCAATGTGTAATGTAGTCATATACTACGTCTATACTTCTATATAATATATTCTACACTAATCGGTAAATTGTGCTCCGGTTATGCATATTGTATTCATTTTAATCTAACTACTCTATTTTCTGTTTTACGTATTCAATAAATGTGCATTTCTGTTTTTTTTTTTTCTAATAATATTTGTTGAGCTCAGAAAAACTGAATTGTATGAGAGAATGTGATGCGCGCTTGTTGAAAATTTGTATTTATAAATTTTAATTTTTATATTCTTTGTCAGTGATCAGAATTGCCAAAGATATTATTTCCCTTTTCATCCGATTCATTTTCCATTTTGAATTTTTTTGAATTTGAAACATGCATCTGAGTGGCGCTTAACATTTTGAAAGATCGGATTTTTTTTTTGTTTATTTTATTGCATTTCAACTACAAACATACGTTTATGCATTTAATTCTGCAAGTGTAAATAATGAAACAAATTAGCAAAATAATATAGTAAGTATCTACGCAACAAATAGACTGAATAACAACACAGAGAAAAAAGATATGAGATGAGTAAACCGAATAGCACGTTTAAAACGTAAAGTGTGCATCTCATTCAATCAAAGATATTTTAAATGTGTTTAATATACCGTGGCAAGCGCATTTTAATAACTTTCAACTGATATCTGCATATATGAATGGTCATATGTTTAAGTGTTGCGTTCTTCTTTGATATTCATGTTTGTCAGTCATTTAATTTAAATTGAAATTATACGGCATAGGAGGAGTGGATCGAGCCAAAAGTGAGAAAACGAAGAAGAAAATCGATCGGTAATTCAAATTCGGACAAAACACAAAGTGCAAAAATGAACCAAAAAAAAGAGACAAAACATCAAAATCAATTTGAATGATTTTTTAGAATTCTGTCATTATTTCTTTTATAATGCATGACCTTTGAAAATATTTCGTATTCATTTCAATCTAGTTGGAGAGAGGGGATCATTTTCGTGATCGCATTAGATTTGCATCGAAAACGAAACAGCTAGACAGTCATATCATATAATTGTTGTATGCAAATTAGTATCGACGGTATGACGGTGATCGAACTTCAAAAATGAAAAAAAAAAAAAAAAAAAAAAAACTAAAACGAAAATGAAGACGAGGAAAAAATGAAAATAAAACACGGATGCCAACTTTGAAAAAATGTCTGTCAGTAAGTAGCAATTTGTATGCAATTCCTTTAAATAACGCCAAATTATAGTATACAGACACAGAGTCGATTACAGATGTAAGTTTTGAAAATGTAATGCATGTTGAAGAGAGAGGGGGGAGACAGAGACAAATAGAGAGAAAATCGGTGTGCAATGTATCTACTATTTATATTGCATTTGTGCACTTGTGCACATTTATATACGTAAAAAGTGCAGTTTTCCTTATACTCTATCCCTCGTCTCTTCTGTTTGTGTATCTCCCTTTAGAGGCGCTCATTTCATAAGTGCGATTAAGCTTGTGACTTGAAAAATAATAAAACCTGTTTCAAATTTTTCACAGCAACTTTGTAAGTCAATAATATTAAGTATTCAAATTAAATCACTGCGTTGAAGATTCAGAAATAAAATATTATGAACAACGAATATAAAATAAAAATAAATAAAAGAATGAAAAACAGTACAAACAGCGCGCAAAATACACACGGACATATCGAAATGACTAATAATCAAGCACAATGACAACAATGAATATTTTTCTATTCACCGTATTTATATATCGTTAGTTTAAACTCTCACTCCCTCTCACATGTTTTGTGTCTCTATTTTATTAAAGTGAATGTGTGTGTGTGTATATATAGTTGGCGGTGCTCTTTCGATCCCAATTTAGTTGATTGATAGTAACATGATGCCAAATCCAACAAAACTACATGTATTTACAACGACAACAAATGACTATGATGATGATCGCGATATTTGATTCGATATTGTGATCGATGGCGCACCAAGCTTTGCTACCATGATAAAAAAGCACATTTTTCTTCCATTCAAATTATTTTTTACAAACAGTCACATTCCACCAAGATCATTTTTTTTAAATATTCAAATCAATTCAACGCACCAGATTCGCAGATGACATTTAATCACACGTGTTGCATTGAGTTAAAAAAATTAATATTTCTTGCTTTCTGTAGAAAATCTCCTCTATCTATTTATCTATCTATCTCTCTTCTTTTTTCTCGGTATATATCTTTAGCGTTTACTTCAAGTTTTGTTCATTTATTTAATATTTACATTAAGCAAATGCTTGCTTTTTATAATTATTTTGCATTGATATTCATCTATTCATTAAAATATCGCGTTTTTTTTTTCTTTGTCACAGAGCAATTTTATCTATTTTCGACAGGCTATCAAGTGCATCCTTTTCATTTGTTTTAATTAACAATTTTCATTTATCCAATAAACTGATCGATATAAACGAAGAACTTACGATATGGTTTATGAAACAAAAAAAAAAAAATAAATTCAACAAAAACATACACATATATAAAATACACTGTAGCGCCGCGTAACAGCTTGATCGTGGTATTTGTATGGTTGGTATTGATGTATCTGTATTTGATGCTGTTGCTGTTGCAGATCGTGTTTTATGTGCACAAAATTTAACAGTAATATTTTAAAATTTAAAAACAAAAATCATGCAAAAAACTGTAATAGTGGTGTTGTTTGTAAATCGAATCAAATCGCGGCGCATGAAAATGTGTCGCTTGACGACGACAACCACAATAAACTTTATATATTTTTTTAATGCATTTATCGTGTGTTGATCTTTTGTGTGTTGTAGTTTTTATTTTATCTGTTCGTTGTTCAGATATATTTTTATTAAAGATGTGTAAATTTTGGTTTTGTTTTTATATTCTTCGTTTGTATTTTAAATATTATTACTTTGTTCTATTATTATTAATATTATTATAATTATTATTTTTTTTTTTTTTTTGAAATTGTGCTGTTTTGGTTGAATGCAATGCTAGTTATATTCGCGATATAAATGACCACTGCGAAAAATATATATATATGTTCTCGATCCCGTAACCGTAGCGTTGCGAAAACATTGAGTTGATGTGAACAGCGCGCAACAATAATACACTTTGGCGTTCGGTTATTTCGAGCAGTGCAATCAATTTGATTCGAGTAGTATCAGTTGATGACTGAATGCCTCAACGAGACGGTACATACAAAGTCCGAGAATCACGTCAGTCAAATGTTTCGCGCTCTCTCGCTGTGTGTGCGCTTTTCAACGACTACGTGAGAGCGGCGGTACGATGTGTAAAACGTTGTATGTGCTGTTGCAGTTGATGTTACTATTGCTGCTGCTGCTGCTGCTGCTGCTGCTGCTATATCAAGCGTTCTATATATGCTTGTATTGGCACATGTATTAACTATTTGTGAAAGAAAAATGTTCGTTGTACACATCCACGGACGGCTCTTCGATAGCAAAGCGATAGCAGCATGATGGTGTTGTGAACGCGTTAAACAAAGATGGAAACAAACACAAGCTCAATCGTTGTATGTGTATTCACTGTATGTAGTGTACTATAAACCAGAAATGGAGACAGGAAAGGAAAGAGAATCGAATACGTAACTAGAAGAAACAAACGGCAATATCAAAACGAGATGAAAACTTTTAAATTTTAAAAATAAAATTAAAAAAAACACACAAAAACAGTTTACGGTTCTATGGCAAAATATAGCAAAACGCATAAGTATTGGAGAATATACAAATGAATGAAATTGGAAATATTTATACACATCACCGAGGGGGTAGACACCAATTCAAAATCATTTGAAACACAGTGAATCAGATGAATCATCCAAATGTCAAACAAACATCATTTATTGCTTTACGAACGTGATCATTCAATTCAAATTCTATTTTTGTTGATTTTATTTGGATTAACAAAAAATCACGAAATAAAAATG
The DNA here is from genome assembly GCF_009176525.2 of Contarinia nasturtii. Taxonomy (NCBI): domain Eukaryota; kingdom Metazoa; phylum Arthropoda; class Insecta; order Diptera; family Cecidomyiidae; genus Contarinia; species Contarinia nasturtii. Next base: position 922,563 of record NW_022197768.1, read on the forward strand.
ATAAGTTGATACGCGTGAAAAAAAAAAAATAAATTTTTGTAGGAAAATAATTTTATTCCATAAATATATCTTGTATGACACATACATGACATTTTTTTTTTTTTGAATCACACTTAATAAATTGTGTATACCCCCTGGCACATCAAGTTCTCACTACAAAATCACTTATACATATATGTATTTGGATTGGTGTCGAATATTGAATGCGGGATGTGCCAAATGCACGTGTGTTGCATGTATACGTATGAGAGAACGTAATCAGCATGGTTGCATTTGTGCTCTCTGTAATCGTTGTGCACTATTCGCAACACTTTGTTAAAGTGTTAGGTGAATACCATTCAAAATATACTGAATTCATACACATATTTCAACCGCCTACCTATGCAGCCACGATAAATTTCAAATAGTCACCACTGTTTGCATCAACCAAGTTCAAAGACACGCAAACATGTGCGCTGTTCTTCATGTCATTTTAAAGTATGAAAAATGTCAGTATGTCAAATTTGGCGTTATTTTAATGAAAAACACTTAGCCATTTCGTAATTTATCTGAAAACATACAGAAAATCATGCATTTTGTGTAAATTGTGTGCATTGTGTGCATGGCTGCACATTTTCGTATGTAAAATTAAATATATCGTATTACGTAAAAGTCGTATCTATTGTTTTCGAATTGAAAGAAAGCAAATAATTGTTACATATATGTTATAAAAATCCAGGTATGGAAATCTTGAGTTATCGGAGTCGATCGTGGTGACTATATCTTTCTAGGTTCAACCGCAAAATGAAAAGACACACACAAGAATCAATATGTATTCTGTTGAAAACAAGCCAGAGCCGTGCGTCAAAGAACTTCATTTATATTGTTTCTTTTTCACATTCTCAACGCAATCCATGGGAAATGTGACCAGAACCAGAAAGGTTCAACACAGGGCATAAAAATAAAACAAAAACTATCAATTATATCAAATACAATGTGGTTAGTATTTAACACGGCACCCTGTGGCAAATTTTTAAGTCACATCATTGTTTGTCTTTAAAGTAAAATCGAATATTGTATCTTCATTCGATGAACGCGATCTCTCCATACATGACATAAGTGTATGATTTGTGTTCAATTTCAAGCAGTGATGGTTTTTTGCTGTCTAAATAGTGCTAGATATTCGCAGCGGTTGTACAGCATTGCTGCCGAGATTATTTTTTGAGCCACACACATCGGCGTGCGGTGAACGCACAGACGCTGCGATTATTTAGCGCTATATAGACAGCAAAAAACCATCACTGATTTCAAGCGAGATCAACATTTTCAAGAATTGAAAGTATTCGATCATCGGAAAAATGTGTACCATTCAATGTATTCAAATTGATTGTTACTTGCTTACATTTTATAATTATTTGATCGACTCATTGTTTCTAATAAAAATAATGAAAATGTTCTTCTTTTAATTGTATGTTCACGTCTACTTGGGATTGGAAATGTATATGGGAAACAATATGTGTAACAGGGTTCTTGTTGGCTTCACTTCACTTTTCACTTTTCGCCATTCAAATTGCCTATCCCCGGGATAGTATACCGGCACAGCGACATTGTTTACGATCAGCGGTAATCTCGGGTATTTTGAACTGATTGATTCGAACTCCCTTCGGACTGTTGGTTTTTCAATTTTTATTTCTAACATTCTCTATATGTTTTCATTTTACCACATAATGCTGAAACGCAATTATTTGCAACATTTAACAAAACATTCTAAATGTTAATTTTAATTTCAATTTTAAGAATGTGTTTTATTAATATTTATTACTTATTTTTAAGAGAACAAATTTGATGCACACCAATTCATACGTGTATTTATATTTCGGGAGCCAGAAAGCTGGTAAAAATATGATGAGCGTAAAAATCCATTAATACGCACACACCCACATGTGACGAACATGAATATTAAAATGACATTGGATTTTGAGATCAGAAGCTGAATAGATACACATCGAGAAAATTTACCAATTTTAAAGTAATTGATAGTATAAGAAACATTGTGTGGTACGCAATGAACACAATGATTTTAGAGACAAGAAATATTCACTCGAAAAAGGGACTTCGTTTTGTTGTGTTTCGATTCGGTGGCAACAAAATGAAGTTTTTTTTTTGAGCCACGCGTATTATAGCTAAATAAGGCCAAATAAGGTTGTCATGTAGCCGCAGGAAGACAGACAAAACAAAAAAAAGTTCCGAGCGATTTTTCTCGCTTTTCTGATGTAACATCGTGAGTAAGTACTCACGAAGTCGACTTCCAGAACACTTTAGATCAGGTCGAATCCACCTACTTCACAAGATTCAATTGCAGCTCATTTCGTCTCACTGTCGCATATAAATGCAGTTTTCTTTATAATATCATCTTAGATGAAGTGAGATCTTGTAGAGTAGGTGTGTCCCACCTGATCCAAAGTTTTGTGAAATACAAGTACACTTATTTTTTTAGAGTTTTCCATCGGAAAAGCAAAAAAAAATCGATCGGTAGTTTTCGTTGTGCTATTTTACTGTATTCCTACTGCTACATGGCAACCTTATACGAGACCCTCTGAGACTCTGTATGCACACAAAGTGAACAAGATCCAGAAAAATTCACGGACAAACGTGAGGACTTAAAAGTTACATTGCCTAGCTACGTACTCATTCGTACGGTTTTGTTGCTTTTTTATTATTTTCGATTTATAAACCGAATCCATTAAATATGCAAGCAATTGCATCCACATACGAAGTTCAATTTGATTCGTTCATATGAAGTAGTGTTCTATTAAATTATCGTTGGCGAATCTCTCGGAACTGAGTGCAAATAAATTACCACTAATTTCGAGAATTTCCAAATGAATTTCACATAAAACAGAGAAGATATTCTCTAATTTAAAAAAAAAAATGATTCTGAGGACCACAGATTCGGGTATTCCATGGGCATACATTTATTGAGAAAAGTTGGTCTTCTTCTTCATTACGGTACAATTAAGATTCGTCATTTTTGCATCATTCTCGTTACATCATTTTACAGGTAAAGTGATACGTGACATATTCTAATCGGCTCGATTTCATAACAAAATATTTAATTTTAAACGCTCCATACGTGATTTGGGTTAGCAATGCATATAAATTCTCCAGTTTTGTCGCGCAAATGTTGAAGAAAAGGTGTGAACTTAAATGGCATACCTTTGCTTTTCATTCGAGTGAATTATTGATTTATATTCTAGTTTCTATATTTTTTTCATTCATTTTTAATGCTATCCTTTTGTTTTGTATTCACTGAAACTGAAACTAAAGTGCGAATGAAACCTAATAATGTGCTGATTTTATTCACATTGTAAACAATCAATATATTGCTTTTTAATGAACTGATAGATGAATTGAAATGGTTATTTTTAATGCGCCTCATATTAAAATTACAACACATATACACACATAAACTCGTTTAATTACCAACAATTGGCATGAATTGCAATAATCATACAATGCAAAATGTAATTAGAATATACGCAATACTGGTGTCACTGTAATCACTTGGTAATTTGCAGCACATAAATATTAACTTGAATCAAACTTTGAGCAGATAAATTACAGGTATGATATAGTGATGTCAATTTGATTCGACCATGTGTAATTTGCTGAAAGTATAAATCTCTTAGAGTTTGTTTTGCATATCGTTATGCCGCCAATTGCAACTATTCATTTTATTTTTCTCTTTTTCTAATTGTCCAAAGCAAGAATGATATTTAGATGGAAATAACTTCGTTTGACTTTATACAAATGGTTATATTATCCTAGCTTTACATGAAAAGCTTAGCCTTTTGCAAGAAATTTATTAGTGTCAGTAAAAAGTGAGTAATTAATATTATGTTTGCAGTTAGAAGTAGTATCTAGTATACAAACGGATTGAGCTACTTAATTTCTAAAATTGCTAACGGTAATTTAAACAATCTAGTTGCCTCTGCGCACCAAGACAAAATTATAGATTGGACAAATGTAATGATATCGAGAACGAAAAAGATTAACATTTGGTTGTGAGATTGAGCCAAATCTCCCAGAAAATACCGTTAAAGTACATATCATATCTTATCGGGTTATTTATTTAAAAAAAATCATCTTTCATTTATTTCATAACTGCCTTAAAGATGGTCCACGAATGCTGTGTGTATAATCGAGTGTCACTTGTTACGTGAAATTTTCATTTGGTTAAACAAAGTTCGAATCTTAATGGGCCAAACTTAATAACGACTGAATCTTTTGTGTTACGTTTAACAATAAGCTATATCCTTTGCTATCTCTCTCTCTCTCTCTCTCTCTCTCTCTCTCTCTCTCTCTCGAAAGGGTATTTTGTTCCACAGTTTCTTGTAACAGCAAAGTAAATGGAGTATTTTTCTCTTCTAAAACATTGAAAAATCTATGAATATCCGAGACCAATTCCTCTGGAGACTATTCACACGTTTTGCCAATGGAATCCATAAATTTGAATCATTCGATGAGATATAGAACATGGCTTATGCACATCATGGGCAGAGCAGAGTGGAAACTATATAAAATTTACTAAACAACAGTAGAAATAGTAGTAGCTTCATTCTCATTCATATTGGCTATATGCTTTTACTAGAACTGGATATGTTGAAAAGTACAAAAGCAACTATCGAATATCATCAGTGGCATTCACTTTGGCATTCAACTGATGAACTTACGAAAATTGTGGATTTGTGCTCAGCACTCTCTCTATTTCTCTCCAATTTTGTTTTGTTCAGTTTAAACTGCACTGTACCCAAACCGATAAAGTGAAATGGGTCTTAGCTTTGCTCTAAAAATATTCCAAATACAAGAACGGATTTTGAATTCTCAGCAAGCACGCTCGAATTCGAGTATGTATGAGTATGATTGGACATTCAGTGTGAAAATAGTACATATAACCAATATTGAAAAAGTCCATGTTTGTGAAACATATTTTTCAATCTAAAATCGTTCCGTATGATTTCCTTTGTTGCTGCTTGATAATGTGAGAACGTTTGAATTGCCGAAAAGTTTGTCCAAGTTTCATTTCGCACTGTGTTTAAATCGAAAGTTTTGGTATGTGATATGTTGTGTGTGTATGTTCTTTTCTCTAATTTAGTATGAATTTTTATTTATCCAATTCATTTTTTGCTTGCTTGCACGCTGGCCAGTTCAATGTTTATTGCATTTCATTATCCCCCTTGCACTGTGGAACAATCGAAGGTGTTGAGATTAGTGTACAGAGAAAGTAGTTTGATTGTAAACATTTGAATTGGGAATAAAATGGTGAAATTCACGCGTATTCATATCACCACCATCACCATCATCGACTGAGTCTACTATTTTGTTCAGCATACATCGTTGTTACTACTTGCGATTACAATACAGCACGAATGAAAATTCCTTTTGTTCAACAACTACTACGCAGCAATATAACAGCAACAAACAACAACAATAACGAATTCGTACATATCGAAATGGAAAACTTCTCTCGTTCCACTGAATGAATGAAGGATCGAGAGTGTGAGAATGAGAGAGAGAGAGAGAGAAAGAGTGATACTAGCACATATGCTCAAATCTTTTATGATACGGCGAGTGAATTAGAAAACTGAGTATATGTTTAAATGTGGTAATATTTAGTTGGAACATTTTTCACTTGTGTTTTCTTGTCTTCCTTAAAGATGCTCTTTCGCACAACCAACTATTTATGGATTTACCATTGTACGATGTGTGTAATGAAAACATGCACCGAATTGCAAGAACTTTCTTCATTTGATTCTCTGGATCATGCTCATACCAATGTTGATGCACACAGTAGCATGTTTCATATGCATTTCATTTTGGACAAACAATGCATATTACAAACACACACATACACACACTTGGCTCCGTACGCTTTATGGTTTTATCCAAAACATTTTCCACTGAATAAGTAAAACTACTACTAAATTTACTTTATTTTCGTACCCTTTATTTCGTATAATATTCTTTGAAGATCGTTTCTTTTTTCTTTCTCCATGAAGAAAATATGGAAACAAACAAACAAACAAACAAAAAATATGCATTCACACAAATTCAGCGAACACAGTGATAATCAACTGGAGCGTTGCATTTTATCATAAAACAACGATCGACATGACTTTTTCGTCTGTAACTTGTAACTCACATATCTGAATCTTTCTCATGTATATATTTGCTCACATACTCCAATTGCAAGGCTAATAAAGTTTTAGATAATCAATTTTGATTTACACAGTCAAACAAAAAAAAAATACATGGCCAACACAAATTTCAATGTGTTATCAATATTTGATTGAAATGCGAGCAAACGAAATTTCACCGCAAAATTCAATACTAAGACCTGAGTGACGAATCTCTATAGAACGGTGTTCGCAATTTATTTCATTTATGGTTTTGAACGTGATATACCTGATTCGATAAGTTTGTGTCGATGTAATTCGAACGAATCCAAAAATAAAAACAGAGTCAAACATAATGAAATGCAAAGCTGTTAAAATTAGAGATCGTAATTTTCTCATATTTTGATTTTCTATTCCGTAGTTAGTCGTCTAATAAAATTCGCTTGTTCCGTTAGGTCAATAAAAAAAATAAAATTCGTAATGTAAGTTATTCAAACCAGCAACAAAAAATGCCTAAGATTTTCTTCAAACCGAATGAATTATTGCAACATAAATTGTAGCTAAAGCACACCGAAGAAATACACCGGCCCTTTGAAGCCCGCAAATACTTGAAGAATCCAAGAGAGAGAGAGAGAGGGAGAAAGAAAACAACGGGCACTGATGGTGTTACACACAAATAGCAAGTGGCCATCATTGACTCACACAATGGCCTATATTACTTACGTTCTATGATGGTAATGTCACATTAAATTCGAAAAGAATAACAAGCGACAATCGCATTGAAATTAACATGATGGCACGTATTTGTGCACGTTCGTTCGTGACCGTATATCTCGTCGTATCTTCCGCGTTAAACACATTGCAACCATTCTCATTTTTAGAAAAAATATTGATCGTGGGGCTACGGTCATCAATGATCAGTGTAAGCGAACGCTCATGTCACCATTCTAATGATAATCATTTTAACAGTTGTAGTTGTTTTTCATTTAATTCTGCTGCAACACTCATTCATGCACATATTTAATCGGACATGAAAGATAGCTTTGTTTTATGAACGACGAAAAAGAAGAAGAAAAAAAAACAGAAAAAAATGTGTACCATAGTGTTGGCCAGATTTCGATTTTGTTTTTCATTATAACTTTTTCTACGAATATGCACGAATGAATTAAGAATTCTGCGCCATCTTCTTCTTGAAATTGTTGAATGAATCATTCCCATCAAATCCAACAAGCCAAAATACAAAACTAACACCAAACACTTAAAGTTCTTTTATCGTTTGTTCTTCGTTTTACTTGTTCTTTTTCGTTTCTTTAAAGAGTCCGTTGGATTTGTTGAACGCCGTGTTCAATTGAATGAAGCACACGTCATGAATATTTATTAAACGTAATTTCTTTGGCATAAATTGCGTTATAATGTTCCAGCGATATGTACCTACATATTATTATTTTAAAGTGAATTAAAACATTAAATCCAAATCACAACTTATTCTTTGTCGATTGTCTACCTCTTTAGGGCCAAAAATCTAACGGTTTTCACGTCAGAACGCATGTGTTGACGAATATATAAATAATTTGTGCCATCGCCAAAATGCGTTCATTTGTCGACAAGTCTTTGTTCTTTAAACATCGTCTGTGCCACCATCAAATTATATTATTTTCCTTTAAATTGCACACACTGGCTGTAATCGGTAGTGCGTTTCGTCGGTTTCATTAAAAAAAGAGAATAATTTCAATTTATTTATTTAAAAAATAAAATAAACGAAAAAAATTGTCCGAACACAAGAAAAATGCTATCGCTTTGGATTTCATTGATCGTGTCGATTATTGTGAGCAATGCAGCTGTTGTTGTCCGGGTTAGTTTTCAAATTTCTCTCATCTTCCTTGAGTGTGGTCAATTTACGATCGAAATATTCTTGAGTGAATCGCAATACAAGTGTGATTTTGAAATTATTTGAATTTTTCGACGAAAAGTGTTCGTAACTTTTTCTGAAATAAATTTTATTATTTTTATTAATTGCAATTTGCAACTAGCATCTAATATATGTATGGAAGCATTTCCTTTTGAGTGATATTTTGATAAAAGCTTTTGTCTTCTCATAATATTTTTTTTTCTTACCTTTTTAAGAGACGACCAATTTCAATTCATGAGCGTGTTCCATTTACAACACAAGCCACAACAACAACGACACCAGAACCATTTGAATTGGAAGAAGAAACAACAGTGATTAATCGTTTGTCTCGTTTGACACTTCCAAGCAATGCAACATCAATTCGAAGTGAGATCACCGATAATTTTTCGTGTGCTGGTCGTCAATATGGTTATTATGTACGTGAATTAAATATATTCCATTAATTATATACATTAAAATATACATATGATACATAATGTAGGCAGACGTTGAAAATGATTGTCAAATTTTCCATGTATGCCTACCTGTTACCTATCCGGATGGCCAAGAGCGACAGTTTCGATGGAGTTTCATTTGCCCAGAAGAAACAACTTTCAATCAAGTAGGATATGACCATCATTGTTTTATATTTAACAAAACAGACAACCATGATGAAGTGACATGTCTTGTTTTGTTATTTTAAATAAAAACTTGTCATTTTTTCTCAACTGACATACAATTTTGTGTCATTTTAAAATAAAAATCGAATTGTTCTCTGTTTTATTGTATAATCATTATTTTTTTTCACCATAGGAAGCATTCACTTGTGTTCGCACAGATGAAATGAACATTGATTGTACCGAATCTGAAAAGTTTTATGAATTAAATCGTATTTTGGGCTTAAAAGAAGAGACGACAACTGATGAAGTGACAAGCAATGAATTGTCACAAACCGATAGTAATAAATCCAATTCAGACGATCGATTTATCAGCGCATTTCAAAATAAAGAGAACAATCAACGATACAAACCGTTGATCAATAATCCAAATCGATATGCTCAAACCCAAACAGCTGCCTCTCGTAATCAAATTGTTAAGAAAACTACCACCAATCCGTACATTAATTCGGCGGTACAAACGACAAATTTAAATATTGACCGAGAATCGGTCACCGCTAATCAATTGATTCCATCAACAACATTTCCGCCGGTGAATATTGCACAATTTTTTGAACTTACCACAAGAAGAAATGGTTTTAATCCACAAACTATCACAACCTATGATAATGCTGAATACACAACAGAATTTGCATCGACGGTATCGCCAAATGACTTAACTACTGCAAACACCAATAAATATGACAGTAATACACAGATCATACCGGATCTTATTGAAGAGAGTAGCAATACCGATCATTCGCATACTGATGAAATTGTTGAAAGTATAAAACAACTGCAAAAACTGTATCCATCTGCTGCAGATGATTCACGTGAAAAGCGATTTCTGTTCAAGGCTGATAGTGTTAAAAATCGACAAAAACTATTCGAAATGTTGAATCAGCATTGAGGGGCCGATATTGAATATGAAAGAATTTTTAAATCATATAAGACTTACGTCATGGTAGATTTACGAATCGAACGATTTCAATTCTTGTTCACTTTTTCAAATCAAGCACGAAGCATTCTAAGTAAAATGTCTTAAATTTTTTTATGCAATTGAAATTATGAACGGTATCCCACCAGATGCTGTGGCTAAGTTTTATAATGTAAATGTTTCAAAGAATTAAAATTAAATATTACACAATCTGGCTATTTTTATATTTTTTTTTCTCAAGCGAAGGGATGAAAAAGGTGAATGTTTACTAAAAATAAATTATTTTCAAACAAATTTGATTGCATATTTTGTAAAGAAAATTGTATAATAAATGAGACATAAGTGCCACACTCTATGTAACGCGCTTACATTTCGATGATGATCACATTACAGTGGCATAACATGTTGCGGTATAAACGAGGCTTACTTACTTAAAAATTACTATTCCATTACTCTACCATTCCTGATCCATTCCTTCGATTCATTTTCCATTCCGATCCATTACGCATTGATTAATTTCCATTTTTTCCATTCTTTTCTTCTGATCAACTCTTAGGTATAAACATATGAAATGAGACACATTGCAGTAGTTTGAATTCTTTTTTTTTTTGTTCTAAATTTTTATTTCATTTAAAATTATTGTTGCGAGAAAAGAACCAAATAACTAAAATTGAGTATAAAATTTCTACCTAATACAGCTATATTTAGACCAACCTAATTTATTACAAATTTTTCATTAACCTAAAAAGAGTAATTTTAACAATTTTCATTTCATTTCATTTTTTCTTCTTCTCCTTCTCTTTTTCTTTTCTTTTTCACAATACTTTGTTTCTATTTACCATTACTGCAATTAGTTCAACGATTGTTTAAATTCTGTAGTGAACATAAAACAAACTTAAAATTTGGCTAAAAAAAACAATTTTTTTTCAAAGAAATGTTAAAAGGGGATTTGTTTTCAAAATCGGAACCAAAAAAAAACATATATATCAAAGAAAGGAAAACTAATTAAATTGGAACGAGCAAAATAAATGGCCAAAGAGTATGCAAAAGCACCAATTCTATGGATGTATAAGGAAATGACGTAACAATTGACGATGTGATATGAACAGATGCATCCATCAGAAATTCTGTGGCATATTCAATACATATACATTAATAAAGTATTTATTTGTTCTGGAGAAAATAGTTTCTACTTGTTTAGAATGGTAAAAATAAAGCGGTGATGTATCTAAATCCAATTTATACGTTCTTTTCAACAATCAAATCAATCAATTATCACATCTCTGTGAAATATATCCTTGTTTAAAAGAATTGATGTTCATTTTATACAGTGTTGCATACTATTGACGCCATTTTTTTCGTTTCGAAATCAAGTGTCGGAGTTGGGATTTGTTATTTTTTTTCATTTCCTTCGAAAAGAAAATGGAACATTGATCCCAAAACATAATTTTAACAATAAAAATTGTGTAGGTACAAATACAAAAAAAAAATTCTTTTTTTTTGTTAACAAAATAAAAAAACGTATTTGGGTCGAACAGAAAACACATACGCAAAAAAAAATCTATTAGAATGAGTCAACTAAAGAGACAAAATCCACGGGGGGTATACTTTCAATAAATTGCGTTCAGTCATACACAAGGTAAGAAAATCTCTTCCTCTCTTCATCGTAGTTCATGTTTTATTTGTCGTTGAACAGTGAAAAACAGCCAAAAATCAATGTAAGAAAGGAAGAAACGAACGAAAAAAATACATACACGATATTTTCCTCTGAAATTTGCGGTTGTTACATAAAATTGGCGTAATTTACGTTTAAAATGTTCAAAACTTGATCTTGTTCGATTACTGTGACATTGGGAAAAACAATCTGTAATAAGTTTATAAAACGAACTGATCTGCATTTGTATTTATCATTCTCTTGCTCTTTCACAAAAAGAGTTTGTTGGGTTCAATTGTATTTTTTTATCTCCCTTTCTATCTCTCTATCTCACACTCTCTGTCACTCTTACATATTTAACTACCTACGCGAAAAAAACAAAATTCCCAATACTAGTTGTTTCTTGTGTATCTCGTTTGTTCAATGAAAAAAAAATTGTTTCAGATTAAGATCTATTCAGATTTTTGTCGAGTGTGTATGGCTTTAATACTAATCATGTGTGTTTCTTTTTAAATTTGTTTCGTTCGTTTCCTTGATTGCTTGCTTTATGCAATAAAACCGTATTGAATGCTCTCGATTTTAACCATCACATATATCTGATTACATTGCAATTACAATTTGTAATCAATTAAAAACAATATACAATTGTTTGTTACATTGGATCATTTCTATGACATTTGATATTTTTCTTTCTTCAATTTCAAAATGGTTAGCTCATTTGTGTTAATCGAGATGCAAAATTACCATCACTATCATGCATCCAATTTCAGCTGTGTGGTTTACATTTGGTTATTTGTTCATTTATAATTTGTTTAAAAAAAATTATCCAATTTTATAATTTTGATTTGGTATAATTTGTCGGTATGTGTTTCTATTTGCTGTTTTGTAATTTTGTAATGAGATTTTTTTTTCGTTCACTTTAAATTTTCTGAATCGACTTAAATTTATGAGCATTTCAAGCAGGCACCTTCAACATCAAAGTCCAATACCATCAGCTTGGTCTCTTCGGTGCCATTACGGGATCCAACAGCGCATATTAATTTGGTGTCATTTGATCTGTAACGAATTTAAGAAAAAAGAAACTCGTTTTAAATCGACTGCATTGTAAAATAGATTTCTGATTATTCTGATGTGAAGTAAAAAAAAAACAATACCGTATTCTCCAAACGACACCGCCTGAGCCGCCCGATTCTAATGTGACTAAGTTACGAATGAATTCACCAGTACGAACGTCCCATAATTTAACCGTTCCATCATCGGATGACGTAATTACGAATCGAGAATTAAATTGCAAACACGTAACAGCCGATTGATGTTTATTTGGACCTGAAATATGAACAATTAGAAGCGGTGATTAATTTTTTTTGTCTCCACTTTTTTTATTTCAATTCACATTTAAATTGAATTTACTTACCCGATAGTGTTTGTAAGCATTGGCCATTGGTCGTATCCCAAACTTTGACTGTGGAATCAGCATTTCCCGACACCAATATGTTTTGTCGCAATTCCATGCCAGATGTAAGACTTTGATGACCCATTAAGGTGTGTTTGCAGGTTCCTGTAATTGCATCCCAAACGCGAATCGATGTATCCAACGAACCAGATACAACGTGAACGCCGTCAAACTGAAAATTTACCAAAACAAATATGTTAGTAATTGTAAACTCAAACAAAAATAGATAGAATTGGCGAGTTTTTTGTAAATTACCTGAAGTGAGTAAACACGATTTGTGTGGCCTTGTAATGTATGCAAACATTCTTCTGTTTCTGGATTCCAAACCTTAACCATATAATCATAAGCACCGGAAACCACAAGCTTTCCATCATATTGTACACAACGAACAGCTGCCAAATGGCCAACAAGCGTATGCAAACATTTGCCTTGTACTATATCCCAAACACGAAGCGTCGCATCTCGTGATCCGCTTACAACCCTATTTTTTTTTTTTTGTAAATGAATGCAAACAAATTAATGTAGGAAAATTCATATACTCGCTCGATTTATTAATGGACTCACTTTTTCTCGTGTAAATGCATACAACGAACGGTAGACGTGTGTCCAGTTAGTGTATGAATACAATAGCCATTGTCAGCGTTCCAAACTTTCAATGTTCGATCTGTGCTACCCGAAATTATGATATTAGCTGACATTTGTGATGACCAAACGCCACCGGTGTGTCCAACTAATGTGCGTAAACATTTACCAGTGACGGCTGACCAAACTTTAAGCGTATTATCATCCGAGCCGGAAACGATGCGATTACCGCAAAATTGAAGACAAGTTATAACATGATCGTCATGACCTTTGAGAACTTTTGGCTCACGAATTGGCCGTGAACGCCAATTCATTTCAATGATATGTTGTCGAATATAAGCTGCTTTCCATGGCGATGATATTGGTGGCATATTACCAATACGACCACGTTTCGGACGATCTTTTGACGTTTCAATCGAAATATTTAATTGTTTACATTTTACTTTCCATAATAAATTGTCATCACATAGAGCACGCCAACTTTTACACGTTTGCGCTGCCCGAAGAAGATCTTTTGGTGTTAAATAGGATAGAACTTGAAGTGCAAGCTCGCCAGGCAATAGCGATATGAAATCACGTTGAAATTGTGGTTCAATTACTTTCATCATGTGTCGCACTTGGGTGGGTTCACAATGCTCAATCAACCGATCGACGGCGACTAAGCGCTCAACATGTGACCATTGCTTGAATTGATTTAACCAATCAGACAATTCGGGCGGCGGATTGTCTCGCGTTGGAATCACTGAACGTGGTGTTCGTAAGCTAATATTTGTTGATGAACTAGTTGGAGTACTTGGTTGACTACCGCTCGTGCTTGAATTTAACTTTTGTGATACGCCTGCTGAAAGATTGAAAAATTTACCATAAATTTAAAATATTTTCTAATAAACCATGTCAATTTGTGTTAACTTACATTCATCGAGCGCAAGACGTTTTCTATCATTGCTATTTGCATCACTGCAACCACTAGTTGTGTCACTAAATATTGACGATCGATTTTCGGTTAGTTTTCGCTTTCGATGATTTCGAGATGTTGGTGTATCGGTTGATGAGTTACCATTGCTATTTAGCACAACACCAGAAATTGAATATAAAGACAAATCCACATCTCGACTTGGTAATTCATCTTCACTGTTTACAGTCGTTTCGTTATCGGCATAATCACGGCACGTGCACACTTCTTCACCATCCGAATTCACTTCACACGACCAATCGGCATACGGATTTTCCGGTTCTAGTCCCATCATCAATCGGAAATTTTTATCTATCGTCTCATTTTCATACTCTTTTAACTCTTGATCTTCAAGTGCAATTCCGGCTTCTCGGTAGTATGATGGTGAAACATTTGGTGGAAGATCTGCGGATGCGGCTGCATCTTGTCTTGTATTATCGGAATTCGAATGTTTGTTTTTACAGTTGCTAGTACATGAACTATTCCCACTACATCGAACACGACTTGAATTAGCTCCTAAATAAGTATAATGAAACAATAATGTCATTAAAATGAATTAGAAATTGAATTTAAAAGCAATTTTCACCAAAGATTCTGACATAAGTCTCAAATGAACCTCCCTAGAATACTTAGACTTATTGGAGAAAATGCTTCCCTCTACCGTAATCGATTATAATCTGAGTGAAATCAAAAACCCTATCAATTTTTGTACCTTTTACACTAGATAGCATCGAAGCTATTTCCCCATACATTTCACAGTGTCAGAACCTTGGGATTTTTGAGAGAGAAAATCAGTGTAAAATACTACGTACGTGACGTTGATGATGATTCGCCGTTTTCTTCGGCATCTTCATGATCGCCGGCAGTATCATCGTCTAAATCCTCATCATCGTCGAGGTCAGCATTCGATGCATCTTCCAAACGTGATTCGTTGGCTGGCTCTTTATTGCAATTCGAACATGTTGATTTCGAGGTGGATTGTTGTTCATCGTCAATCGTATCCGTTGTACAATTGCATGCGTTCGATTGATTCGAAGCATCTGTTGGCATGGCGGTTGAGTTTATATCGGATGCTTCGCGATGTGATGATGTTGCTGTTGCCGTTGACGTTGATTCCTTACCGGAATCGTTTATTTTTTCGATGCTCCTTGGTAATGTGATTTTTTCGGCGTGATGTGATGGCAGTCGAGATCGCTTTGTTCTACTTGTGGTGGGTGTTGTAATCAATTGATCATTGCTATTAATATTAATTGCATTTTGGGCGCCATTTTCAGTCGAAGTCACATTATCGGCGTGTTTGGTAGTTTGCTCTTCAGTCAAAGCGGCTATTTGTTCCATTTTTTGTGAAAAACTATTCCCTAACAAATCTAAATTCAGTCTCGGTTCATCTCCATTGGTTCCATTGATAATCAACGAACTACTGCTCAATATACAATTGGCCGTCGCTTCTTGTTCGTTGATAAAATCTCTTCGTTCAATAGCATCCATTGATTGCACATCATTATTTGTATACAATTGGTTCGAGTTTGTGAATAAGCGCTGCGAATTTGCGAAAAAATGCTCCGATCGTTGCTGATGCTCATCGCCATGGTTTGTCAATTCTTCGACAACATCCGACAACTTTTGCAAGTAAAAAAGAGAGCAAGAGAGAAAGTGAGATTAAGAAAATGATTTCGAACTACTTTGTGTTTTTTTTATTCTTACATGTTCTATTTGCTGTTTTTGATCAGCAATGGCAACGTCAGCCGGTGACATGGACGAGTGTGGCGATGAGGAATCTTCCATATGCTCTTGGATTGGCGGCTGTTTATTTGCAATATTTATCAAACTACTAGTTGATGTATCGTCATCAATAATATCCGACGAACGATTCATCTTTACTAAATCGCTTTCATTTACATTGTTGCTATTGTCTTCTGGTGAACCCTCGCCGATCATCAAATCAGATTGGGACACTTTTTCACCGATCGTATTCACAACAGGCAGCTGAAATTAAAAAAAAAAACACCAGTATACACGATTATTAATTGGTTGAATTGGTTTTGCTCTTAATTTTCATCTGCTCAAATGAAATTGCTCATCAATAAAGCGATATACTGTACATACCGTTTCTTTATTATTGCTAATATCATTGTCGCGCGAATCGAATTCATCACTTAGACGTTTAGGTTTGGTTACCGTGAAATTGGCTGTATTATCAGACTTGCGGAAACCACGTTTGCAATAGTGCGGCTGTGATTGTTCTGCACCGTGGCATTGGCGTTGATCGACTTCCATAAATTCATTATTATCATCAAGAACAGGTGTTTCTAAATTTAAATACATAACTTTTTCCGCATTTGCACGGGCCTCGTACAGAAAATTATCACTGTTTTCTGATATTTCGTCGGCTTCATTCTCATTTTCATTTAAGTAATCACTTTCAATGCCTTTATGAATTGGAGTCGTCGCTGTTTTTTTTTATAGAAATACAGAAGGAGAGACAGGAATATAGAGAAGAAAAAAGAAAACCCGGTTAAAATGGAAACAAAAAAAAAGAGTTAATGTTACGATGTGACGTGTCCACTTTGTCCACTTTTGCACGAAAATATTCCAAATATTCAATAGTGCAGCGGCTCTTTCGATAATTGAAATATAATGTATTGTGGAATACGTACGTCAACCGTATATCGATGCATATTCGGCGTGTATGTGATAGTGGTGCTGTTGCTTCTTATGCGTATTCATGTCACTTACCTGTCGTTTGCATACCGGCTGCTGTTGTTGTTGATTCTTTCATTTCCATTAATTCGTTTCCAGTCATTACAATATCAACGACCACGGGTGCTTGCGAGGATGTTGGAGATGTTTTGATTTCTTCAGAAGTACTCGTCTGTATGCACGCACATACACAAATGGAAAAAAGAGAAAAGGTGTTTTAGCATTCAAATGGTTTTTTTTACATTGTGCCGAAAACTTGTACACTCCACGCACTTGCGGTTTGCTCAAAAACGTTTTTCGATTCAATTAAATGTCAACGCACCAACGATTTCTTTCTTCGGGCTCTTGTAATACAAGACAAGAAACAAAAATATATTAAAAAATTGAATTGGTCATTCGTTGCGCGTTTGTATCAATTGAACAAAAAAAAATGTTTTCAATTAAACCACAAGGCCTCTGGAGCTTGGTTTCGACTCTCATTCTATCTTTCTTTCTTTGTCTGCATTTGGGCAAAAAATGCGGCTGGTTGTCGCTTATTTTTCGTACCGTTTTCGAATTGATGATATCATGGTTTGGCGTGTTTGCTCTTATGGTTGTTGTTGTTGTTGTTTTCGTTAATGTTGAATCATTGGATGGTGTGTGTGCAGTTGTTCTTGTTGTATGCGCTACGTTTGCTGATTCAATTTCAGCTGCTCCTACACTACTTAACATTGATTTTGCATTATGTGCATTTTTATCATCTACATTTATGGCAGTTTTGACTTCGGTAGACGCAGTCGAATCAGCAGTAACACTTGATTTATGTTCACCATCATTTATTTTTGGTTCTTGTTGCTTTTTCGAAAATTCTGTACACTTGTCAGCCATTCTGTACAATTTAATGCTACAATTTTCCAAAAAAGAAAAGAAAGAAAAGAAAGAAAAGAATGAGAATTGACTTATAAGAGACGAGAAAAAAAGTTGGCTTTGTGAACATCTTGTTCTCAAATGTAGTATATACGCTAAAAAAAATTTTGAAATGAAATATGTCTTCAATAATAATCAGTGTAATTGAAGTAATTTGCATGTTGCACATCATTTCGCTTTGTTCACTCTTCAGCTGAGTCTTTTTTTTCGTTGGTGCGCTTTCTTGATGGTCATTTATGATGGTTGAAGGCAACCGTCTTGCCGAAATTTATGCATGACTACACTGCATTTCCGACACAATATGTTACAAATCATCATGCCAATCAATTTTGTATTCTCATGCTTGGAGAATGTGTGCTACAATTCCGCCGTGATTTTCAACATGTGGAACAATACAGAAGGGTTGTATTCCCGCGATAAAACAACCTTTATTACATACATATATAAATTTCATGTTGTCTAATCTCATTTCAAAGTCACTGTAAAACACAAACCACATCCAAAACAACATTAAATTAATACAAACTTGCAATAACTACAACTTATGCGCACCCGTACAATTGTAAGGGTGACATGAAAAACTTGTTAGATTTTATCAACCTAGATTATAGCAGTTGTTGTTTTTTTTTTCTGTTCACAATTGAATTGAACAAGAAAAAAAAAATCGGGATACTTTCTTTGGACATTTTCAAGATTTGTATGCTATGGTCCGTTTCTTAGGGAAAAAGGGTTTTTTTTATTTAATGAAATTCGTGTGATAGTTCATTTGGCATTCGTGTTTTCTTTCTTTTTCCATTTCAGTTTTTGATTTGAATTTTTTTTTTTCGGTTAAAATGTTCAATTGACCGGAAGAAAGACCGGTTTAAATCGTTTTATAAATGATTGTTTGCATGAACGACAGAAATGTTTGATTTTGAAAGGGTATTCACTTCAATAATTATAATTTATCTATATATGTCTATCTATAAAATGTTCGGTAAGGGTAATGGCGATATTTCCTTTCGATAAATTCGCACACACCAAATCAATTGCACTATTCGTTCAAAAATCTATCGCTTAGGTGATGAATACGTCTAGTTGTACCATTGTTATTGTTGAAAGGTATCGTTGCTTCTTCATCGAAATATTCCCATGGTTGTTTTCTTTACTTCTTCTTTTTACTTTTTTTTTCTCTTCGTTTGGCTTTCGACCGTAATTAAGAGGGAGAAAAGAAACTATCGGTTCTTCGATATTGTCCCATCGTATTGAATATATATTGAAGGTATAAGCACATCGTTCATCTAAATATGTTATGGGTAAATTGTGCACATTGCACACACAACGGAGGAATTGACGGAAGGCACAAAGACACACAGCCAAAACGGACGGCTACGATGACGATGACTACGACGAGTAAATATATACACATATATTAAATGTACGTGAAATTCGTTTAGAGACAATCGTGAACAACGAATAAAGGCACCATTTTTCATTCTTCTTTATTTCGTAATTCATCACTCAACTAAACTGGTTCACAAAAATCGAAATCCTGAAAATCATGCTCTCTTCCATTCTCTCTCTCTCTCTCTCTCTCTCTCTATGTTTGTATACAAAAGAAGAAACGAAAAACCAAAGGAAAAGAAATCGACCAACAGAATAAGCCGCTATGACTGCAACAACGAACTACCAACAACGGTACAAAGAAAGAGGCATCCTTGATTTCAATTTTACCTGCTTGCACAGATATATAAAAAAATAATGCCTCAGCATTTTTATTACACTTTATATTTATATACACACACATTCGGTTTTCTGATTTTTTTTATTATTATTATTTTGTGTGTGAGCTCTTTGTGTGTCGATGGATTTTATTTTGATTTTTATGGAAGATCAATTTTTGTCCGCATTCTCAAACGGAAAGTGTAATGATCGTGGGATAATTCCAAAAACTGCCTCTTTTATTTGACTCTTCGAAATGATAATGCTACACAATCTCACATATGATTTATTTGATATCAATTTTTCTCTTCGTTTCTCTGTCTCTTGCTCTGTCTCTTGCTCTCGTTCAGTTCATAATTATTGGATTTTTCTTTATAATATATATATTGGCTTCATGCAGAGTTGCCGCACTTGCTTTCATGATGCTACCACTTCAAAAACTCAGAACCAACTTAAAAATTCAATGGTAAATATAGATGGATCATAGATTATTACTAGAGCAAGAAATGTTTTTTTTTTCTGTAATAATAGTTTTTATCTCATCTGATTTGAAGATTCCAAATTGGAATTGATTTGGTTTTTTTTGAAGACGAATTCAGTTTAACCTTGAAGAAATAAAAAGAGATCGGATTCATTTTTTTTTTCGATTAACAGAGATACCAAAATGAAGAAAAACCAGAAAATTTATTCACCAAAATGCAAACCACATTTTGGATCGCGAAAAAAGCAACAACCGTAAAACCGTAAATGGAGCTGTATGTGATGGTTCATAAATATAATGGATTTTCCGGCGATACTGAATGCAGAAGAATGAATGAATTAAATAAAAATACTATATAGCAATCAAGAGTAAAACTGGGTGTAGATTTTTGTATGAATTTGGTGCTTATGTGTGCGCATAAAATCTTAAAGCTCAAATAAGCGCGGACACGAAGCAGACAGTACTTCACAACATTCAAGAAGGTTACAAATGTAATCATTGCGCGGCAATTGCACTTTTTCCCATAGTAGTCCGGCTCTTTTGAGCACGATTAAAATCATGAGAGACATCATAAACGTTAACACATTCATTCAGACACGGGACACAGTGCATTCATGTACACTTATACACGCATACCGATACCCATGCACAATGTTGAAATCGGTGTGTTCCTTCTTCTGCTTTTTTGTTTCATTTATTTGCTCATTCTTTTCGGTTCTCATGCTGGATATGGGATGGGATGGGATGGGATGGTAAAAAATGATTTAGATGCTTTTTTTTCTTATTGACTATATGTGTAGGATATCTCTTCGCTAAAGCCAAACCAAAGTGGCTGCACAACTGGATGTTTGTTCCATCTACATGGATGATAGTTCTTTTTTGCCTCTTCTCTTGGTTACAATGAGCCCAATATGTGCATTTGTAATACGATAATATATCGAAAGTAAGAAAAAATGAAACAAAAAACAGACACTGCTTAAACGACACATCCAATGACATCAATTCATAAAAAAATAAGAATTAAAAAAAAATCATTCACACAATATTCGGATGCAACCGATTAGAACGGGTACCGTTCATTGTGTGAAGCAATTTTATACCCAACGGCGTCGTGACTCAGAAGTGAAGGAATTTAATAGTTTCAAGAATATTTATGCTTTTTTTTTGATGATGGCGACAATTATTGAAACGCCACATTTTAAAATTGAGATGTTTTAAATCGAAAATCGATCTAATGAGATTTTAAAAATGAAATAAATGTTTACATAATTGCATCAGACACCATACCACGTATCATACACGGAATGAATGACGAAAAGAAAAAAAAACAATTTCAATACATACGGATTGATGTAAATTCATGCCTGTATTAGCTACGCGCGCACAAATGCACTTATAATCTAATATTATGGACACATTCACTCATACTACGGCCATGAGATGAACAAACTCTATATATATATATATTTTCTTATTCTTATTCTCGCACATTTTGATGATGTTTGTTGTTTGCTGTTCTTTTGTGTTGTTTCTTCTCTTATTGTTGCTTCTGTCGTTTAAACATCGGCCGTATGCAAGCCGTAATTCTAGTGACAACGACATTTATTTACAAATACGTTTATTTTTGCACATCTCTTTTTCGCTTTGATTCTATTGTACACCGTATGTTTCGGTATATCGTTTTGCACACAATACATACATCAAAACCGAATTCAATGCCATGTGTATTTATTGGAATGCATCTTCAGTCATGGTTACGCAAAAACGACATAACCCCAAAAAAAAGTAATAACGAAACGTTTGATGTCATTTATCCCATTTACCAAACGTGTGAACGAACTGACGATTCACAAAATTGGGGGAATTCAAACTTCCGTCTGTGAAAAGACAAATGAGCGAAAATCGGTATGAGCAGATCACAGAGAAAAAAAAAGTATATACAAGAAGAATAGAAGATTCTATCATACTCTCTCTCTCTCTCGCTCTCTTATTCAGTCAAATCTATCCTGTAGAATTTACTGAATTTTTACACGGTGTATGAGTATGTGCATTGACGCAAACAATTCTGAAACGCACAATGCTATTACTTCAAATAGAAACGAAAATTATAACAATTACGTATACAATATAAAGATCTTTAAGCCGAGATTTACGGATATAAAACATGGCCACGTTATCTTTTTTGCACACAAATACACAAAATGAAATTAAATACATATACGGAGAAACGAACCGCTGAAACAACATATTAGAAATTATGCATTTGACGAGGAACATTTTTGTATTCTGGTACATTAGCATTATAGTGGGTTTGGTTCGCACTAATCTTTGTTTAATGAGCACACCGATCGTCTCTCGATATTTCGACAACATTCGAAATTTTATTTGACCGAAACTTAATGAGATTCTTTTTATGGCACTTGATAAGAAAACCATTCAAATCAATGTTTACGTACACCAGAGATGAAGGAACCAAAGAAAAACAAAATAATGTGTTTTTTCTTCAAAATGTTATTCACACTCTGTATTCAAATTTATATAAATGATTACATTTTACTATATATACACAAAACAGATACTAAACACATTCTCCACGTGAAAATCCCAACGAATGAATTGAGTGAGAAAAAAAATATGTTTTGATACAATTTCAAGAAACAAAAACACTTATACGTACACTTAGCTTTGCTTTTGTTTTATTAACCTTGAATATCGGGCAATTTCACACAAGAAGCACACAAACAAACCACAACAACAACAACAAAATCTAATGCAAAATAATATTACTTCTAAATTGCCAATTTTACCGTAAATTGTCTGTTTTTTTTTTTGCTTTGTGTTTCGGAATTTCAATGACGATTCTTTTTTCAAATAGGTATGTATAAATGTACGTATGTGAATAAATCAATTCCCATCCAAGAGAATCTTTATCAACAAAATGGAATGTAACGGAGAGACAAAAACCAAAATCAGTCCGTGGAATGGATTTTTCTATGACGATGCATAGCAGAGGATCGATAGACATGAACTGAACATCATAATGTAAATAAGAGGTAATGAGACCCACATGAAATTATTTTCGAATGTCATTAATTATGTTCATGAAATGGAAAAAAAAGTTGCACGTAAGCCAAAAATTAAAGAACCGCAGCACAACAGAAAATTTTAAAACGAAAAAGAAAACTTGAATAACTTGGACCGTTTTCGGCCGAAAAAAAGTGATTTGCAACTAATAAACTAGCTAATTGGCTGGCTGGTTGTCCGTTTTCTGATTGTATTTCTCTCATTTAAATGGCAGAGTGAGTAATTTTAATATTGGCTTGTCGCGCTGCCACCGCAAACTGTAATTACTGTTGTCAAACTCGTCCGAAAAGTAGGACTTCAAAAACGTGGTAACCAAGCCAAATAATATGGCTACGAAAAACGGAGGAAATGAACACACTGTACGCACACAGTTCTTGTATCTTTTTTGTCATAATTTTTTTTCTTTTGCTGGGTATTCCACTTCAGCGTACAATGTTCGAAGGCACAGCTGCAGTATATGCAATTAATTCAACACAATAAGAAGATACGAATGACTTTTTCCGCGAACATACGCGAAAGAAAATTGACTTTCAATCAAATCGAATTCACTCAATAAGTCTTTTTTGTGTTTCTTGTTGTGTTTTTTTTTTTGCTTTTTTTCTCTGAACAAAAATAAACACGCATTTTTATTTTGTTTCATTGCCACAGCATTTAAGGTTTTACTAGGAATTGTTCAAATTGACTTTAAGATTGAAACGAAAAGAGGATGGAATTGACTGACTTTGGAACAATATCCTCATGTACACTTCGTAGTTACGGTATTTTGTATGTATTTTTAATGTATACGACGCATTTATTTCTCTGATTTGCACATTTTTAATCATGAAATTAGCAACATATTATTTTTTGTAACTTCAATTCATCGAAGCAACAGTTCAGACCGGAACCATAGCACATTTTTCTTTACTGCTTCGATTTCTTTAAGTAAAAATGCAACGATTGAAATCACATTTATATGGAGTGTCGAAGTGGTTGCCTTGTTTCAAATTTATAATACATTATAATTTCCTCAAATTTACCACATCCGTCATATATATGTATACACCGTGTGAGTTTGTCTCATTTAGTTTAAAATTTTACAATCTACGTTGCATACCTTGTGTGAATTTTCGTTTTTTCCGATGGAATAATGAAAATTTCGTTGACTGATATCAAATTGTGTAATTCTCTGATCGAATACAAGACATTTTTCTGTACAAGAAATTTCGTTTCCACACACACACACACGCTCACAGTTTTAATTTTTCCTTACACTTTGAACCATTTGTTTCTTTTCTTTATATGTATATATACATATAATAAATTTTTTTCACACTATTTGTTTAGCGAACACGATTTTTTCCCAGCAATTCTATTTTTTTTTTCGGTGATAAAAAACAAAAATCGATATCGAAAGAAAATTTTTTAGCCCACGATTACGGAAACAATTAATCGACGAAATTTATATCGAGCACTTACAAGAACGGAAAAAATTAAAATAAAAATATATATTAATGATGTATCTTTGAGTTGTTTTATTCCATCGTGAACATATTTTCGCGACGACACAAATTCTCTGCAGCCAACTGAACCACGCTTAAATTTAGAAATGATCGATACCAACGTTAGTATACCGAAAACAATCGCAGCAGTTTTTCAGTCGAATGAAAACAATAATGCCCCGTGAATTAATGTACAACACTGGCAACACCAATACATCGCAACTCTACACGAACCGTCAAATACTGTGTTTATATATATCATTATATATGATTGGCGCCACTGTATACATGCAACATATGAAATTTTCTTATTTCATTCGAAACAATTTTCTAGGAAAAAATAACCAATTATTACAAAATTCGATGATATTTTTTTATTATTGGATTCTGCTTGATGACGTAACATTTTTTCAGATGAGTTTTTTTTTTTCATTTTTTCGCTTGAATATCAAAGAGATATACAAACATCCATACAATAATTCATTACCTCTATTAAATGAAAAAAGGAGTTTGGCGCAATATTTGATTGAAATTTAACAAAGACATTGCTTGTGCTTAGCATTAGGTGACATTGCTTTATGTAAATGTCACCCTTTTCTATCCCGCTGTAAATTGAAAAATCGAAAAAAACTTGAGTTTTTACGTAAAAATACAAAAATTTATTTGAATGCATAAATTGTTCGAATGCAACATTATGTTACATTTTCCATTTAATCTCAAAATGTTCCTTATTCAAATGTTCATTTATTTGATTT
Source organism: Contarinia nasturtii (assembly GCF_009176525.2). NCBI lineage: Eukaryota > Metazoa > Arthropoda > Insecta > Diptera > Cecidomyiidae > Contarinia > Contarinia nasturtii. The sequence continues at coordinate 947,948 of NW_022197768.1, forward strand.
CAAGTAAAAAGTCACGTAAGTGAATGTGCATATACTTCAAATATGCAATATAAATAACAACAATAAAATCAAACAACAATCATGGTAATACAAGTTCATTTGGATTAGTCCTGAAAAATATTTTGAAATTCGTGGAGATTTGTTTGTTTTTGTACGTTAAATTGGAATTACTTTGCATAGAAAGTTGACTGGATTGAATTGATTTGCTGGTAAGGATATTGAAGCTAGGTCGATATTGACATGTGATATTGATGCATTTTTTTTGCGAACGTTCCATTCATGGCTCACACCGAGGAAAAAACCTTTACTGTAATTAAATTTTAAAAAATGGCTTTAATATTTGCTTATTTTTTTAAAATTATAATATCAATAAAAAATGATTGAATTGTTACCATGTCAACTTCGAATTTTTTTAGCAAAATTCGGAAATTCCGATGGTATTTTCCGTTTGCGAGTACTTTTTCGAACTGGTGAGACGTTTAATTCTGGTTTCTTTTGTGGTAAAATCATCATTGTGGTTTTATCATCTGGTTCAAAGGTTGCGAATATTTCTGTGATGGGATCGGTTGTGCTATGTGCATCAATTTCGCTTGTTCTAAGATATTTGAATTCGATGCTTGGAGCTTGTTTTATGCCATATGATGTGGTCGGCTTGAAATTTTGTGCACTCATATCCAATGATTTTTTCGATCGATAGCGATCATAGTTCGTTTGTTGTCGTGAAGAACAACTTTCCACCGTTGTATCGGCTTCTTCAGTTATTATTATTGAAGATGGTTTTGTATCGATTTCAGAAATTGCAACCGGTTCGTATGCTGGCGACTCAATTTCATCATTATCTTCCAAATATTCGATGTAAATTGCATCAGATTCATCAATATCGTCCGCATTAATATCGGTTTCGATAATATATTCCGTTGATTGAGTCACTTCTTCATTGAATCCTTGCCGCATATCGCTTTGTGATGTTGACGACAACGGTTCAATATTCAACAGTTGGATGTGTGGTTTGCTGCTAAAGGTGTGCGCCACTTCTTTTCTTTTATTATTCGATGATTGACGTGGTTGAATCATATTCACTCTGCTGTATGTTTTCAATGGTACTCGATTGATATGAAATGAACCAACTGGTGATCGTTCTCGTTCTCGATATCGCCCGTAAATTGACGATTCAATCGATTCCGTTAGAACAGGTTCAATAGATAGCAACGCACATCGTTTACTTCGTCTTGGATTCGAATTCAAAATGTGAGCGAAAGGTTGTCCACCAAATCGTTTCGATGCATAATACATTTCATGCAATCTCACAATGTCGGCTTTCAATGAAAATTCAGGCGAATTTAATAGGTCTTTGGTGAGACTCTGGTAGACTTTTTTCCGTGGACGTCCTCGTTTCCGTCGAATTGTTTGACCTTTGAAACATAGCTTCGATACAACATCTGAACATAAATTATACAATTTTGAATAGTCTTCATTGTTTCGTATTGTTTTTTCAAATAGTGCTGCCGACGATTTACTACCAATGATGAAGCAAGAATTCACTCGCATTAAATTTGTTGAATCTTTCGATGTATCGGGCACTTTATCATACGGAGTCTGATCGAAAAAATTTGTATGCACTTTGTCGCCATTGGAAATATTCGACATTGATGGAAATTTTCGAAGGATTGGAGCACGGGGTCGATGCATTCGATTGTTGTAAAATGTTTTTCGTATGGAATTTGATGGAAAACGTGAATAAACTTTAGTGACCGGCATCGATACCGGTCTCACCGAACTGGCTATTGAACTGGCATACAATTTATTGGACATATTTGTACGATAGCGATCAGCTGCTTTTATTTGTGATGCCATGCTCCGATCCATCGAGTTTTTTGAAATTGGTTGCATTTCGGGTACACGATATGTATTTTTTCGGCCATTTAATGTCATTGGTTCACGTTTCCTTGGCTCTGCGATGGAATCATGCATTTTTGCCCGAAAATTTAAAATCACCGGCTCATTTTGTTTTGCTTTATTCATTTGAGAGGCACCACTAAATGGTGTTCTTGATGTCGTTGCCTTATTTCGATCATTTATGCTCACATTTTTATTCAAAATGCTCATATTTTTCACTTTAAATTCTCTTGCTTGATTTAAATAATGTACTGGCCGTTGTCGTTGCAATTCATTCAAGTTGCGTTTCGTTTGTTCGGGTTCCTCTTGTTTTCGAACCATTTTAACAATATTTATTTCGCTTGCACCCGTTGGTTCACGTATTTGCCTATTTATGGTGACTTTGTCCGGTGTTTTTTCGGTGATTTTAGTTACAACAAAATTCGGAACAATCATCGGTGATCGCATCGTTTGTGATTTATTGAGGTTAATGGTACGATTTCGTGGTGATTCGATGATTGGTTTCTTTTGTACTGTTATCGTTGCTGAAGCCTTCGATCGTTTATTATAAACGTCAACAAGTTGAGCGGCAGCTGTCAATAGTTTTTCATCCGAAATTTCATACGAAAGATTTTTCTCGGCAATCATTTGTTTTTCCTTTGGTGACGCTTGCACAGCTACACTGCTTTGGGTGCCTTTGTTTTGGCTCGTTTCGTCCATCTTTTCATCGTCTTCATTCAGGAAAACATCATACGGTGTAAGAAATGGAAGTTCTTCATCTAAAATCCATTCAAAAGTAAACAGAAAAATATAGAAATAGATTAATACTCAAGTGTACAAAAAAAAACTTAATTTAAAGTATAGTATCACAAAAATACTCTACGAGCGAATCACATCACAAACTAAAATCTAAAAAACAAAAAACAAACTAAAATAATGAAGAAAAAAGTACAATTCTAAACTTAAACTTTAAACGCCCTATGGACAGTGAATATTCTGTATAATTCAGATGGAATGTATGCAGGGAAAAGATGTTGAGTAAGTCTCAAGATGATTTGAATTCGCTGCATATGAGACTAATTGATTTTGATGTACAATCATTCATCTCAAAGGAGGGGTCAGCTTGTCGAACAAATGGTCTCTTGGGGAAAATTAATTTGGGGCATAGAAATCACATACAATGAAAAAACCAGATGATGTGATTTGAATTTTGAAAAGTTAGTGAGTGAATTGGAGGATATAATTCAGATCAATTATTGTACCTACAAAATAAAACAACAATTTCAAAATGATTTCGACGGTGAATTTGCTGGGCACAAGTTCTCGAAATGCATTTTAAAATTAAGAAGAAATAAGAAGTGTATGTATGTGAGTGAGTGTGTGTGGGTGGCACCCGAACCATTTCGGAATCCCATGATGACCACGAAAAATGAAATATGAAAATGATACCTTTTTGTTGAAGTGAATTAGCAATTGGTATGGTGCGACGAATGTTCATAAATTAGTTTATGAATTTGACAAAAAAATCATATGTTTTTTTAACGATATTAATCGGAAACACAAAAAAGAATTGGAAAATTAAACATCTAACAAACCCCTTCTTAAAAACTGAACTGTGTTAAAGGGAGATTATCGTTCCAAACGCAAATAAAATTCAAATCGACTAATTAGCGTTGTCTGAATGTGGTTGTGTGTGTGAGCAAAAAGATTGGCCGATAAAACCAAATCAAAAAGTATTGAATCGTTAAGTCATAGCATTTGTGAAAGGATAACAACTTGTTTGTGCAATGCATTGTTAAGTGTGCAACAACAAAAAATAGTTTTTCATTTCGTCTGTTCGATTCTGTTCTATGTGTGTTGATTGAAGATAACTGTGAATGTGGATGGGACATTCGATAAAATGCGGGAACATTTTGTGAATGATACTCCTCCGTTGGTGTATTTGATGCAATGTTGATTGATGAATATTGTTGATTGTTGAGATTTTTGAATGTTGTTTGTACTATTTGTTGATTGAAGATTTTTCGTTGTGTTTGATTTTTTATTTTTCCGTGTTTCCGCGGTTTTCTGTTTGCCTTTTGCCATATGAGCGAGCGCATTGTCAAACTCATCAAGCATACTATCTTTCATCCAACATCATGAAACAATCGGTTTCAACCTTAACCATACGTTTTTTTGTGTAAAAATATATCCTTTACGTATATATAACCCGACTAATATGTAAATAAATCAATAAATACTTATTCATATTGAAACTATGCAACGCTCACTAATTAAAATTAAATAAGATTAAAAATTAAAATTGAAAAAAAAAAGATGTGAAAAAAATATGAAATATCAAGTTCGATATATATATATAAAAGTTTGTAAAAACGAGCGAAAAAAAATGAGTAATCAACAGTCCGTAAATTTCCGAAAGCGAATGTGTCGAGATAGCAGAGTAGAGAGTGTACAGGCATGCGGTTAATTATTGTTCACTCCATTTCAATGCGATATATACATATTCATACATATCGAAAATATGTTTCATTGCATCATCATCGTTATTGTGGCGATTAGAAGCTGATTTTTTCATGCATTTCCAATGCTCTTGATTTTCTGCGATCGATTCATATTTCAAATAAGTTGAGCAATGTTGAATCAATCTCATTTTCAGTTGCAAAGTCATTTCATTTTCTTGTTTTAATTTCATTAACGAAGTAATTTCTGTTTTCGCTTCTTCTTATTTTTTTCCAAAATCTTCAAATTTTTATTTAATGCGATCTTTTATCGATGTCGATTGGTTTTTCGTCGTGGCGATTTTTGTTCGGTGCTTACATTTTGTGCTCGTGTCGTTCGATTCGAGCTACGAGTCACACGATTTGTTTTCGATGCCGATAATTTATCATTTGATGATGAAATTGCAGCCACTGTAACACTCTCGGCAACCATTTTTCGAGCGGCTTTCGTTCTTGGTGCCATTGTTGATTTATTTATGGATGCCTTTGTATCAATGGGCGTCGGCATGATATTTTGATGAGCTTGGGATTGGTGATGCTGATGCTGATGCTGACGATATTGTTGGTGTTGGTGTTGGTGATTACTTTGTGTTGAAATCTCTTGACCACCATCATTCACACTATTCCCATAATCGTTCAGTAGAATTGATTTTTTCTCTTGAAAATTAATGCGACTATTTTGTAATAGATTGTGATAGTGTTGTGGATTCATTTGATAGTTATGTAAATTGAACATGTTTTGTATTTCAAAATTCGGTGGAAGACTGTTTGGATTTGTGTGTGTTGGTTGAATGCTATATGTTGCTGCATACGGTGAATTCGAATGGAATGTTTGATGATGGTATTGTGCAACATCGCTTGGAATTGGTCCAAGATTTGTCATCAATTCACCATCGGATGCAACAATGCCACAACTTATGTTGCCATTACTGACAACACTCGGCGGTGCCGTTGCGTTCAATGAATTTGTTTGATTTGCACTTAGATTTTGTTGTGATGGTATTAAATTAAATGTCGTTTCGAATTCAACGTGTTGATTTGATGGAGCACGACCGGAGCCGGTTGTTGTGCCACCAGTATTTGTGGCACCCATTACATTTGGTGTCGGTGTATTATTTATAACCATTGCCTGTTGTGGCAAAATATTGAATCGAACCGGAGCAATTTCGGGTGCTGGTGTCTTAAATGTTGAATAAGCCCGAACCGGTAAGTATTCAACAATATTTGCAATGCTCAACATTGGCGTCGGTGGATATGATACACATTCCATATGAGCTATTGGTGTGCTCTCTTCATTCAAATTCATATTCGTTCCGACCGATGTGCTGACATTTGTTGTGGTCGTCGCCGTTGCAGTTGCTGTTGTTGTCACCGTTGCAGTTGCCATTGCCGGCACTATGATCGGCGGTGATGGCAACGAAGTTGATGCTATTTCAATTTCGCATTGCATTGATGGCATACTGCTGGGCGATTCAAACGATCGCTGTGAATCGGATTCTTCTTCTTTAATTATTGTATTATTGAACATGGACATAATTCGTCTCTTTTTCAATGGCAATGATGATGCATTGCCTTCATCATTTTCATCATTCGGTTCGGGCGAATAATTCGATGCATTTATATCTTCGGCCTCTAAAAATCGACTGGCCGCATTCATAAGACGTTTTGTTCGTGTTTTCGTTTTCATTTCATTTTCCGGTTTGAAACCCATCGTTTTTAAATGATTACCTAGCTCTTTATAAATTTGTAACATATATTCTGGTTTGTATTTTATATCTAATTCACCGTCACTGTTACTCGACATTGTCGTAAAATTATCGCATGAATCGATTTGGTCATCAATCGAACTACGTTCGTCACTCGATATCAATGCTGCTGCCGGTGCATTCATTCCACACGAAAATTTATCGATGAATGATGCTTTTTCCGGTATTTGTTTGATATTGACTTTTGTTGAATGTTTCGATACATGTTGTTCCAAACCCAATGGATGCACAATAGCCGATGGTAATGATGCTGTTGGCCCATTTAACTTCATCGTCACATTCGTATTGTGAATCAAGTTGTTATCACTTTCACAAAACGCTGAGGTTAACGATTGCAATGGATTTTGTATACTGGGTGACGCGCATTCAGACAACGGACTACCTATATCATTTAAATCTAAACCTAAATCCGTACCTGAATAAAATAATTTATACGGTTGATGTTGCGTCTGTGTTGTTTTTGATGGTGATATGTGTTGTTGGTGTTGCTGTTGCAGTTGTTGCTGCAGTTGCTGCTGTTGCTGTTGTTGCTGTTGGTGTTGGTCACTGGTTGAATGTTGTGAAATTGCTTGCTGCTTTTGTTGTGGAAGGATCGATTGTGATGTTTGCCGCGATTCAATTGTCAATGTTGGAGATCTTGTGCGGTGGTGTGGTCGGGTTGCTCGATTTTCGGTCGATGTTGTTTTATTGCTCGGCTTTTTAATGTATGTCTTTCGTTCCATTATGGTTGAAGGTACATTTTCATTGTCATTTACAATTTCAGGTTTATCAACAACTCGACGTCGTGCAAAGGATGAGGTATTTGCAGTTGCTTGTACATTATTATCAATTGATAATTCGGCGGTAATCACATTTTGTGTTGAACGAATTGTACGCTCATAGCTCTGCGGTGAGCTTCTATTGTCAACGGTTTTTGTAAAAAGATTATTCGTTTTGATGCTGCTCAAAGGTATCGAACATTCGAAATGTTTTTGTGATGATGACGTTGATGACGTTGATGATGATGCACTTGTCATATCTTGTGGATAATCTGCTGTACTCTCACTTTTACAAACAGCATTTATAGGCGATTGATTATGCCGTGTCGGATGAACGACGGTTATGCATTTCTTTGCTTGAGATCGTAGCATTTTTGCATTATATTCATCCATTGCATCGTTCACACTTTCTGCTGCAATGAGTTCGTCATTTTGGGCTAATTCATCTGCTTTTAAATCAAAATTAATCCCCAAATTCTTATCATTCACTACTTGAAGCCGCCTGTATACCGTTGCCGTTGATGGCTCGGGCATTTGGCTTGGCTGAGGCAAGCAATCCGATGACGTTGGTTCGAATAATAATGATGTCGATTCAACTGTACAATCTACATCTGATGTTTGTTGTACTTTATCAATTAAATCCATCGATGTTGGCAAACGATCGTTTAATTTTTGATTTTTAAGTGCTACTGTCAATAATTGTTCCGCTGCCTCATCACTACAACTACTAATACTACCCGATGCAACAATGTTCATGTTAATCGGTATCATTGATTTATTGCCATCACTCGAGCTAACATTGAATGCATTGCATTCCGATGAATTGTCGTCGTTTGATAGATGAAGTTGATTTGCGACGACATTTCCATGGCCCGCCTGTGCTGGTTGACATAATTGATTTTCGTCGGCCTGTGTCTCATTAATGCACTCCACATTAACAGACGTTGGGCACATTTCAAAATTATTTTTCCAATGGATACCTACTTCTTCACGATTTGATAACACACGTCCGCTATCGGTGCTGGACGAATCAGTTTGTGTTACAGATGTGCTTATTGATGTTGTTGTTGTTGATGTTGCTATTGATGACACATTTTCTGATGTGATCTGTGTGCAAAATCAAAAAATTGCTCATATTAAACTGAAAATCTGCATATATTTGAAAAGTGCTATTAGACATTAGAATGCTTTCAAAAATATAATCAAAAATTGATACAAACAAAAAATTGTGCAACCTATACGCTTAAACAAATTTTGGATTTTGAAAAGAAAAAAAAAAAAAAAATTTGAAACGCATCCTCCTTGCATTCAAATATATGCGAATCTACTTAGATGTTACCTTTGTTGTTTGAGATTCATCGCTTGGTTTTTTATTCGTTTCATTACTTTCTTCTGGATCATCGATCACAATAATATCGCTTGAAATATGTGCACCTTCGAGACGTTGATCCATTGTCGTGGGCTTGATTTTTGCACGTTCAATTAAATCCGCCAGCCACGAGATATATAAGCGTGGTGCATTTGTTTCTTCATATGCTTCTTCAGTTAAATCGATTAACTCTGGTTTTGACGTTTCATCGATTACTGAACTGTTATCACTTGTTTCGCCGCATTCAGTTTTAACATTAACTAATTGGATTTCGGATGCATCATTTTCTTCGTCGTCACTGAGAACAACCACGTCCTGTATAATCACATTAAAAACCATACGATTTGCATGAATGGAAACCAATTCATTTTCTTTAAGAGGTTTTTTTTTATTGACTACTTACATTCAACTTTTTTGTAATTTCAATGGTCGAAGGTTCACCGAAATTTTTGTCCGTCAATTCAAGTGCCCGTAATAGTGGTTGTAGCGAAAACTTCTTATCTAACATACGTACATAATTATCAGTCGTCTTTTGACCATCACCAGCTGGCAAGTATGGTGCATATTTTGAATTCATGCTGAAACAATAAAGTTTTCAACACAATTACCATGGTGGAATGGTTGTTTTTAAGGTATGATTTTATTTTTATTGATTGAATTACTTACCAAAACATTTTTTTTGGCTTGACTTGTGTAATAAATGCACTTCGAATGTCTTCTTTATCCTCGTGAATATCCTCAATAGCTAACCATTTTTTAAATACTATTAAGTACTTCGCGAACGTATCATCTTCTACCTCAACCGGTTCTTTGACTGTTATTTTCACCAGGAAATGTCTAAAATAATAGTTTTGTGTGAATTACATGTGTTGTTGTTTTTAATTCTCTAGTAAAAGAATTTGTTTAGTTTTGAATTCTCATCGAAAAAATGTGTTCTCTTGTTCCAATGCCGGAACTCTAACATAAAATAAATATTATGTCGGCTCAACGATATTGAATCAAACCTTTTACTTAGTAATCATTGACCATCAAACCAAACTCAATTGTTATCACATGAGAATTATACACTTACTTTAGGAGCAGACTTAAAACGCCTCTATGAATACGACTCAATCGTTTCATATTAATGAATACATCAAGCACGGTAAAATCTTCGGCACCCTATAATCAAACAAAATGAATTACCATTAATTAGTTTTTGAAAATATATCGGCGTCAAATATGCAGTGAGTGTCCCAATATGATATTTTAGTAAATATACCTCCAAATGTGTACAATAAGTTAATTGAATACGATTGGCTATCTCATTATCACACTCTTGTCCAGACATCGATCCACATAGTTCCAAGTCTGTGTAAATAACCAATAATTTGGTTACCCTTCGAAAGAATTCGATGCCCTGAAAATCATCGTCAAACATAAGTCCAAATAGCATTTGTGCAATTGAAATTAGAAGAGAAAAAAAAATCAGTTGTTGTCAATATTTTTACAGATTCAATTCTGTGCTCCTCTAATCCATAGGCAACAACGATTACCAATTTAAAAAAATAATAATTACCATTTCGAATCCTTTGTACAGATAACGATAGGTGTATAGGAACTCGCGAATATACCGGGCTAAAGTTATTGATAATCTTGGTGATTTACAATATTTTTGACAATCTTCCACCATTTTCCTAAAATCACAAAATTATAGCGAAGCATTCAATACAAATGTAATCGAGAAACAAACAAGACTTAAAGGATAAACATCGAATTAAAAGGAAATTTACCTGATAAGAAAATCCATTGCATTTAAAATGGTTTTAGTTTTTGCTTCAGGTATACTACCAAGGCATTTCTGTGCCGATTTTTCAACATCTTTAAGCCACGGAAATAGATCGGTAGCGCTTTTCTTTTGTGACGACATCTTCCCGGGTGCAGGTCGTGGCTGTGGCGTTAATTTAAATGTATCTTTATCGGTTGATGACGGCGTTCTTGTATTTAAAAAACTGTCGTCTGCACCAAAACTACTCTCATCAAATCCAGTGCTGTGGCCTGTTGTTGACCTATCTATATCGTCTTCTGAATATGACAGAAGACGTTTACTTGTCGTTGGTTTATCCATTTCTTAGCCTAAATTCGTAAACACATCATTCAAATTACTTTTCATCATCACCAAATTAATTTGATTATTTTTTTTTCTCTTTTTTCAATATTTAGCCGTTCATTCTATCGAAATAATAAAATTTTCGAATAAAATAATTGAATAATAACATAAAACGAACTGACAAAAACACACACACACTATGCTCATGCGTTAGCTTCTGAAAATTGAAACCACCCGATGCACTATGGCAAATAATGTATAACACTCACAATATTTTTCATAGGTTAGTTAACATCATTTAACTGAATAAATAACTTTTTTTGGTACTGTCAATGCATCAAAATCGTTGGCATCGCTTTTCTTTTGACATCGAAATTGTTTTGCACTATTTTGGAATTGATACACTTCGTTTCGTTATTATTAGAACGAATCAAGCAAAAAAAAATATATTTATATCTATACATAATCCATATCGAAAACTAACATAGATAGAGTGAAACGAAGTGAAATCAATGGAATGAACATACGACTGTGGCAACATGGCCGACATACATACAATCCGCACATATACGAATCTATCACACACAATTTATATATATATATTTACCTATTTTCACAATAAAAACAACTAACTTAATTTTTAATTCACTAAATTTCATCACTTGATCTATTTTGATATACTTTTCACTTGTCCAAAAATCATGGTATTCTCTGGCTACTATTATATTTTTCTCTTCTTCTTCACGCATTAATTTTACATCGTCTCAGAGAATGAATATATACAGTATTGTCATTAGGGCTAGTTGTTTTGCTGGGGGAATAGAGGCTTCTTTCTTTCTTTCTTTCTTTCTTTTTCTATCACTGAACGCGTTCACCGCACGTACACCAACAATTGTTTTTTTTTTTTGGCTGTTTCATATGGACGTGTGTGTGTATATAAAACAACGAAAAATATGGAGTCGTGTAGCGATTTGACTTTTATATTTGCCAGATGCAAAACAACGCTTTTTGATTATGGCAACACCATATGTCAAATTACAACATATTCTTCTATGTCAAATTACATTTTGCCGCTCTTTTATTAAAGATTTGACATTTTCAAGATACAAAAAATCAAATCATTTAAACAACAACAAAATTCGGTTGAAATGTCATATACTTCTTTATTTTACCGGTATAAAGTTTTGGTATTTCGATAGAAAATTGGCAAAAAAATAGAAATTCATTGTCATTTATTCATTATTGGTAAAAATGATTATCATCTTACTTGTGCCTGAGAGAACAGAAGAACATATTTCTGTTCAAATAAGTATTTGTGCAATCAAATTGGTTTCGCACTGATGTAAAATAAATAGCGTTGAAATTGAAATGCAAACTGACGACATCTAGTGACACACTTTATTTGAATTCAAATTTTCAAATAGATCTTTCAATATCGTACACAAATCTTCTCTTCTATATTTCTCGACGTAACATCTTTGTGATACGAATGAACAGTTTTATTGATGAAAACATGTTTATATACTTAATTTCATTTTGTTATAACTTGTATATCAATTGAAATACTTACTTTTCAGCTTATGGTTTTTTTGCTCCATTATGATCGATTTCTAAGATATAATGAATGTAGCAATCTATTTTCGTGTTTGATATGATTTCGTTTATAGAATTATCACTTATTGAATTTTAGATTCAGATGACGTTCGCTAATTTTCTATAAAATCTTATTATTACAAATGGATCGTTTGTATGTTAAGTGCAAAAACCTCTCTTTTTCATACAAAAGAAACATAATTGATGTTTATCTGAATAAAAAACGTCTTCAGTTCATTTTGGAATCTGTAAATTATGCAAATGAATAGAAAATGTGATGGTATTTTTTTGACACAAACTAATATTTTAGTCTACGTTCTCTATTTATTCATAGTTAGCAATTTTTTTTTTTATAGATATCGGATTTGATCGATCGATCGGTTCAGTACAGTAAACAAACTCTGCCAGAAGAATTCGAGCACCATTGAGTCTAATACTACAAATTGTTGAATTCATTCATTCATAGAGTTTCATTTCAATATTTTTTTAGATACAAATATTATTTTTTTTTAAATTTATTTCGTGCAAATTTATATTCAATTATTTGTTGCTCAATTATTGCAATAGCATCCATCTTTTGAATTTTCTCTAATCCAATCCAAATACTGAGTCACTCTTGTATAAACGCCAGGATAGTTGGGCCGAGCACAACCGTTACCTATGTTCAAAATTGAAATTTTTTGATTGATTTTGATTTTGGCATTGATGTTTCAATGTGAAATCTTACCCCATGACACAACGCCGACTAGTTCATAAAGTTTATCAGGTCTTGCGGCGATGAGAGGTCCACCAGAGTCTCCCTAGAAATAATTAATAAATATGGACGGAAATGCATAATAATAGTAAATCAAATCGCACATATGAAACTATAGTGTGTTTGCACTTACTTGGCATGAGTCTTTCTTTCCGACACCGGGATATCCAGCACACAACATGTTTTCTGTGATCATTTTTTGTGTATAGTTGGTGTTTTCAACACAAACGTTATTTGCCATAATTGGAACTTCGACTTCTTGTAAAATGCACGACGGTTTACCATCTTCTTTTAAAGTGCCCCAGCCGGTTGCAACAGCCTTTGTTCCAACATACGTGTTTGCTATATCAGTCGTATCAAGCGTAGAGAAAGGTAAAAACAAAAAGAAAGACAACAACAACAACAAAAATAAAGAGAAGAAAAAGAGAATCTATACGATGACGCATTCCAAATGCCAAATAAATAAATAAATAAAATACGAATTGGAATTGTGGATACATTTTCTGGTGGGCAAACAAATTGGCCGAATAAAGTCGGTGATTGGCACCCGGTCATTGAGCCGCAACAGAGCCACATCGTTATCAAAGTTTGAAAAACTGAATGGCTGCGAAATGGCGCGAAGAACAAAACGAGTCTCTGGCCGATTTTTGTCATCGCACCGATCATGTTCTCCAAAGGTTACTTTAATCATAAACCACATGAATCTGAAAATAAAATCAAACAAAAGCAGAAAAAAGCACTTAAATTCACATTTTGGAATTCTTTTCATTTTCTTCGTTTCTTTCTCTCTTTGTTGCCTTTCCATCTCTTTATCTTCAGTGTTAATATGTCGGCGATTATCATGGCGATTGAATTGCGCACGCTCATTCCATCTTTCGCCAAACACATATATAGTATCTCAATTTAAGCGAGTGCGTTGCTTGTTTTAAATGGACGAAATAAAATGAAATCAAATCGATTTGTAGTGTTATTTATATACATCGTCATATCCAAAAAAAAAAACCGGATAGAAGTATAGAATAGATGTACAACGCACTTTATCGAGGCAAATATCTCCGAAATGAATGAAAAAAAACCTTGAACTTGCCATCAAAACCACTGGGGATTGAGGTGACTTCTTGAAAGAGAAACAAAAGGAAAAAACCAACAACACAGAGATAATGACAACCACACCGAAAACGAGAGAAATAAACATTAATTTCTTTTAAATTTAATCACTGTTGCAGTCATTGACATAGCGAGGAACAGCAGCAACAACAACAACAACAAACACTGTTCGAAGAAAAGAACTCGAAATATGTGCGCAATAAACGTGAAATAGAATTCAAAAATTAAAAAAAAAACAATTTGATATAAAGCTGATTAAATCGTTGCTCAATAAATTTCTCTTTATTTTCGAGGCATTTAAGCCGTTGTAAAAATACGAGATGAGGGTATCATAATTTTTAATGTGATGCGTGTAAGTGCGCGCACGCGTTCAAAACTCTGAGCCAAATCGATCGATCGTTTGCACAGAGAATCGACAATGAATCTAACCAAGTAAGTAACATTTTGATCGCGACGCGTTCCAGCAAATAACATTTTATCAAGTCGCAACTCTCATCCAGTTATGGAATGAGAGAGTGATTATTCTTTCTGTTTTCGGTGTTCGGGTTCAATGAACCAAATGTATTTAGCCATTAAGAAATGAGCGAAGTTTGCATGCCAAACATGATTGGCCTAAAGCATTTTGACAACACTGAATCTGTCCAAATCAACCAAGTATATATGTTTTCTTGGTAATGATGGTCGCTGCGATGCGATGTGATTAGAATTTAATTCTTTTCCGCATATTTGTATTACATCTAGGCATATATGTATATGTATAATATTGTAAAGACTGTAACATACCCTTTAACGCAATGCGCAGCAGTCAAAACATAACGATCATTTATTAAAGCTGCACCGCAGTAGAAGCGATTAAAGTACGACAATCTTGCCATCCACGGGAACTCATTCACTCCAGTACTCGAACCACTGAAAATCACAAATCAATCTGGGCTCAATTACAATCGATACCAATTCTATCACTCACTCTCTTTCTCTCTTTCTCTCTTTCTTTCGTCTTTATCAATTAACATCTTCATTTACTCACCCAACGATTCTTGTTGCATCATTTCTTTCACCACAAGCTACAAATAAACAGATAATCGGTTTTTTTTTATGTTTGTTCAATCGATGATTATGCTCAATCATCATCGTCATACAATTGCTTTGTTTCATATTATTATTCTATGAGAATCTCAATGTCTATATTTATATGGTTACTTACTGCATTTGCACGGTGTATATGGTGTATCGTGCGATGGTGCACGGCTATGATCATTCATATTACCGAATAGAAATTTCTCAGAATCTTTTTTCGTTGCTCCGAATGAAGTCAATGCTTTCTTTGCATTATTATATGTTTTGTACACTCCTTTGCCATTCGATGTTGAATATGCGCCAATTTGTGTGACAAACAATACTACATATGCCAATGTAAACAATATTTTCGTATAATTCACCTTCATTATTTGGCTTTTTTTCTCTCTTGTTCTCACTCTTTCGTCAAATTCCGTCAAAAATGTATTTCAAACACAATTTGGATTTTTTGAGCAAATTTCAAAATTCAAGTATTAAATAAAATCAAGATAATGTTGGAAATCTATCAAATAGAAATTAAAAGTCAACTAATGGTTTTGATTGGCAAGAAATGTTCCCACAAAAAAAAAAAAATATGAATACACTAAAATTAATATCTTGAATATTAAGTAGATGGATCAATCGAACGCACATGCATTTGATAACTGTTTATGCACAGGAAAAAAAATATAATTAACACTCTTTTGTTCTATTCGATTAATGATGTCAGTTTGATTTTTTTGCCCGTTTTGATTTGTGTCACAAATTCGCCGATCTTACATTGTTCCATTAATTTCTTTCCAAAGAAAACAAAAATCGCAGCCGAAAAAAAAGAAGAATGTTTTGCGTTGAGAATGACACTAGAACTAATGGATATCGCTCGAGTTTGTTATATTCTAGACTCGTTATTCAACGTCATGAACGACAGTCAGAAAGGCCACTGATCGCTGTTTAAATCAACAACACACAAGTAACCAACCTGGTAACCTGCGGCTTAATGTATGAATACGTCTGCGCTAGAAATTGTTTATGTGTGTATGAGAGATGAAAACGGCATCAATGATGACAACAACAACGACGACGATGACGACGGCGGCGGCGGCAACGGCAACAACAACAACAAATACTCAATTTCATATATACATTAGAGATATTCAAGCACAGGGCTATATTTGAGGTGATATAAGTCACATCCAGACATTAAGCTAAAAATGTTGAATATTCAAGATAATAAAAGTGATTTTTTATGGAATTTAAAATCAAAAAAAGTTCCGTGCATGGACGGATTTCACCAAAAAAAAACCGGGCATACATTTATCATTGCGGACTGTCCCGGTATCAAAAATTACAACGCTCCGTCGTCGTCGTCGTCGTCATCGTCGTTGTCGTGGAAGTAAATAAGCAAAAAAACAAATACGATAAAACGATTGAAAAAGAAAAAGAGAAGAAAATAAAAATAACAACGAAAAGAAAGATGTGATTACCATTGACGATGCATGTACTCGTAATTAAATGTACGCGAGAATATTAGCTGGTGTATGTAGAATGATAGATAAATACCATTTGTAAGTCGAGAGATAGATATTTCACGAAATCCAACAAGAGAATAGAAATACAAAGAAGTTTAGCATTCCGTAGCAGTAATAGTAGTAGCAGCCAACAGCAGTAGCATTCATTCTTGTCATAAACAATATTGAAACTGAGCTTCTTTCATTAAGTTGTCAGTGTTCTGCATCTCATCATAGTCGCGTTTCGCGGAGTTTCGTTTTTGTACTCGGTTTAGTCATCATCATCATCATTCCATTCGGATTATCCAAACATACCACTAATTCCATTCGCAAACCAAAATCGTACAAACAAACTGTGGCGTAGTGCATGAATCGCCAGCACCATGTGTATTGTGAACTGGTACAGCGTGCCAAAGATGCATGGATCAAACGAAAGACACCAATGCGCTGAAAAAAAAAGAAGCGCACACATCACCTAACACATCAATGTGCTAAAATATTCCCTTTTTTGCTTCAACATCTAGATTTTACTTTTATTTTACATAGATTTTGCGTGGTTTTTTTTTCTATTTATCGAATTAGAAAAGTGCGATCGTATCTGATTGTTAACTTTTACAAAATACCGTTAATGTATGTTCGTACGTATATAGGTATGTGTGTGTGATGGTGATGAATTCTGCATGATATTCGAACAAGGAAATGTTCGTATGGTTATAGTTCATTGAAAATAATTCTCGGCATATTATTTAGTGTGTGCCTGTTGAATAGGATTTCATTGCATAGTCGTAAAGTAATTGACAATACGAATTATTCTTTTAATATTTGTGGTGTAAATTAGTTCATAGAAGTCACAGATCTTTGTTCCAAATCTTTCTGGAAACCTATATATTCTTTTATGACTATTCACACGAGCATTATGAGTTGATTCATGGCAAACAATTTATTTGTTACTTATTTCCACTTCATTCAATTCAACCATTATACCAGATTTTATGCCGAACGCAATTCGAAAGATGCATGAGATGAGCCCATTACTTTTGTGTTATATGATTGCTCTTGTTTTCATTTATGAGCCTTTCTGTCATAAATGAATGTAGATGTAGTAAAGATGAAAACGAAATCTAAATGTGGCACTTCTTTGTTTATTACGGTTATGATAATCATGATGATCATGTTCAATACAAATACATTGTATCTGTATTTTGAAAACGGCTCTTTTCGGTCTGTGTGATATATCATTGATATCTAAAGATCTAAATTTATTCGAAAAACAAGAAAAATTGGATTTGTATGTGAATGTCGTTATATTTTTTTTACGCGAACTTATGAGAAGTACATGTCGAAGCAACGACCATGCGAAAGAAAATCAGAAAATGTTAATTTTCTTTCTAATGGCATTTTTAGCTTTTCCCATTAATGTTTTGATAACACTAACTGAAAGATACAGACAGAGGGAGAGAGAGAGAGAAACAAAACACCGTACGAGAGGAAAGTGCAATCCATCAAACATCTACTACTTATTAAAATTATAATCACTTGAAATGACCGTGCATGTATAAACGGTGCGTTATGACTAATTATGATATGAACGTTTAACCAAATCATCGTCAATACAACCGTTCGTTCGATTTCTATGCGACTCTTTGTAACAATATGAGTGGATGCAAATCGACCCAATCGCTTCACGCTACATCGTGTGACAAGTCTTTTCAAAGATATATATATGTTTTTTTTGGTATAATCGATGCCGTCAAAAGAAAGTTTTGTATTTATCGACCATACACAACATACATGAACATATAAAAAACCCATTTTAAGTTGATAACATTCATTGCCAAATATAAAATTGGGTCAATCACTAAAGAATTCATAAAGAATTCATATTTCAAGTGTTGGCCATATTTATATTCATAATGTAACCCGAAAAACTAAAAAGAAACATGCATTTATGCGATTTCTTTTCTTTTCATTCAATAGCGAGACCATCGTATTCAAATATGCTGAAAGGAAAGGTGTAATTTTGGTTTTCGGTGTTGTGGACAGTAAAAATTGTATGGCACAAAAGAAAAAAAAAAAAAACGGTTATTTTGACCTGAGTAGGCGTTAATCTCTATTATCCCAATAGTTCCAAAAGTAAACATGTTTGTTTATCATTAAAGGATAGAGAAAATAGTATATAAATCAATATGCATGATATCAATATTCCATCATCGTCATCATTTTCATCTCGTTTTAGGTGCGATGAAATTTCCCTGTACTCCGCTTTTGTTTGATCGGAATGAATATTTAGCCACCGCAAACACATCCATCCACATTGGCTCGCACCCATGGCATGTAACGTGGAACACGCGTATATACACCGGGATAGCCTGAATAATAATAATTGAATGAATAATTGCATAAATTTCGAAATAAAATTTACAATTTTGAATGATCATTTTAGTGAATAATAACCTGCACGACCGCATCCTACACCTAAAATGGAATTTCGATCAATTGGTTATGTGCACCGTAGAAAGAGATCAATAGACTTACCCCAACTGACAATGCCAATGACCTCGTATTTACCATTATTATACACAACGAGTGGTCCACCACTGTCGCCCTGTTGACGAATTTTCGATTTTTAATTTAATTACATTTGCTAAAAAGAGATAGCATCGTTCACAAACGAAAAAAACAAAATATCTTACTTGGCATGAGTCTTGTTTTCCCTTTCCGGCACACACCATATTTGGTGTAATCCGTGACGATCGATACTTCATATTGCGACATTGGTTCAACGATAAAATTGGCACTTCAACATGTTGCACGACGCTTGGCAATGCTCCACCCTCCGACGTCCGGCCTTTGGAAAGTGCAACACAAAAGATAAATGAAATGATGACATTATGGGAGGAAAAAAAAAAACAAGATGCACACTTACCCCAACCAACGGCGATGCCTCAAAATTATGATTTGAAAATGGTAATAAGAAGATGTAATAATCATAATGATAAATGCGGGAATAATAATTAGAAAATAAATTACCTGTTTTACCAGCCGGATCAAAATCATCTTCAGGCAAACAAACTGGCATAATATTTTTTGAATATGTAATTGGTTTGCGTAGTTTCAGCAATGCAATGTCATGATTGTATGTATTTGAGTCAAAATATCGATGTTTTATAACAGCGCTAACGGCACGCATTTTAGCATCAGCATCACTGATTACAGTTTGATCGTGATCGCCCAAAATAATGCGAATCTTTGAACGTTTCAATCGCCTGACACAATGAGCGGCTGTTAAAACATAATCTTTGGATATCAGCGATGCTCCACAATGAAAATTTCCATCATACACTGTATTCAATTCAAAAGTGAAACGTGAAATTATGACGATTAAACACGAACATTTGTTTTTATTGTTGAAGATATACGTACCCAAACGAGCAATCCATGGATATTGCTATACAATGTAACGAAACAAATTTATAAATTTAATAGCTCGATTGGGGTTTATTGATTTGAAATTAAAAAAAAAAAAAACAAATGATTCTTACATTCACTCCGGTTGGTTTTCCACCTACGATACGCGTTTCTTGGTTTGATTGACCACATGCCTTTCTCTCTGTTATTTTTTTTTTTGTCATTTAAATCACAAACAATATACAATCAATTAGTTTTAACTGAACATCCAAATGTTTGCTAAACAAATCATTTTGCTTTACCGCATTTACATGGTTTTGGTGCCTCATCAATGTCATCATCATCATCATCATCCAAATCAACAGCATCAAATGCTGGCGTATCGATTCCAAATAATGTGTCAAACAAAAATCGACCAATTCGATTTGAATGCTCATTATTTCTTCTACTAACATTATTTACACGATGATAATTGAAATGTTGAAAGCTATTTGTCACATTCGTCACACCGTTTATGTATGCATCAACATGAGTCATCGATTCTAATAAACATATCGTTAAAATAACATATGCTATACAAAAACATAATTGTGAATACGATTTAGTATTTAATGATAGTGCTATTTGTCGTTGGCTTCTTTTCACTTTCATTTTCATTTTTTGAAACGTGCGCTCCTGTTCAATTTCTATCGATTTATGTTATTCTTCATCAAGCAAACACTTTATACGTTTGTGATCATGTTAAGTTGGTTGATTTTTTTTTCTCTATTCGTTCGTTAGTTTGTTGATTTTCTTTTCTCTAAAAACAAATTACAGTCAATTTCAACTTATTATTGATGATAACAATATCATATAGAGTATCGTTGAGTTGAACGCTTTCGCAATCGAGATGTAATTGTATATGATTGCAATTTTCTCGTAATTTATCACAATAATTTCTTTTTTTTTTTTTTGCAAAATAAATCTATTCACTGTTTGTTGAACGGTTTTCGTGTTTGATTCATTCACAGTTTTCGGTGAGATCAATTTGTCCGAGATGAATACATTTAGACAAACAAGCAATCGAGTGAGAGCAGGAGAATGGGTAAATACGTTAAACTACTCTTTGCTCAAATTGAAGTGCAACAAATGACAAAAAAATAAAGAGCACATGTCAATTTCACCACTGCACCTATTTATTTAAGCTTCATTCTCAAAACAGAATATTAATTTTAAAAAAGCTGCCACATTGTTTGCCGCGAATTGGCCAAAAAGTGTGAACTATGGGTTTGGCAACAATGCGTTTGCTTTCGATATTTAAGATCAACTTTTATAACTCTTTACTTGTAAAATCATATACAATACACTTGTACACGTCGCCTTATTCCTGTGTTGTTGTTTCTTGCTTTTCCTTTTGGCTCTTGATCCAATTTCAATATTTGTTGTCACTTTATTTCGATTTATATTTTATCACCGTTTAAAGTGTTTTTGTTGGCCACAAATTCAATAGAATCGTTTACAAAAATCGTTTCGGCCAATTGTTTCGGTGTTGACGTGATGTCTGTGTTGAATGCTGAATGAAATGTTGTAATGTGGTGCACGAAATGAGAGAGGAGAGAGGCAATAACAGTAAAGAAGAGATAGAGACAACAAACGAATTTTATCGAACGAGGAATATGCACGACTAAACTGTGTCAGATATTTTATCACACTGTTTAACGTTCGATTGCCATTCACAAGTCAAAGTTGTTGTTGGCCGCGCCGCCGCCAATCGATTGGCTATTTCTTTGTGTCTTTCGGCTTGTAATCTTGCGTGAATGCGTCCGTTCGGACTATTGATGTTCATATTGTGAGCATAACATACTTAACAAAGCTCCGTGTATACAAAAAAAAAAAAAAAAACATTTATGTGGTGTGTGCATGAAAGTGCGCAGATCGCGCGCGTGCCTCATCCACGAAAACAACACCAACAACACAAATATTCATGTTTACATTTTTATGTTTTATTTGTGTATTGGATTGATGGTTGTTGAATGATCTTTTTTGTATTATTTTTCGAGTAGACGATACCATGAGAGAAAGAGCAAGCACTAATAGTGAGAGAGCAGGGCAGAGCAGAGATCTCACCATGTGTCAGCTTAATTGAGTGGTCATCACATTTTGTCGATCACATTGAAAGAAAAAAAAAAAGAAAAGAAAATTTCAAACACACAAAAGACTAACCGAACCGTAATGAAGAATACACGAAACTTTAAAAACATGTGTGACTTTCATTCATAGTTAGTGTTCCATTTATTTTTTCTTCTCTTCATTTCTGTTGCCATCTCGGCCAATCGAATCAAATTTGATGCGTACGAAGAGAGAAAAAAAAGAAAGTTTCATTGTGCCTATTTTTCTAATAGAATTGAAGAAAATAACTTGGTGATGCGTTTGATTCCAAAGGTTGAATCAAATTGAGAGTGAACTAAAATGCATATCAAAGGGAATTCGATGTCCGAATCGCAATGTTCGATCGAAGAAAAAGTTTCATCGATTTCGTGATGCTATCACGACCAACTATAATAAAACTTTCACTAGATCAGACACATCCATTTTGATATATATGTGTTCGTATGTACGCAACACAGTATTAACGTATTATCAATCTAACTACTGTAACATACCAGAACACCATGTGTGGAATAGAAAAAGAAATGGACAAGTGTACAAGAGTGTCTTTTTTTGTTTTTCTTCTTCGCTGTCTTTGTCTTTGTCGTCGTCGTCGTCGTCGTCATCGTCAACATGTTACCAATTTTGGGGAAAGTATTTCTTCATTCGAAGAATTATTTTCACTTGTAATCAACATAGACTAGGCCCATTGAATCGCGGTTACTTCTTGGGCCATTTTGTATTTTGGAAAGTGTTTATGAATCAATGTCACGTGTCTGTTCACATGGCTTTCATATTCTGAATGAATAAATGCATCGATAACCACCGGCATGGTCTTTAGTTCGAATAAGATTTCAGAACGATTGAAAACATATTACTCAATCGATTAGTTTCATTTTTCTTTTACATATCAAAAACCTGCTGACAACTAGTTGCAATATCGTGTACGTGAATATCTATCGTAAATGTTATATAAATTGGTATTGTCTCCGCAACGAATTGCATTTTATTTAGTGGACCGTGAAAAATACGATGTGTGGATATGTTGTGTTTGCGTGTGCTGGTTGTTATTACTTGTTGCTGTTGTTCTTGTTTTAGTTCCATCAAATTATATTGCAACATTACCGGTTGTTCGTTGTCAAAGATGTTTCATCAAGAATATGTCATATGTATATGCAACAAACAAATTAGTACATACCTCTCGAATGCAGTTCTTTCAATTGCTCAAACTATATATGTAGTATTGTTGTTGTTCTCATTTTATGCTATGTGTGCGTGCATGAGGTATTTAAGATGATCGGAAGTTAATAATAAATATTGTGTTTCAAAAAATTATCCAAATTATCGCGTGCAGTACATGAATTCTAAACGCGGAATGAACACAAATAACTGCAAATAGTACATTTTTTTATCTCACTTTTTGTTCCCATTTACTACAGCCACAAAAAACGATTTTTGTTTAAATTGTCATATAATGTCATTCCAAGTATTTAGTTTTTAAAATTGTGTGCATTCAGCATCTCTGGCTCGAAAATCTGAGAATTCCATAGTGAGTTGAAATGCTGTGCGCATGGACGGAAGGTAGAAAGGCAAGCAATATCGTGTTTTATGATAAAAAAGACCGTGAATTGTAATTGACATTTTTTAACGGTTTTTATGAGTTTGCTTTTTTCCACATTTTCAGTGCTTGAACAACACTGATAACATATATCGCTGAAAAAAAAAACAAAGTATGATGAAATTGTGAAATGTGTGGAAAGTTGTTTTTTAAAAAAATGTAATTGAGCGTAGTTCTTACGTAGAATAAATGGAAAGATATGTGCGATTGCATATCTGAAGTGTGTTTTGATCTCTTGAGTCATCGCAATCAGCTGTTTTTATTATTTCACATCGGAACATTATTGTCATATATGGATGACCTTTTTTGGATTATTTTCCAGGCATTTTTATGTCTCTTTTATTTTGTTGATTTAGAAATGGATTTTAGAAAAAGCGCAAAACAAAAAGAGTTTTATTGACTATCGATTGGTGTGTTACACGAACGAAAATTGCTATAGACGAGAGGGTATAGAAAAAAAAATTGATGAAAGAATTCATATGCATAGCATAACAGAATAAACGACTTAAATCCAGAAATAGCGGTAAAAAGTGGCAGCAACTTCATTAAAATTCAGTACGAATATTCTTTTAGACTCTTTTTTTTAATTCCATCTTTACCTGTTACTTCTTTCTCTTGGTGTGTCGTCTGTGTTGAGTGTGTGGCTTCTTTTTATTCAATTTTATTTATTTATTTATTTTTTTCGCCTTGCTTTACCGTACTCCGTTGCCATTTACATATTCATGTGCGCGCATGAGAGCGCTGTATTGTGCGTTATTCGATGGCAAGTTCAATTCAAAGATGTTGTCACATATCGAACACAACCAGTTTATGCGGAAGACATCATATTCAGTGTGTGTGCCTATGTTGTTTGGTACTCATTTCGTTTATTGGAATTGATCAGAGTTCGATGATTGTCCTGCTTATGAGAGCACAACCAACCAGCACAAATACTAGAACGTATTAGCGGTGAAACGGCATTTTAACCATTTTCGATTTTAAAATCAAATAATAAATTAACCCATTTATTTCAGTGTAGTTTTTCTTCGTCTCAATTTTAGATCGATTGACAAATTAGAGCGACACGACAGAAAGAGAACGATCTATCTGAACTGTGAATATTCAATCCCGTGATTTTTTTTTTCTTTGTCAACGTTTTTTATCAACGTGAAGCACACTGTTTAACCATACCGTCACATAAAATAGCTCAACATCCAATATGATCAATTTACACATCCTTTCATTGTTGGCCATTTTGATATTTTCAACATTTTGTTGTGCCGTGAGTTTTCTTTTTTCAAAAAAAAAAAATTATTGTTTAATTTGAAATGTGCAATCATTCACTGCATAATTTTTGATAAATTAAATCCTAGGATAACATTCCAACAAATGTCACAGATAATCTAAAAATTGAACCAGAAGATCTTAAACAAGATTTGAACGATACATTCATTGTTAGTGCAATTACAAATGGAGGCGGCGGGGGAGCAAGCGATCGTAATCCAATAAGTGATTGGATTGTTGGTATCATCGGCGGAAGACCAACGGAAAAACCAATACAACTAGATCCACCCCAAAATTGTGAACCGTGCAGTTAAGTCCAATTCACTGTTTATATAAACTATTGAAAATTTAAAATGTCACTTGGACGACTTTTTTTAGCATAGAGTGCATGTATTTAAAGAAAATTATTTGTTGTTCAGGTTGCGGTATTGCAAATAAACAAAAACGTATCGTTGGCGGTCATGAAACGGAAGTCAATCAGTATCCATGGATGGCATTGCTTACATACAGCAATCGCTTTTATTGTGGAGCAACATTAATAAATGATCGTTATGTGATGACTGCTGCACATTGTGTTAGTGGATTCAACAAAGATCGAATCGGAGTCACTTTACTCGAACACGATCGATCCAAACCAGGCGAGACTACATTAATCAAACGAAAGGTTTTGTCATATACATTGAATGCCGTTATTTTTACAACGATTTAACGAACATTTTTGTTCTAGGTTTTGCGCATTATTAAGCATGCTGGTTACAGTCCAACGAACTTCAACAACGACATTGGTAAAGAGTGATGCATTTTTTTTTTAAATTTAAGTGAATTTTCGGTAAATTTGTCCTTTCTAGCTCTTTTGCGATTGGACAATGAGGTGAAATTTACAAATATCTTGAAGCCTGTATGTATGCCAACGCGCGGAAAGAGTTTCTCTCATCTCGATGTAAGTAAACCAAAAAGTAACTTATAACAAGTATTTAATCATCTAAATGGTCTGAATATCGTAGGGAATAGCAACTGGATGGGGAGCTACAAAAGGTAAACAACCAAAGATTATCCATTGTGTCAATTTGATTTATTTAAAACACCCACATTTTTTCAATTGCTACTACAGAACAAGGAGACATTTCGCCAAATTTGCAAGAAGTAACGGTACCAATTCTATCAAACACTGAATGTCGCAAAACTGGATATGGTGCATCACGAATCACCGATAATATGCTTTGTGCTGGCTTTAAAGATGGTGCAAAAGACTCGTGCCAAGTAGGTCACATTGACAATCGAATTTTTGGTGTGAAATAAAGAAAAGAAACATGTGTATTGTAAATTTTGTTTTGTCTAGGGCGACAGTGGTGGACCACTTCATATTGTAAACGAAACACTTTACCAAGTGGTTGGTATTGTGAGCTGGGGCGAAGGTTGTGCTCAACCAGACTATCCAGGCGTTTATACACGGTATTTCTTTCATTCTCTTAGCGGATTTTATGATTTCATATTTTTATGTGATTTTTTCGTTTGCAACGACAGAGTCAACCGTTATCGAACATGGATTAAGAGCAATACAAGAGATGCTTGCTACTGTGACGACTAGTGATGTGCAATATTAGTGATATGCGAAGCAATAACATTTTAAAAAAAACTAAACAAAAACGAAACACACAATTCCGTTGATTCGACTAAGATTCAACAACAATTTTTTCTTCCTTTTTTCAAACAAAATCGAATGCGATATGAATAAGCAGCATTCATAAATTATTTCGTTTCATATTTCTCTAATTTATATTTATTTATTTATCAATCAATAAATTCAGCAAATAAAATAAAAAGAAATGGACAATTTGGTTTTATTCATTTTAAAAATAATATGTCACTTTGAATGTGACCCGATTCGTGCTGCATTATCGACTCGTATGGTCCGCATTCACTTTACCGCACAAGCGTCGATGAAGTGCTTGGCGTTTAAACAAAGCCGTTAACGGATTTCATTTCATATTGGAAGGACGCCTGTCATCGTTCCCTTAAAAATTCTAAATTTGTCGTTTTAATTTTATTTTTCGAAAATTAAAAAAAAAATCAAGTAAATAGAGAAAAAGAACCATCATCGAAATTATATAGAGTTTATAAATTTGTTGTGGTATTAAATTTTGGTGTGGATGATAGATTGCAGTCAACCGGTAGATGTGAATGTGAGTCAATATAATAGAAATGTATACTAAGACAGCATACACTCACTCACTCACATACACTCACACGCAACCAGAATACAAGTTCTCTCGTAAACATAGTCATTTGCGACCGCCATTTTTCGCTTGATTTTTTTTTGTCAGAAGACTCACACGGTGTTTACGTACACAACTAAAAGTAAAAAATTTATGTAAATTCTAAAGATTATCGAGAATAAAATCGACGAAAATCGAATTTAATTTGTGAAAATTGTGCGTTTAGCGCATAAAAACTGTGAATTTCGAATGTGAATTGAATGAATTTAGTGAATATTGTGCTGTGTTGTGCGACGCATCAAAACAATCAAATACACAAATTTCAATTACGAATACGATTCCAGTGTGAATTTAATGCATCACAACAACTTTGCAACACCGTATCGTTCTATTTTGCGCCAATTTTATCGTCTAGAGAAAAAAACAGCATTTATGTAATGCACATTTTGCGCTCGCCAATGATAATATCGTTTATGAAATATATGCGCGCTCAAATTCACAGAAATGAACTATAAAAATGATAACCATTTCCATTTGTGCGATGCTCTTGCTATATATGTACAGTTGAGCACGAAGAGAAAAGAGTACCAATGACCAAAATATAAAGCATTCTAATGAACACAAGTGACAAAATAGTGACTATGATTGAGAACTAAACGATATAGCTTTACTGTAAAATCTTTTGTGTTTTTTATTATTATTATTTTTTTTTACTTTTTTCATTCGTTTTGATTTTTCCGTTCAAAATCAAGAGAATCGTAAATTCCCGATTCGTCGAATCCAATTCGATTCAGTGTGTATGAAGTTATTTAAAGAGCGCGAATCAACACGGATTGCATTCGTCTAGCGCGCGCTGTCAATTGGCTACTGCTGAACAATAACCTAAACGTAAACATCGAAATGTTTTCGATGCCGTTTGAATAAAAAGAAATTCGGGCGAGAAAATAGAAAACAAAATTTTTAATCGATTTTTAGATTTAAACAAAAAGAAAATATAGAGAGGAGTAGGGAAAAAAACACGGTGAAAAAGTGGAACGAAGCCGTTTCATTGTGTGTACAGTTGTGAAGTGAATAAAATTCAATTGGTTTTTATATTGTTGTCAAAATGTTCTACGCACATATTGTATTGGCCAAAAAAGGGCCATTGGCCCGAATTTGGTTGGCCGCTCATTGGGATAAAAAATTGACCAAAGCGCACGTTTTTGAAACGAACATTGAACAGAGTGTCGATGGTATAATGCAGCCAAAAGTGAAATTGGCATTGCGTACATCGGGTCATTTGTTGCTTGGAGTCGTTCGCATCTATTCAAGAAAAGCCAAATATTTACTTGCCGATTGTAATGAAGCTTTTGTCAAAATTAAAATGGCATTTCGACCGGGAATGGTCGATTTGCCGGAAGAACATCGCGAAGCGGCCGTTAATGCAATTACACTTCCAGAAGTTTTTCACGATTTTGATACGGCGCTGCCTGAATTAAAGTAAGTTACCAAATTTACATTTCTTTTTCAGTACAGTAACTACGTAACTAGTATTTGCATTAATGTTTTGTATTATAATTTTGTGATACAGTGAAGTAGATATAGAAGCACAGTTTTCTATAAATCAATCAAGAGCCGATGAGATTACAATGCGCGAAGACTACGGTGCCCTGCCGATGACAATTCATGATGATGGCTTCGGTGATATTGGCTTTGATGCCGATGGTCCAGATTTCATTCGTGATGATGTCGATACAACCATTGATGTAAGCATTTTACAATCTAAATAAATAATATAATACATAGGCAACGACGATTGAATGCATCTCATTTTATCTTCATTCGAAAATAAATAGGAACATTTGATCAGTGAAGAATTGGACCTCGACGAACGCACATTAAAAGAACCAATTGCTGGAACATCACGTTCAATGCAAGAATTGGATTCGTCGCAAATGATCACCGATGATGGTTTCGGTGGAAGCGGTTTTGGTCGTTAGTATTTTTAACCAATCTATTGTTCGAATAATTGTCAAGCTATTGTTTTAAACGATGCGTTTATTTATTTTGCACAAAATAGAAGAACCAGCGGCCGGTTTATTCGAAGGTGATTTATTCGCCGATGCACCATTACCACAGTCAACGATGCAACAAATCGAACATGATTCCGAGGATGATTTGGATGCCGGTTGGGATATGGGCGCACATTCAACGGCGTCAAGGTAAATAATCGATTTTTCAAGAAAAAGTAATGATAGTCGGTTGAAACAAAAACTAAATATATGAATATCATATCAGCTCGGTCGGTTCAAGACCGCCAACACCAATGCAAGCGGGACCATCACAAATGATGGACATTCGAGCGCCATCGGTAACATCACCAACACAACAGCAGCTCGATGATATACCGCATATCGGTGAAGGTCCAGAGATATCTGCTGACGATGGTTTACCAAGTGCGGCTGCCGATGCTGTCGAAAGTGCACACGATCAAGAAGATGAGCATGAACTACATGACGAAGAAAGTTTTGCACTGGCACCGATCGATGCATCAGCGCTGAAAGGAATCACAAAAACCAAACGAAAACGTAAACTTATTGTGGACGAAGTGAAAAACATCTCCGGCGAAGAGATGAAAAGTCAATTGGCAAACACATCGGACATTATAACGACATTAGATTTGGCGCCGCCAACAAAACGACTTATGTACTGGAAAGAAACGGGTGGCGTTGAAAAATTGTTCGCCTTACCATCCAGAGATATTCCAGCCAGAGAATTGTCAAAGAACTATCAACGGAATTTAACATCACGATCGACGGGCGTTGAAGATTTTTCAATGCTTGGTCCGGCCGATGCATTGGCATTAGATCAATATCAAGAACAACCGCAAGTAATTTTACAACAACCAGAGCCAGCTGTTCCGGGTAAACGTGGCCGAAAGCGCAAGGTCCAAGAGACTCAAGCACAAGTGCCAGAAGTACGGGCAGCTGAATTACAAGAAGAATCATTAGACGTACTACCACCGCCACAAACACCTCAAATGCCAAGTCCAGTTCGTGAAAGTGTATCACATTTGGATGGCGATATTCCGCTCGCATACACATCAAACAATCTGTCTGTACCATCTGGAATGACGCCGGTATGTTAATGTTTCGTTTTTTTTTCTTTTTAATTTTATCTCGTTTACTCTCTGGTAAATGCGTTTCAATATTATTATTAATATTTTTGTTTTTAGCTTCATGGTGGTATGACACCAGTTAGTTTGCATGGTGATTATGCGGCCGCATTTACACCATTAGATCATGGTATGATGACACCACAACATCCGAGCCTCGATCAAATTGAATCGATACCAAATTTGCCGGTCGATCAAGTGTCATCCATCTTGAATGGAACTGAAATGGAAGGATTCGCCAATATGGGTTATGACGATAGTCATCAAATTGGTGGACCAGGCATGTCAGAACGCATCGCTAGCGATTGGAATGATGATTACGATTTCCCGCCATCAGTTGTTGCACCTGTAAGTATTTGGTTCAAAATTGAGAATACCTTTGCACTTTTACATCGACCATTTTAATATTTGAACTTTTTATTTTGAACAAAATTACAGCAACCGGGCGATGAACAAATGGAAAACGAAACCGACGAACAATTCGAAGAACGTGTGCTAAATAAGCGGGCAGCTCAAATGTTTGTTTCAGTTCGGGCACGTTTACAAAAGCAAGACAGCATACAATTGTCAGAAATGACATACAGAAACAATCGAAAACAGGTGAATATCCCATGCAACATTTATAAATTCAAAATGCCGTTCCGAATACAAATTAATCGAAATACTTTGTTATTTTACAGGCGGCACAAAAATTCTATTCGTTATTGGTGTTAAAGAAATTCCAAGCGCTAGAAATAAGACAAGACGTGGCATATGGTGATATTGCTGTAACAAAAGGAATTATGTTTGATAATCCAAAACTCTAAATGGGGAGCACATTTAAAACACTCTCCATCTCTCTCATACACACAGACACAAAAACAAACACATCCACTTATACATATGTTACAATAAGATGCTTTACACCCTTTATTGATTTGCCTCTAGAGACTAGATTTAAGCGAAACATTAAACAGAAGAAAAAAACATATACCCGTTTATATAATATATATGTCTAAAAATCAATTTTCCAATCAAAAAATGATTAGTGAATCAAATGTTTGTATGTGTAACTGATTTTTGTATAGCAAAAATGTTATTTTTGTTTATACTGACTTAGTCAAAGTATCAGTCTATTCTAAGCAAATCTAAACAAAAGCACAAAAAATACATTGGCATCATGAATAGAGCCGAGAACATAGCCAAGACAACAACAACAACAAAGAAAATGAGCAAAATTAACAATAAATGCAACAGAACACACATTAAGCATTGTAAACTGTCGTGAAACTGGTGCACACGTGAAATTCAATGCGTAAAATACGCTACCTGTGCTGATTGGCAGATTTATCGCTTCGAGGTCTCCTCTCCATTTGAAAATGCCAAATTCATGCATTTTATATTATTCATGCATCAGTTTCGTGACTCATTTTTATCTCCATTACAAAAAATGTAATGGTCATTTCATTTAATTAAAAACAAACTATAACATAGATTTACTCAATTCAAAAGTGAACAAAAATTATGAAACAATATTATTACGAAGAAGAAGAATAATGAGAAGAAAAAAACGAAGAAAGAATTAGAAGAAAATAAAGCAACCACAAAATAAATGTCAAACTGTACAAAACTATTTTAGATTGTGTAAAAGATGCAAAAACAATAACAAAAATCCAACCGAATCTCATGAATGCATTCGAATGTCCACCAAATATCAAAATCAACTAAACCCATATTCTTTTTAAGTGTGTCTTTGGACACGATATTTTATTGAAATGATAATAAAACAAACAAAGCAAAACATATTTTTAAACGAATAAAAAGATCATTATCTCATTTAAGATATTCATTCGTTGAGATTCGGTCGCATTTTTCGTTAGTTTAAATGTTCTTAGTTCAGAATTTCTATTCATGTTCTATAAGCTCATTTGCGTTTAGCTCTTTGTATCCTAAAATGTAAATAATGTTGTATGTTGTACGAGAATTAATTATGCTGTATGTCAGCCGATTCGTTCGATTCATGCAATCCAAATGAGAAACAAGTAAAACACCTCGGTATAGCCACTGAATAGGTCGTGTCATGTTTTTATTTTATATTTATTTCATGCCACACACACACACACACACGCACTTTTAACTTTTAGTTAGTTTAATTTTCGATAATTATACCGTATAGGATCAACATCGTTTTTGTTTTTGATCTATTTCTCTAAAGTGCTACGAAAAAAAGCAAATAATCAATAGAAAATAGTTGTAAGGTGTCTATTTCAAATGGAGGCACATTTGCATCATTGTAGAGCATTCAGAGTTTATAATCGTTGCGTGTTTTGCTGTCATGCGTCGCTTAAAAAACCAAATCCAAATAGACACTCTACAATTATTTTAGAGTCTTACACGCAAACCAAAATGTTTAAGTATGATTATTGCAACTTGTTCGAATTCGCGTTGTCGCCTAATACTCGGTTGCAGCATCTATCGAATGCCTAGAGGTTTTTTTTTGTTGGGTGAACTGAATTTATATCCAGTGAAAATGTGCAACTTTAATTTCTTCATCGCTCGTAGCAAATCGTGTTGGATTTTGTGTGTGTGTGTGTGTGTGTGTGTAGTATACACTATGACTACGGAATAACCAATGCCAAAATAAAAACACTTATTTTATTTTATTATCATAAAATTATTATTTTTTTTTTCTTTCATTCATTATACAATTGTTCGATGATTTAACTTAAATTTTTATTTCTTTCCATTTCTATATCTCTCACTCTCAAATATGAACAACAACTTTTTTTTTTAATTTGCAATTTAATTTACGAGAAAAAATAAGAAAAAAAGGCTACATATAATTTGTAAGAAAATGATAGTTAGTAGAAAAATTATTAACACTCTGGCGCCGTGTATGGGGTTTGCTGGGGTACAAAACTAACCACTTCTTTGAAAACTAATTCTGTTGCAAAATATGGAAAAAACATTGGAAGAAGAAGAAGAACAAAAAAAAAAAGATAAACAAAAATCAAGTAATAAATTTTAAAGAAACTGATAAATGATTTGTGTTTTAAATTAGTGTTATGCATTTACCTTTCCATTTTTCGACTGGTAAATCCATGTCTTCGAAAGATTGATCGTAGAGTGGAGATGTTGGTTCGTCATTTGGATCGGCATATTTCTCCAAATACGGATGGGCCAAGGCCTGCTCGGCTGTAATTCGTTTGTCCGCATCCAATTCAAGCATTTTCTCTAATAAATCTATGGCAAGTGGATTGGCTCCACGGAACACTGTACTAAAGTCCTTTTTCTTCGTTGGTGGTAATGATTTAATGTAATTTCGTGCCTGCAATTAAACATACGATTTTTCCATTTTTGCTTTCTTATTTCAATTATATTAATATGTTTCCATGCAAACTTACACTCTCCGATGAAATTTTCGACATAAAATCATCGGGCGGCGTTCCAAGTACATCCATAATCAAATTAAGTTGTTGTATATCTTGCAAATGATTGAATAAATAAATGGTTTTGTTGAAAATTTATAATAATAAATAGTACACTTACGATCGGTTCCTGGAAATAGTGTACGTCCCGTAAGTAATTCAGCCATGATACATCCAACCGACCAAATGTCCACTGTTTGCGTGTAATGCATCCAGTTGAGCATTATTTCTGGTGCACGATACCATCTAAATGAAATAAATGAATCAGAGATTGGTTGTAAATTAAATAAAACACTATAATATACAAATTACCTAGTCGCCACATAGCCGGTCATTTCATTTTCCGTTGGACGTGCCAAACCAAAATCTAAAATTTTCAATTCGCAATCCTCATTAACGGCAATGTTTGATGGCTTAAGATCCTATATCAACAGACAACCACACAAATTAAATACAGAATAATACACGCATGTACGCACAATAAAAAAAAATTGAATACAATTTCAATTCAAAAGCAAACAAATCTATAAATTAGAACATACACGATGTATAATACCGGCACTGTGTATATATTTAAGACCTCGAAGTATTTGATACACCAAAAATTGCACATGATCATCGGATAAACGTTGCGTTCGTATGATGTTATTCAAATCGGCGCCCATCAAATGTGTACATAAATACACTTGTTGAAATGCATCGAGCGTATTGCTGCCCGGATGAAATACATCCAATAGACCGATAACATTTTCATGATTCATGTGTTTTAACAAGCGTAGCTCACGATAGGTACGCTTTGCATGCACAGCTGATTGGAAGGGTCGTGCCAATTTTTTGATTGCAACTCTGACATTGTAATTTGTATCCAGCGATGAACTATTATTATTATCAATTGAACGATGGAAGAAAGGAAAATTAATCACAATTAGTAAAATGAAAATAGACAATCGATTCGTTTGTATAAACAGAAATGCGGAAATCAAATTTATCGATGACGACGATGATGATAAAATTCATGATAAAATTGATTGGCTTCGATGAAAATCTGAAAACCATACTAT
Organism: Contarinia nasturtii; assembly: GCF_009176525.2. Classification (NCBI taxonomy): domain Eukaryota; kingdom Metazoa; phylum Arthropoda; class Insecta; order Diptera; family Cecidomyiidae; genus Contarinia; species Contarinia nasturtii. Next base: position 982,575 of record NW_022197768.1, read on the forward strand.
CTCGTGTATAATATGTATGAAATCAATTCAATGTTTATGGCATTTTTACTCGAAACATTTTATTTTTAATCAATGACTATAGAATTCGTTACACATAGCATAATTTATTACATAGAACGATTCAATGCAATCGATTAACTTGACATTTTTCGACATGAACACAAACAGTTTCTCTCTCCCTCTCTCTTTCTCTCTCTCTCTACCTGAGAAACGACAATGTTTCAAGACTAAATATGTTTTTGTTTTTTCAACTCGAATGTAAGTGCCATGAAATGCAAATATAAACGGATTTACTTTGTAAGAGACCTTTCATGTGGAAATATTTTCTTTGGTTGTCAGTGTTGGTTTTTTTTCTGATTGCGCGTTCACCTTTCCGAAACTTGACGTAAAATTCTGTTACACACACTTCTTATCATTTATGATCAAATAAAGCAAATGAATAAATACAACAACAATAACAAACCGTAGAGAAAATGTGGTGCTTACGATTTAATATTCTGATTTATTCTTGTCGACCGAATCACACACAATTTATCGCAATATCGTGAAATGTAAACACACTGAATTAATCATTTAATTTTAAAATTCAACTGACTAACTACATGGGGTTTTCAGATTTCTGTCTTTCAATGTGAGAAAAGTATTAACATTTTATCGACCATCTGATCAATAAAAACAATTTCCAAACATGAATGATGAAAACTGTAATTGATAATTGAATGACGTTTGTTAGATGTATTCTGTATGAGAGTATTTAAAATGAATGGTTTATAAACATGAATCGAACGAAAAAGTCCAATTCAAAAAGTATCTATTGCGAATGCAATTCGATTTCAAGATGAAAGAGAAAAAGAAAATGTAATTCAGTGTCTTTATTAAGCTGCATTCAATCTTATTCAATGTTGTTGTTGATATTTTGTTTTAGTTTTTGCAGGTAATTGCTCTGTGAATTGATTGCATTTTTAATGAGATCTATGCATTACAAAAAAGGCAATCATGTGAACAAGAAAGCGCCGCATATGTACACCAACGAAAGCGAATGAAAAAGAGAGAAAACTAAAATGGTAACAGCCAAAGGTATAATTGTAGGTGAAAATTGTCGAAAAAAGGTGTGTGTATATACCTGTATATGCGTGTGTTATGCTTTGTCTCAAGGATGCTGTTTCTAAATCATTTCAAAAATGCTTTAAATTAAGCGATGAAATAAACAACGGTATGTTCCAACATTTAAAAAAATAAATATATATTTGTTTTTTTTGTCTCGTCTAATGAAATTGTCGTGGCTTCCAACATTGGATTTTGTTTGTATGCTTTCATCCATTTGATTCGTTTGGTTTATGAATAAGCGGTGAGAAGTTCTCAAGAGAACAAAGTTTTTGACCCTAATTTACGACAAAACACGCATCTCAATCAATGGCATATTTCACAATTTGGAATATTTTAGGAATGCCAACATAGAATATATTTACACAAATACACATAGCCTACGCACTAGTTCGTTGTTTGTGTTTGTATTTGAATGATGTCGTCTTGTTTACCGTTTGTTGAACTACAACCACGACCGTACGACCAAAAAAATAAATAAATTCGAATTGTATTTTTGCCCAAAATGACACACACGTATAGTCAGACTGTTAAAAATAAAACTAGTATGTATATCCGGCATGAAGAAATGTCACATAATGAGTCAAGCATTAACACGTAGATTTTCTTTCACGTCTTCTACTTTGCAAATTGAATGTTATGAATGTAATTAGATATTATTCTGATGAAATGAACTTAAATTTTTTTGTCTTGATTTGAATATGTTGTATATACACTATTTATTTTTTCTCTGTCAATTGCTGCACATTAATTAATACATACCACACCTGGCCGTAGGCACCTGAACCAACAGGTGTAAGACTCTGATACCTTTCTGGTACTTCCCATTCGGTTCGATTGATTTCAGCTTTGTAAAATTTGGTCATCTTGGCAAACAAATTCGGCTTATTTTGTGTATGATACGCTCGTGTGATTTCGAACCGAATGCAAAACAGACTATGTGTGTACGATGTGTATACTATGTGTGTACAACTGACAAACATTTGACAGCCAACGAAATTGTGTTGCCAACATTTCGATTTTAATAATTACAACATGTTTGAAATCAACTGTCAATCATTTTTAAGGCTGCCTGATTATTTCAGTTTTCTTTATTCTAATGGAATTTCAAACAAAATAACTCCTCATTCATATTCATAACAAATGTACTATCCGATTTGAAGAAGAAGAAAAAACAATGCCAGTCTTATAATCATTTCTTATATCATTCCTCAGTCGTACCAACTGATAAAGTTCTATGGTATCAACAAAACATCGAATAAAACGACGTACAAATTTTGTTCGTTGCGTAAACTAATACATGTTCTTGTATGAGTCTCGGCTCACAATATCAACATCAACACATTTTACGTTGTTTGATATTTGCAAATCTTAAGTACAGACCAATTAAATACGCCGAATTGTTCATTGTACTCTTTTGAAAATAACTTGAATTCTTTTGTGGGAAAAAGTTCGAGAATGCAAAGAATATGAAAAAGTGCTAATCAAATGATTTGGATGAGAAAAAAAGGCAAACTGAATTATGTACTTAAACTTGAGTAAATATGAAGTTTTGACGTTTCCAAATCCAGTTTTGACTGAAGTTTAAGTTCTAAATTATTCCGAGGAAAACAATAGGAATAAAGATGAGATTTGTTGGCGTATTAAAGCACAATTAGATGAAACCGGAATTTTTCTTTTCCTCTATTTTCAATCCATTTGGTCATGACATTCGATAAAATTTGTCGCGTATACAGAACAAAGTGCTTCAACTCATGTGTAATTAAAATTTGTATATGCTGAGAGTGATTAAGAAGTTTTTTGTTTGTAAAGAAAATAAAGAAAAACAGTATCAACACCTATAAAAACAATAAATCGAGAACAATCGGGCAAAGATGTGGTGGCTTCAAAACAACTCGAATTCGTCGAATGCACAAAAATGGCAATTTTTGAAACCATTTCAAATGATGTCAATAATTCAATTAGTAGTGGTGATGGTGTCGCTTGTATCCGCTCAAATGCAGTATCCCCCTGAAAAGGAGGCTTTAGTTCAAACCGATAATAATATATTGCTAAGTTTACCATTTTTGAACGTGTGTTTGACGGTTCAGTCACCAGTCGAAATCTGTTCAATGTACTATGACATGGTTTATAATGTGTATAGCCTTGAATTAAATGGCGATGAAACGAAAAAATTCATTTTAGAAGCGAATCAACATCTTGAAAACAGCAAGTTAACCGCAAAATTTTGCAACATTTTTCGCAATGAATCAAGAAATGTACTTGATAAGCAACCGTTTTCGACAGCAAATAATATAACCAATGTAACGGAATGGATTCAAATGGACAGCATGTGCGAATTAAATTGCATGGAATACAAGAACAGAGTACTAATGATCAAAGACATATGCAAATTCATTTCGGGCGGTTTAAAGTCGATCCTTAAGGAAAAGAAGATAAAAGAAGATCTCAAAAATTTACCTCTAAGCGGACCTGGAAACGGAAAAGTAGACACAGACACAAAACCAAGCAATGAGAAGAAACCAGAAAACAGTAAAAATGTTGAAGGTACCATTAAAAATGAGAATCAAAAATCGATTCAAACATCCGTTGAAAAATCAGTTGGAAAAGCTGCTTCAAATGCCTTACCGAATACAAGCACAAGCACAAATTCAAACCACACCAGTTCGAATCCAGCTTCGACGAAAAGTCTTCGAACGCAATTGAAAGCATCAGAAATTATAAGGCAGCTAGAAAGCTCGGTTCCAGCTGCACAAATTCAACCAAAACCCGTAGATGTTACACCAAAATTATTGAAAAACGCTACATCAAGTGTTGACGTCAACAAAAAAACGAACAATGACAATGATAATGATAATGCTAATGAACAAACAGCGGACAAACAAACTTCCGCTTCATCTGTTGATGCAGACAACGGAGATGAAGTAGACGATGAAAGTCTTAAAGATTTACAGAACAACGAAGGTAATACATTAATTTGAAATTTAAATGAAAAAAATAGCATACATTCATTCGATTTCCGTTAAATCAATTATTTTGAACATTTTATCGTATAGACAATGCGCGCGAAGATGAACAAGATACAGACCAATATCTACCACAGATTGTAAATGGCGAAAACATCAAGAACACTTATATTGATAGCAATAATAATAATAATAATAATAATCTGAAACATAGTCGATTAGAAGCTGATCAGATCGAGAAGATCAGAGAAGATACCGAATCCAGTTTTTTCCCATATTTTATGTTTTTAATGTTTGTTGTTGTCACACTTTATGTTGCTTATCATAATAAGTCTAAAATTTTGGCATTGATGATCGAGGGTCGAAGAAGCCGTAACTATTCATCGCGAAGTGGCGGCAGAAGAAAACATAGCTCAGCTGAATACCGCAAACTTGATTCAAACTTAGAAGAAGCTATACAATCAGATGGTCATGTGCTGTCAACTCAAATTATCTACTAAAATTTGTTCATATTATGACTGTCGAACAGAAAATATATATGAATGTTTTCTTTTCTTTTTAAATTTCGAATGCTACTGGAGATGAGGCCCTATGATAAGTCAATCAAAGCAATGAAACATTTGGATTGACATTACAACGCTTACCGTAAACAAAAAGAAAATTGCTTCATTTTCATGTTTTTGAATAATAATAAGCAACATTTTGTGATGCAATAATTTTTAAGATAGTGAAAATTATAGTCGATAAGATGCATAAAATTGTTTGAACGATCATCAGTGAATAAATTATTATCGTAGAGAGATACAAATTGTTGATTTCATCAACACTTTTCTCCTCTATTTTGGACATTAATTTACTTACTCATTATCTTTGCCAACAATAATTTTCAATAAAATAGATTTCTGAATAAACATTTTATTTCGTTTAATTTATAAACTTACAAGTCATAAAAAGTCATAGCATGTCTTGGGATTTCTTTCATTCTAGATATGTTTTAAAGGGTGAATTTGTCAATATCAAAAATACAAAAAACAGAGTATTCTCGTGTACAAAAAAAGTGACTATTTTGGGACAAACTGACTGACTGTTGACTGTAAAAACAAGCAACCTTAGTTAAATTTATTTAACTTCAATCAATTAAAGTAAGCTATGGTTAACTGCAACAGCTAACTTTAGTTGACAATAATCATAGTCACCCGATAGTCAAAACGTCCCAAAATAATCGCCTGACTGACTGAGTAACTATAGTCGATTGTTTTCCATACAAAATTTTAAAATTCATGAATATAGCTAACTATAGTCACTTACAGTCAATAGTAACTTAGTCACTTTTTTTCCACTCGGGTTGCTCAGCGCTGCTGCCATCCACAGCATATTAAAATATCTTGCTAACCAAGAGTAAGAATGCGTCGTCCGTCACATGCGAAGGTACGTAGCAATTTTTACATTACCGAGAACAACAATGCATCTCTATACAATCATTTGAATGTTTTGAGTCACATAATCGTGAAGAGAACAATGCATTCATTTTTGTTCGCTGTGATGTATATACGTACGACGGACGACGCATTCTCAGCAAAATATTTTCACTCGGGTTTTTCCTCGAAAATCTCAAGAGTAAGAAATGGTAGCATAATCGTTTATGATTGTGGCTTTAGCCAACCCTATAGGGGGTAGACAATTCAAATAGAATTTTTCGTGAGAAGGAAAGAGACAAACATATGGAGTGAAACAAGTTCTTAGAAAACTAAAAAAAAAATAGGGCTCATCATGTCTTATCAAATGTACACGTTATATGTGATTTACTAAAAAAAAAATTTGGAAAAATTAGCATTATTAGAGCCCGTGTCTCCAAGATTTGGGGTCATAACATTTTTGTCGAGAGTCGAGCGCTATCCATATAAATACATTGTGACGTCACACATCTTACACAGAAACGACATCTTTGTAAAACAGACTAACTACAATGTAAAAGTATAGCGAGAGGGGAAGGGAGTAAATAAAAAGGGGAAACAGATACGTTTGATTTACATTGTAGTTAGTCGGTTATTAATAGATGGCGTTTATATAGTGTGCCCTTATTGCGCTTGACTCTCGATTTTTGTGAACTTGAATGTGAACAATGTCTAGAAAACTAGAAAACAAGTAGAAAAACTAGAAAAATCTAGTATTATATTACTCTATATCAGTATATACTACTATATGAATCTACTATATGAATTCAAATGAAAAAGTAAAATATAGTATATATTGAATGAGCAATATAGTCTGTAACCTCACTATTAACATCTCATCCAGACAATATATTCAGCTGCCGTCATCTGGATATTACAACTCATCTGGATATCGTCAGCAGATGATACGAAGTGAAAACAATAGAAGTGATTGTTATAGTAATACCAGTATATAACAAGCTTATATACCTATAACAAGCTTCACCACATAAATATATTTATAGAAAAACATCAATGATCATCGATTTATTTAATCATTAATAAAACTTTAGCACCTTATTTATTACCTTACTGCATGATGAACACCTAAGCTAAGGTGCTAACTAATCAAAAAAAGAAGTCAAAAGTTCAATTAGTACGGCAATACGTTCAAATGCGACTAATTTTCAATTCACACGTTTTTTTTATTATTTCTCGAAAATATTGTACAAAAAATTACAAAATTCTTTAATTCATTCGATGTTTGCATTTGAACTATAAATAAATCATTTTTTTCTCATTTTTACATTTGAATCATTCAAATTAAGATTGAAAATAAAATGTCTGATTCCATTGAAAAGGAAGAAATATAAAGGGTTAAGGGAGACAAGATTTTCTGAATTGTATTGTAATTTAGACAAAAAAAGGTGATATACCATTTTATTGTAGTAGTTATTTTGGCAAAAATAAAATATGTTCTCTTTTTTTGTATAAGAAAGTTTGAGTTAAATATAAGCACAAATGAAATGATTGCTATGTGGAACGGAATAAATTGTAAGCTTTGTCAGTTAATCGAATGTCTGCTGAAGGCAATTTAAAATCAATACTTGCATAACAATTCTTTAATCAATTACACTTTGATAAAACAATTGTGTTGTCTATAGTTTTTTTTTATTATAGGTAATATATCTAAAGCTTTTGATTTGCCGTTGAATCAATTCGTTTGATCTACGTGTATATATATATGTATCTCTTAAAAGTAATAATCATCAGTAGGATATATTCAATCTATATCAGTTAGTCCCCAACTCGATCAATAAACGCTTTCAATTCGATAAAATGATTTTCTTCTCGGTGGCATAACATATGTTATGCATTAGACATTAGACAAACAAAGGTTAAATGAGTTAATGTAACAAAATTGATGCTGTTCTAGAATAATCATTTTTGTCCAAAGTAATTCTACGTTGTAAGCAGTAATCCATTTAATTTAATTGTGCTATAGTTTCTACACCAATTTCTAATTTGGACCAAAAATTCGATATTTTCCATTTTTTTTATTTAAAATAGTCAACAATAAATTGTCTCAATCTGAAATATACGGCGATCGCTTTATGCCTAACAATTGTCATACATAACGTACAAATGAAATTTATGTAAGTGTGTATTACAATGGATTACTGCTACTCACAACGTAGAATTACTTTAGATAAAAATGATTATTCTAGTACTGCTCTGTCCGTAGCGTTTCCTAAAAACTTCTGTACATTTTGTGAAAGGAATGGATAAAATATCGATAATGTTGACAACGAAATAAAATGCAAAAGCAATTAATTACTCTCTCTTGAACTATCTAAAGTTGAAGTTTCGGTGGCGGTGGCGGTGGCGGTGGCAGGAGCTGTAGTGGCGTTGGCAGCATTGCTATTAGAACTTATTTGTGAAAAGAATAAATGCCTTAAAACAGCTGCTTTCGACATACTTTTCATTTGTGAATTCGATGCATCGGATGCGGTCGCCTGTTGACTTGCATCCGCTAATGCTGTCGATTGATTAAGAGATAATTTACTGGGTGACGGTGCTGGTTTCAACTGTGAACTATCTTCAATTGTAGAATCTTTGGTGCTGTCGTCACCAACAATCAATTGATCGGTTTCAGGTGGATTTGCAACAGTACCAGTATTTCGATTTTGTTGTGACAATTCAGACAACCGGTTTCGTTTGCTATATGTCACATCATCTCCCCAAAAACGCTCACTACTCACACTTGCCTTATCTTCATTGCCACTTTCCTATAATGAGATAAATCATAATAAATCATCGGCTGGTGATTCTTACGTTGTGTGTGTGTGTGTGTTTTACATACCAATTCGATAGATTCATCCATGGAATAATAGACAATATTATCAAAACGAACACGCTCTGACACACCATCTTCGCTATTCGATGATCCTATATGCTGTGTTAAATCGAAAATAAACAAAGCTCAATATGGTTGTTTATTCAGAAGAATTGGATTTTTAGTTAAAACAGTTTTTTGCTCCGAATTCTAACCTGTTTGTACATTGATCCGGCCAAAGCCCTTGTTGATGCATTGTCATTTTGTGTATTATTCGACTTTTCACTGACACAAGTCACTGCCGACGCCGTTTCTGACGCACTGACATCAGCTTGTACTTCCATTTTATTACTGAAAAATTTGCATTGAAAAAAAAAATGAACGATTATCGACATAGAACTTGTTTCGCTTGTTTTTTTATTACTGTTAAATGTTTTTTCGAGCTCATTTTTCCGTACTCAATTGAAATGACCATGTTTAAAATGAGTTATTTTGGTGGTTTTTACATGTTACTTACCCAGTAATACTTCCCGATAGAGCTGTGGTTGATTCGCGATTTGCATTCGATTGGGCCAATGTATTAAATGCATTATTGTGCGATGATGCACCTAAATGGCTTCCACTTACAACACTTAAGCTTACTTCACCAATGCTTGTCGCACCAATGCGGGATATAGCATCAACACTAGCTGCATCATGATTCCGCGAACTGCTGTCCTCTTCGTCAATGTCAAATTTAAAACCATCTCGTGTGGTTGACACCGCACAGCCAGCACGGCACAATGATACTGGAACCACACCGTACACGTAAAATAGTAAAATTGGCACACCAATAGCCACGGCCAAGCCAGCCAAAACCGGTGACACAAGCACCTGTTGAAAACAAAAATAAAGCAACAAATGTACAATTGAATATGAGCTTTTTTTTCTTCGAGTTATTACATTAAAAGAGATTTAAAAAAAACCTATCAGGGTTATTCAGAACACATTTAGCAAAACAAGTATCTAAAGGTCACAAAGAATTAATAACATAGACATTGAATGGATACACGAAACGTTCTATACGAGCATTAGTCATTCAACGATAATAATATACCTTTGAATTGATGATTTTAAACCGTATATTTTCTCAAAAGTATCCAAAGCCTTAGAAGAGCCCTTGAATACGTTAAATATCGTCGGTGATACAGCGATTGTGTGTGTGTGTTTTTTAAAGCGCAGATAAGGGGCAACAAAGAGAGATGGAAATGTGGAGAAATGTTAAATGTTACATCTTGATGTGGATTCTGTGTTTGTACGGTGTATTTTGTTACGGACAGCAGCTGCATACGAAACGAAAGCGCATAAGCACAAAACACACACCCATACATATACACATAAATGTGTACCCTTTTTCCTCTTTGGTAATATTCAGAGAGAAAAACACACGCAATGAATATACCGACCTGGATCGAAATATACGGATAAGGATGACGCTTTTGTGCGTCAATTTTGTAGGGACAGAACGAAAACGATTCCACTGTATATATGAATGTGTTCAAATTTCCATCGAGACGGTGTAATTGACAAAGATAGGTAGAGATAATGTGAAAGAAGGAAAGAAAGGACACACACAACAACAACAACCGAATAAAACGAAAGAAAGAAAGAGAATGAGAGAAAAAAGGAAGCGCGACTCAAAAATTGTACTCGAATGAAAGAAAGTTCATTCGCACAGCAACATCGGTTTGATAAAAAAGGCATGGGGTTTTAGTCTACCAAATCATTTCAGTCAGTACTGTTTTAAGGCAAATTCAATAAGACATTACGAGATTTTATTTTCGGCAGCTAGGTAATTACTTAAAGTAAAAAATGGTTTTTGAAAAGTTTCTTCACATTTTATAATCGCAAATAATTGAGTGCAATTGAAATCACTTGTGAAGACTAGTTTACAGTTTTACACTTTTCGTTTACTCATCATAAATTGTTTGAAGATAAATCAAATCATAAAAATAACAAAATAAAAAGTGATTCATTTGATCGATAAAAGAAATTGCATTATATTCCCATATTAAAAACGTATAAAATATTGATATCAAAGCAATGTTATCAGACCTATGAGTATTATCCAAAAATAGACTGCGACCAAAACAGCAGAAAACAACAACAATTATTTGATTGTGGCATAGATCATTTCAATTAAATGTGTGTTAGTCCCTTTATGACACTTGAATTGATTTTAACGCAACCGCGATACATATACAACAAAGTACATAAATTCCAAATGGTCATATAACGTTGAATACAGCAAAAAAAAAAACCACTAGCGTTCCAAAAATAGAAGAGCGTCTCTTATGTCTGGAAATACCCTTAGACTACAGATAGAAGAGCGAGAGAGAAAAAACACGTGTTCGTACAAGGGAGCGACTTCACGAATCGACGCATTTTATGCAAAAAATAATATACATTATTAACACCTTTTTGGCATTTCAAGTCAATTCCACATCCATTTTATGACCGAAGATAAAATCAATCAACGCCTTTATCTTGTGTGTTTGAATGTGTTCGATTTATATCCGCTGGTGCAAACAGTTTTTTATAATGTATTTTTTTTGATTTTCCTTTTTTCAATTTCAAGTGGACAACTAAAATCGATTACATGATGTCGGATACAGAAGAAGACTCAAGCAATTCGGAGAATAATTGGCCAATGAACGAAGACTGGATGTTAGATATATTGAAGGATGATGATAAATCAGAGGCTAAAGTCAAAATCAATGTAATTCAATATCCATAAATAATTTGAATTGCTTTATTATACACGAATTGTGTGTGTGTTTTGTATCGTTGTGTCTATGCTTTTGATGTTGGAACTTGGGAGTGTGTTTTAATCGAAACAATCATGTGTTCTTTTTTTGTCTGCAGTATTTTAGTGCCAAATCAATATGTCAACACGGCGTTAGCAATTTGAGTGATTTAATAATGGCTTCCATCAAATATGAAATAGGTGAAAACAGGAGTGAAAAGCAATTAGACATCGTCATAAAGCTTTTGCCACAAGACCCATTTGGCCGCTATTTTGTGACGATAAATCAATTTGATTTGAGAGAAATTCAATTCTATACGAAGGTACATTTTGTGTTTTTCTTCATCGCCAATCTAATGTATGATTTTTACAAATAATAACAATATTTATCGAATAACATTAGCATCGTGTTTTTACTTGTCCGGTTTTTTTTTTGTTAATGAGCAATGCAAATTGAGTGTCACACGTTTGTTGTTTTTTTCTCAACAAAATTAGCGTTTTTTTTTTCTTCTCTTCCACACAGATACATTCCGACTTAATGACCTTTCAAAATGCGCATTTGAAAACCGGTTGCGAACCAATAGTGATAGCGGTGCCAAAATGTTTTTATTCTAAGTATAAATCTGGTTTCTCCGATGCACCAGACGATAATTCAAGCCCAGAGCCACCAGAGAGTATACTAGTTTTACAAGATATGCGTCCCTTAGGATTTAAGGCAAGAAAGTTAAACGACAATTTATTATAATATATTGGTTTTTTTGTATCCATGCATATATAAAATGCAATCGAACAATATACATATTTACATATATGTTTTTTTTTTTTTTAAATAGGCTGTGAATTTGTCGAATGGTTTGAGTTTGAATGAAGCTGAAGGTGCGATTACAGCAATAGCTGCTGTGCATTCGTTAACACTGGGCATGAAATTGAAGGAAAAGGTTGATCTCAATGAAAAATATCCCGTAAGTTTCATCAGAACTATGTATATGTGAATAACCAAGAAGATAGAGAATTTAATTGATTTTTTTGAATGGGTTAGTTTTTGTTTCAAATAGCAAAGGCAACCGATAGTTATCAGCAATTGGTTGAGCAAGGTTTTCCACAGTTGGTGAGCTTTCTGAAGGGAGTTAATGGATTCAGTAATGAATTGGCCGCCCTGGAAGTCATTCGAATAAAAACCAAAGCAATTATTGAGAAATTACTACAGCCCATTGAACCGATGGGTTTGATAACACACACTGATTTTTGGTGCAATAATTTGTTGCTTAAGGAACAACAAACATCCAATATCGATGACATGAGCAATGAACACGTAGACTGTGTCATTCTTGATTGGCAAATGATTACCTACAGTCGGTAAGATCAATATACCGTATATATATACTGTTTAATTATCATATTAATTTGATGAAACTGGAATAGAAGTGTGTCTGTGTGTTTAATATCGTTGTTATTTATTATTTTGCCTTCAGGCCAACCAATGATCTCGCCTTATTGATTTTGTCATCGTTACCGTCGAAAGTGCGACGCGACAACACACAGAAGCTACTAAATCATTATTATACGATGATGAAAGAGAATCTTAACAAGATCAACATTGATATTGAAGTGACATTGAATTACACAAAAGAAAAACTACTTGACGATTACAAGTAAGCGTACAAGCTTGTGCTTATCAAATAAAGGCTATGGCACGCATGATTCATACATTTTTTTTTCCACATTTCGTTTTGATTTCAGGAAATCACAAGTATTGGCTCTTTTGCTGTGCATCGGATCGGCTGACATTGCATTAGGAAATCAACAAGCCGAACAACGTTTTCTCGATGTCCTTCGTGATCTTTACAAAGATGGTGTTCTCAATATTGAAGAATTATCCTTTTAAGTAGACAACCTACCACGTATAAGGCATAAAATATACACATATATTAGAAAGTTTCGAACAGAAACCGCATAATAAAAATCGAATACACAAAAATATCACCGATAGGGACATATTTTAACATAGCACGTACAATACTAAACACTATGCAATAAAGCAACAGCTATTATTTAAAGAAAATGAGTAAAATACGAAATTAATCTATTACACCGAAGATTGGAAATTGATAACAGCGCTTTAATTAACCTCCATATTAATCAAAATCAATATCAATTTCGATGCGAGCATGTGTGCATTGGAGAAGAAAAAACATGCATCACGAAAGAATTAAACCGAAAAATTGAATGTTTAGAATAAAATTTAGTACAGCAATAGCAGCAACAACAAACTATAGCGTTGAATAAAGTACAGTAAAATCGAATTTAAAATTGAATGTTTCGCTTGCATTGGCAGTGACCTTTGATTTAGATATTTGAATAGCACGAGACTTGATTTTTAAAATTCATTGGACAAAAAATGGGAGAAATATAAACATACCGAAGCAGCAACACCACCGAGTACCGCAAAGTTTCGTTTATGTTTGCCGCATAATCGATATCTGTTGTGCAGTTTTCGACCAATCCAAACGGGTATACCTGTGTAATTGAGTGGTTAATGAAAGTAAAACATTAAAAAACTGATGGCAACAAAACCGAAAATGTCACATTACCTATAATCATAGCCGGAACGGCAATTCCTGCAACTAACGCAATTCCAACTGGTGCTCCAACTAGTGTACCTAATTGCCATAAGAGTTTCTTTTTACGTGACCATGGTTTCTTTCCCCAAAACGTGCAACCCGATGGGCTAAAATGGCGATGACGATATTCGTGATATATTATTGTTAATTTAGTTTTCGCCTTTGATGTGAATGAAAACTCAATGAAATTACCTCAAATAATGTAGATCACTGATTTCTTTCATGCATAACCAACAAAATTCCGAACCACAAACGGCGCACACCATATGATTACATGAGCCATCATCCATTTTAACAATCAAAACTTGACATCGTGGACATGGTTTTATGTCATCAGTACGATGTTGAGAATCTTGGCTAATGCTTCCCGATGGTGCTCGCATTGGGCTTTGTCTCGATGCACGTGCAGCGTCACACGTTTGATCCGGATGCCATTCGGCTTTACAGTGGTAGCAAAAGTTAACATCACAGCCAGGACGCTCACATTTAATGCGCGGACATGACGCACAACCGGTGGCTATAACAGCATAACTATTTACAAAAGATTTATGTTTGATCATTGAATCACATTTATTTTGTTTATTATTAAATGTTTTTCATGATGAATATAAATACCTGCAGTCAGGTGCCGGACACCATCTTGAATCTGGATCAGAGAGTAAAACACGTCGAACCATAAAATCTTCATATTTTTTCATAATCGTTGGCGATGTGCGTAGCAATGCTTCAATATCACTTGGATGCATTGCATCTGAACATTGTGTACATGCAATTTCCGTTCGTGATTCAAATATTTCGATTGTTAAATAACTTTCCAAACATGAACAACACGCATAATGTTTACAATTTAGCATCGTATAAAATCCTTGTGACGGTTCTGGGCTATAGCATAACGGACATTCTTGACTGTTTCGATTCGTTCGATTATTATTATTTGCGTTGCTACTTGAATTACCACCAGTACCAGTAGCGGTGCTGCTACTACCGCCACCGCCACCACCACAACTCACACCACTTGACGATCCACTTGAATTAATTCGTTGATTGTTTCCATTGTGTTGATGTGACGACGATGCATGCGTTCTCTGATTTTGTGCTAACGCGTCCGAATTACTCTGCAAAACAATAACATTATTATGAGCACGTCATCAATTATGTCTATAGATATACATATCAAAAGAAGTGATAAAACTTATTTCAACATATATATCGTATATATGCTATATCCAAAAATAACTTTTCTAATAAATTTGTTTCAATGTCAGTTTAATTCGCTGATTGAACACATACATCTCTCATCTCTCATCTCTAATTATACTAATAAACAAGTCATTGTATGGTAAATTGTGGCATAAAACGACCATATTTCGCATCGTGCCATATCATATCTGATCGTCTCGGGTACCAATTGTCAAATTAAATTAGCAGGTATCCAAATATCATCATCATCATTATGATTATTATTATTAATAATACAATGACGTTTGAATGAAATCAGGAAAATTTGGTGTCAAAATATAAATGCAACTATAAAATGGACGTGAGCTATGCTCGACGACGATCACAAATATATTGGCATCGAAATATGTATGATTTTATTCATTTTTTATTATGTCGGAAATGAAGCCAGAATTTTCAAGAAAAAACCGGCAACGTGACCGACTTCAACGACTCGAGACATCCAATTTGCTTTGGCACATACACACAAGTACAATAGTCATTGAAACAAATAAGATAATAAGTTTAATTTTGACTATCTAATAATAAACATGAATGTATTTTAAACAAAAAATAAATAAAAAAAAGACAACAACAACAACAACCACAACAGCAACAACCAAAAACATGATATTTTCATGAAAAAGGAAGTGATTAGAAAATTACATTCATGTAGATATTTATTGGTTACTGATTTCATGATGTCTATGGATAATTGGTCAATTCGGTATTGTATTTATTCTTGAAACGAAAGTTTGCGATTGGCAAAATAAAAACTTTGAATCATTTCTAGCATGGGCGGAATAGATGAATCCAATCCTTTTCACTTTCAAATCAAATATCACTCTGAACTTCAAATTAGCCCTTAACCGCGTCAATGCAAACTATTTTGTACTTGGTTTTTGTTATCTTTCACGAGTCATAACAACAAAACGTAATGACTGATTATTTATTAGATTTTTTTTAATAGTCGATTGATTATGTAGATAATAAATTTTGATTACGTGTTCTGAGCAATTCTTGAATGTAAAACCAACATTTAAAATGGATAGCATGCAAATTATAATCGAAGGTGTTGCATTGAAAATAAACAAAACAATAATGAACAAGAAACTCACTTTGCTCGATGACACATCGTTGGCGCTGTTCAACGTTGATCCGTGGCTGGATTTTTCATGTTTATTATTTCCGATGCCGTTTGTAACCACACCACCGCTATTCGATGCATTGCCACGTTCAACATCACACATTCGTGTGCTATATGGTGTGCGGCCAGTTCTGGTTTGTAGTAACAATCGTCTCAGCGAAAAATCCGGAAAAATGAAACCATTTCGATTTGAATTGCCGCCGCTATTTGAATTATTACTGCTCATAATTTATGTGTGAATCAAATAATGAATTTAATGTTGTGTTATTCTGTTGAGCGAGCGGATGAGCGCGCACGAACATACAGACACACGATTTGGATTCTATCGGCACTAACACTTGATCACTAGTTTTGAGTATCTATTATTGTTTTGTTTGTTTGTTTTTTTCCTTTCTATTTTTTATTGTTATTCAGCCGACTTTGATTATTACTTCAATTTAACTATGCACCTAAATCATTTCGTTACTTCTAGTTTTTTCGTAGTTGTTTTGTGTAAGACAACGCGTCGTTTGTGAATTGAGCGATGCTGTTTCCTTTTCTCGCGAATTCAATGATTATAATTACTCTATCGTGTATGCATTCAAATATTGAATATTATAACATCTCTGTATTTTTTTTTTCACTCGTTGCTATCATTCTAATTAAAATGTGCTCGTAATTTGTTATGTATTCGTCGTTTCAAAATGAAAAATTAAGATGCGTGAAAATGTGTTTATAAACAATTGATGCTGTTCCGTGTATTACGTACGGCCGGCTGTTTGCGAGTAGGCTTCGATTTATTCAGTCTGAAATGAGGAAAAAGAAACAAAACATTAATGATAATACTTGAACAGAAAAAATTTGAATAATACGTCAATTGGTGGCTGGCGCGTGAAATTGATCTTAAGTTTGAGCTCTTTAAAAACATTCACACACATATCAAGCATCGAGTCCTGTTGCCGAGAATAAACTGACAATTTCTTTTAAAATGTTATTGCGATCAACTGAATTATTGTATGAGGGGCATCAAACGAGCACCGTTCTTTTTTGCTCGTTCATTTTTTATATGTTTTACAGCCAAAGGTTGTATAAATTTATAAATATGCTCATTTATGGGGCAATGTGATGCGAAACAACATCCACACATATACAATACTAAATAGACTGTTTAATATTTGTATAATTGAATTTGTTGCATATTCTCAGTGAATGACGTATTTATCACGGGTCAAATCAAAATAACAAGAAAAAGCACCATTAAAACTGATGATGACAAACATTCTATCAATGATATTATGGCACTAATTCTTTCCTTTTTTTTCGTTCACACTAACTTTATTAATATTCACATATATGCGACGTTATGGAAATGAAGAGCGCGATATTGGTATTGTTACCATAATCAAACGTTTGACGTATTTGTGCGATCAAACTCACGTTTATAGTCATTTATCGCTTAAACGATTGTGATCAGGCGTGCGCCTTTGATTTAAACGGTTTTTTATGCCATATTTAGTGTGATACAAAACGACCGATTTTACTATCTACGTAGATCGTTCCATTATCGTAACACATAATTATGAGTATTGCAATGCGTCATCTGGTGAAGGAAGCAAACCACAAAAAGATGGCATTTCCTTATCATTATGCCGAGAGAGAGAGAGAGAGAGAGAGAGAGAGAGAAAGATCAAGCCATGTTAACTGAAATCCGTTGTTCGTTTCAATGTCGGAAGTTTACTGTTTTTATTTTGGTAGCGCCAAATAAATAATCAGAGAATGGTTTTCATTGTATGTTTTTGATGTTATATTTGATTAGTGTAACGATGAGTGTACGTGATGCGATGGTGTCTCTATCGCTCAGTTCAAGTGAGTTTATTTATTTAAAACGATGAAATACCAGAGCAAACAATGTGATTAATAACAATGAGAGAGAAAAAAAAATCGAAGAGAAAAAGAGAAGCGACAAGTGTAGCACCAATGATGATAAAATCAAAAGCCAACAAATACATACATAGTAGTTTCGACGGTGTATGCGAATCATGAAAAACGACAAAAATCAAAACAGATGCAGAGATTGACCAAATTATAAAGGATCAATTTTGAACGTATTCTGATTTGTCATTTAAACGCAACACATTTTTTCCTCAATCAAACAAAAAAATATATCTCTTTGCCGCATTTATAACATCAGTTTTAACAAGAAAAATCCCATTCACATATTCCGCATAATATTATGAAATAATGTGGACTTTTTTAGAGCAAACAAAAAATGAATTGTTTCGATGTATGTGAATAACCCGTGCACTATTCATACACGAAGGTGAATTGAAAATACTTTAGTATTTGTATATTCTCTCCCTTTGCACCAGCCGTATGGTATCGAAGTTTTAATGGTGCGTGACTACGATCGCATGCATCATTCAAAAGAAAATTTTGCGTGTGATTCTTTTTCATCATTGTTTTATTTGTCAGCAATGAATATCTGCGACCAAGTATTCAATATAATGAAATAAATAAATAAATAAAAATAAAAGTCAGTTGAACTTTGATCGAATTAAATCAACATCATTATGAATCGGAGTAGATAGTCATTTTTGGATTGATCGTTGGTTCCAAATTTTGGCCGATTTTTTTAAAATCCCATACAAATCACAATTAAAATTCAAATGGATCACTATAAAAAAAAACACAAACACACTTCACTTTGATCATAACAATTGTCATATTGACTAACGAAGCGAAATGAATCATAGACCAAACAAAGACAATAATGATGAAATCGAAACCAAATCAACTCTTTTTAGTAGAGACGATAATCGTAACGATCCAGCAATGGAGCAATTTGCGCATATACAACCAAAATAAAAACAACATCATACGGCAAAGGCTTGAGGCGATAATTCGGTACGCTGCATACATATTCAACGATAAAGTGAAAGTAAATGTGGTCCGTCACCGTATTTCTTCCAACGACGTATTTTATTCACTTAGTTTTTGGTTTGTTCGTAAATAAATATTGCCCATTGATCAATGTATTTTATATAAACGACATAAAAACCAAGCCACATTTGTTTCGTTTATTTTTATCGATAAAATTTTTGTTTCCGCAATGTTGACAACTCATTTTCCTGCGATTAAATGGCCATAAACGGCAATGATCGACGTTTCTTGTTTTCTCATCGTCTTCTCTTCCTCCTACTTCGATTTATCTATGTGAAGTTTGTTTCTTCTCCATATGATCGAATGACAACTTTGGTTCAATGTGTAAATGTGTACACCGTTTCTTGCATTCTTCGAATGCTTGACACGGTAAATTTGGTCAAACATTTTTAATTTGACTTGAGCCATCAAATTATCTCATTTGAATCACGAATTTTCCCATTTCTTTGGCATGTATTATTTATTCATTGATTTGCGTAAGTTTTTTTTTGTCTAGCATCGCTAATTTTTTAAACGACATAATTATGATCGAGAGCTCGTGTGCACGTGTATATCAAATACAAAGTCATTGCTATAGTAAGAGGAAGTATATTTTTCGGATTTGAAATTGAAATGAAAAAATTTTGTATTCCATCAAAATCCGTTTCACTCTCTCTTTTTTGTATTTTTTTTTTTTGGCTTTCGGTCTTTCCGCTAGATTTGAAGAGACTCTATGTATTTTCAAATTTATTTAATGTCCAGAAAAAAGAAACAATGATACTTCAGATCAAACGCAATTCATTCATGTTGTGCAAAAATCTCAACGTGATTGTTGGCCCTTAATTGGTTAATTGTGCAATCATTTTGTTTTGTTTTCAATGTGTGTGTGGCAACGAAAACAATTCTCTCATGAGAACAGATATACAGAAAAAAATCATAGATCTGTCTGGGTTTTTGTTTCGCTAAATTCGTCAAATGGTGTTGGCATTTGAAATGCAAAATGGATTTTAGAAGAAGGAGAAAAAAAAGAGTATTTCGTCATTCGAACTGGTATTGAAACTGGATCCATTTGTGTGAGATAGAAGTGCTGGCAGGCATGGTTATATTTTATGTTATTGTTGTTGGACGGTCGACTATCCCACGAAGTAAATGTGCACAATGCGATTATTTGTAAAAATTCTTGTGTTTGCATGGTCGCCCATGATACGATTTGATAATGCACACACACACACACACATACGGCTACCTCGTCACTTCAATATAGGCACATTGCGCACAGATATTAATCACTTGTTCTAAATAGACACAGAAAAAGTCATTCAAATATCAATTATTATTAATGCACACCTAAACATACATTTTTTTGTGTCGTTAGTTCTGTCGTCCCTCAAACAATAATGCGATCATAATTGCTTTCGACAAATGTATTTGCACTCATTATACCTCCCCTTTGTAGTGACATGACATTTATTTTGCATTTGCATTTAATGTTTTAATTTCATATTTTTCATATGATTTAGCGCGGCGTGTGTACGCTAATTTTTGTGTATGTGTGACACACATTGTCTGTGTGTGTTTTCGTTTGTAATTTCGGTATTGTAAGAGATTCGCGAAAACGTTTGAAACATTTCACGCAATGATTTTGCACGACGATGGTCTCGACACGAATAAATTGCATGTACAGTAAAGTGCAAGCCGATATGTGTACCGATCAGCTCCGATGATATGAATCATTTGTAGCGAATTCCAGTTTTGTAACGTATCAATTTTGATGCATTTACTGATTGCACAGTTTTGCGGTGCTAATAATTTCAATTATAAATTTTTGTCGAGTTGTTAAATTTCATACTTGATGTCTGGACCTCGATTTTATACATGTCACTGAACACGCATTCATTCACTAACTTGCAATGTTATCGGTGCACGGTGAATATAATATTAAATTCAAACGGGGAGAATAAAAAAAACAAACTAAAGGCCATACTCAGTTTTATCAGTTTTATTTTCATCGTTTTTTTTTGCAACTGCTAGATGTTATTATTATTAAAGTTCCGATAAATTACCAAGAGAACATCATTGGGTTTTTTTTTCTCAACACAACACATGTATACAACACATACACAATATTTCCGTCAATGCCTATTTGATTTTTCTTTCGTGTGAGTTCGGTTGTATTTTCTATATTTCTTTCATTCTCTCTCTCTTTCTCTTTTGAGATGTTTTGTGTTAAGATTTCCAATGAATTGCTCTGTCACAAGTTCAGTTCTGTTGTTTGTTCATTTGCCTTTTGCTTCGAAACGTTTCATTTAGCAAACAAGTTTCATTTACTCGAAAATATTAATAATTGAATTTCCTATTTATAGCCAAGAGAATCCATCGAAATGACAGTGATAAAACCAAAAAAAAAATATGATTAATGCCAATGAAACTACCAATGAAAAGTCTGTCTTGTGATTTTCGACGGAAAAAAAGCACTCGCACAACTTTATTCACACACTCTTTAAATTATAATTTGGTCCAAATGGCGAAATGGACACAATTGATGGGAAACAAATCAAATTCACCGCTTGGATTTTTTTTCTTCTTTCGATTAATTCGTTACCAACCTAATCACGCAACAATTTGAAGTCTTCTATGTTTAAAATTATTATTATTATTATTTTTTTCGTCTTAAAAACTTACCATCTCTTATTGCCCAATGATGTAAATGTGTGTTTTTTCATCTCTTACTCACTGTGCGATTTTTTTTATGTCTGTCAAACACTGTTGCGTTTTTTCTCTAAAACCAAATAATTTCGTGTGGTTGTATCTCAACTTATGAAAAGCGTGTATTTCTCGCCGTCTTATGTTATTTTTCTTTTCTTCTTTCGTTTTTAAATAATTAAAATAAACGTTAATTGGTGGCGATTGAAATAAAAGAAATATTTTATGATTTGATTCAGTTCGAGAAGACGAAAACCGATAGGCTTTAAATGGAAAATCACTATTTTGAAACGTCCACACAAATAAGATTGACTCACAAATGCACAAATTGCAATCAAATCTATTGCATTTTTGTACGTAGTTTCTGTTCGAATGTGAAACGTTTAATGTACGTCCCTTTACTTCTCTGTCTGTGTTTTTCTGCTCTCACTCACTGCTATATGTCTCAATGTTATTTTATTTTCTTCTTCTTCTTCTTCTTCTTCTTCTTATTTCGTTTGTCTGTGTGTTTAAATATGATGAAACTGTATTGTATTGTATTGTATATGTACATATATTTTGTAGTCGTCGTCTTTGTCGTCGTCTGTTCCACGATAACCGTACAGAAAGCAAAACGATAGTACGTATATTGTTGTTGCTACAGTTCGCAGCGTTAGTGAATGCATATGGATGAATATAACTTTGTTGTAAACTCCTGCTGTGCAAATGTATTTGTGCATACATCGGTGGAACTGTCAACTTATACCGAGTACATATTTAGTACTAAATACTTTACTCTAGATAAAAACCGAAACTTATTAAAGTACATATCAAAATACATACTTTACAGCTTACTGCATTTCGATGGATTTTCCTCATCACTTCTGAAGATCAAACTATTTCTAAATCTATTTCATTTCGTATTCATAATAATTGCGGAAATTGTTGTTCGATGCATATAAATTTAAAAAATGGAATTTATATTTGATGGACTATTACATCACTTTTTTGATCAATCTCAAATAAGCGTACATATATTTACTGTACATAATTTAGAAAATTCCTTCATTCTCTTTCGACAAAATTTTAAAATATACAATGAATTAAATTTCAACTGCAAAACTATGTGTTATCTGGTGTATCGCATTGGGACCAATGGGAAAATGGTATAAAAA
Organism: Contarinia nasturtii; assembly: GCF_009176525.2. Lineage (NCBI taxonomy): Eukaryota > Metazoa > Arthropoda > Insecta > Diptera > Cecidomyiidae > Contarinia > Contarinia nasturtii. The sequence goes on from NW_022197768.1 coordinate 1,005,440, forward strand.
ATGAGAGAATTCGAGATGATTTGAATGTTGAGTCTTGAATGAAGTGGTTGGAAAGTCAAAATTGAGATGGTTTGGTCATGTCCAGACAATATATTGAACTAATTGGTCAGTTGAGCTGAAAGTACGTTAGCTAGCTAAATGAACTAAAACAATAGAAGTTATTGTTATAATGAACAATCACTTCTATTAAAACAAGAAAAGTGATTCATTATTAAAACAATAACGTCTATTGTTTTCGTCCATTTAGCTGTCTAACGTACTGTCAGCTCAACTGACCAGTTAATTCAATATATTGTCTGGTCATATCCAACGTATAGATGAGTCGCGTTTGCCAAAATAGATCATATATGCTGATGCAGATGGTTCAAGAAAGAGGGGAAGACCCTACAGACGTTATTTGAATGCAGTAGAGTGTGATTTGGATGTTTAGTGTATTATGATTAGTGTAAAAAAACTCAAGACCTGGCTCTTGAGGGGGAAGTTTGGAGAGAAATTGTGGGGAGGATTCGAGTCCAGTCATTTTGCAAGTAGACCACACACCGAACGGTATAATCGGTTTATAAATTATTGTTGTTGTTAAAATTATGTCCACGAGTTGTATAAAAATAAGGACATGCGGGTCGTTTTTAATCGACCTAATTTTATTTAAATAATTTAAGTTTGGTAATTTCGAACAAACGCAATCAAAATTACTATTAATTATTGGGAGAAAATCATGAGGGAATTGCATGACTAATGCGAGTATGGCATGCTTTTGTCAATTGATTTCAACTGAAAAGGAAACAATAAGCGAGTATATCGATGCATTACAATTTTTCCGTCGAATTATATACCCAAACAAATGAAAAGCCTTGAATACAAATCTATCAAACCAAAGTGATAATTTTCTACGTATTACTTCAACATGTGGTGGCCGTTATTGATATTTTTACGATGAGATTTGAACGAATTTAAATAATTTATTTGATATGATGAATTTTCTATAATACTTGGTCGGTTTAAAAACGTGTCATCCCACTCTCGGCCAAATATCGATTGGGCGTTTAACCATTTTTCGCTTTTGCTTTCGCATATTTGCGCCCATTAATGATTTAAAGGGTATGAATGAGACGGTTCTTGGAATATTACTTAGGTTGACTTGACCCCCTTAAAAAAGGGAACATTCTCACAATTTTCCACTTTATGTTCCTTTATGTTCTTTTTTTACCATAGTTCGACATATTTTTGATGACTTAAACTTCGAATATACACACATAAATTTGACCGATGAACTATTCAATTATTTTCCTTATTTTCTTCCTAATCATATCTCATGTCTTTTACGAAATAAAGTATCATCACATCTGACGGGAAAATACCAAATGGCCTAAAAAGGATGTTATGAATTTAAGGATTTTTTTCCCATCAATCATGTTTTTTTTTACTTTTCTACCACATTCAACGTGAGATTTGAAAATTGACGTCTGGAATATTACTATAACTTTGACTTATATATCTCTCTGTCAACGTTCTTGAACGATTTCATTGAACCACTTTTATTGTAGCCCCTTTGATTCATTCATGAACCAAATATGAAAACCGAAGTGTGGTGGATTGCGGTGAAAAATGTTCTTAAGAAATTTAATTAAAATTGTATGTGATTCGGATGGATTTGATTTATGCAATATTCTTCATATTTTATGCGAACCCACGCAAAATACACGTGCCGGCTGTATAATTATTAATTGATCAACACATTTGGATTGGCTTTTCATTCAATCATAAGACCGAATGTAGAAAAATAGACCTTTCGTGCTATCGTAGCATATTGTTTACAAATATGCAAATCAACCTTTTGTTCTACATTCTGAACATTTTGTTTAGAATTGCTTCAGAAAAGCACTGTCCGTATGCGTTTTACACAAATGGTGTCCATGAATAGGAGCTGCGAAAATAGCACTTCTATAGCAGTAGCCATAACATGGGGGAAGATACGAACTCGATTCTAGGAAAAACTAGAACTTATTAGAGGACACCAAGTCTTGAAAAATGTACACGACAAATCCGAAAAACCGCATCTTACACCCCCCGAGCCACAATCACTGTCATTTCTCATCATTTTGCTCCGCACAATGCAGACGGTGTGAAAAAATACTATGATGATTTCCGAAAAGCACTTAATATCCGATTTTTTTGTTCACCCATATGCCAATGATGCGTGATAAAAAGACGGTGTTTTGTCGTGTTGAAACTGTTTGCAGTCTTTATGAATTGTTTCATCTTGGTCATGTTTATTCAAATAATGGTCACGCCACTTTAGCTAATGCTCCCCGATTTTTATTTTTCCATTGAACATAGCTAATGTGATAAAATAAATATTATTGTTGTATTAGCCTGACATTGAACTATCAGCAAGTCAATAGAGAAGTAATTAAGTCATGTAATTAGTCCAAAATCCACGTACCTGTACAGTGTACACAGGTATAAACAAAATACAAATCACAACCGCAATGTGGGTTTTTTGAATTTAATAATTCAACGTACAAACGAAACGAAAAGGAAGGGGAGGAAAAATTAAGAGCTGCCACTGCTGATATTATTGCCGAGCTTTTTTTTATTGTCATTTGTGTTATAAAAGGACAACATGTAATCTTTTTTTCAATATCCTATGCACGAAGGAAACGATTTGCTCTATCAGTCGCAGCAAAACTTTACGGTTGTCGACACTTTCGATAACCGAGCGTATGAATTTGACTATTAATCCTACTTAAAACGTTCGATTTAACGGATTCAAAACAAAAAAAAACACATTCATTTAATCGACATTTTCCAGGTCGATGCAATGTAACACAAATATTGTTTTTGCTTTAAATTGAGCAGCGACAGGTGCATTCTATTTAGTCTGGTGATATATCTATCGAGCAATGTAATAATAATTATCAACAATTTCCGCCATCACAAATTAAAAGCTGCATTTAATGTCAAAACTGTGAAGAAGTGCATTTGTATTTACTACAAACAAATACAAATTATAAGACGAATTTATTTAAATACGACCGAAAAAGCAACAGCTCCCAGTGTTATATGTGAGCTTTTAACCAAACTGACGCGCAAAGGAACGGAATTTAATAAAATCAAAATATACCGACTCAACACGCGTGTTATTCTTTCAACATGAATTACATTGTGATAATTCTTGTGGCTGTGGCTACATCAATGGTTTCATCACTTCCAGCACAAAATCAAAATACTCGATTACGCTTCATGTAAATAAATAATTTATCTGCGATTTTAAAATGTTGTGAAAATTATTAGTTTTATTGAAAAATAACCTATTTAGAGAAAAATTCAAAGTGAAACATTCATGTTGCAAATGAACTTTTTTTTAGCGAAGAATAGATAGATTTTACATAAACGATTAGTTTTTTTTGACGAATTATGACAAAGAACTTAACTTAAGATATTTAACTTATCGTATGATCGCTCAAAAATGACTTAAAGATAATAGTTCATCGATCGTTATACGTTACGATCGTGTCATTCAATTTGCGGTTAACAATCGTTTAGTATGGAAATGCAACATTTATACAAAATCTTTATAAACAAAAAAAAAACTACCTTCAAATAGTGGAAAATACCACTTGCGATGAAAAATGCATTGGAACAAACTTAAAAACAATAAAAAAATTGATAGATTATTTGAAATCTGTAAAAGATAATAAATTTGAAGACACGAATGCCGAAAATTTTGTAATCCCCGAATGTTTGTGAAAAATTATTTTAAAAAACGTTCAATTAACTTCTAAATAGTAGATGAATCTTGTGAAAGATTTTATTTTTTATTATGAATGCTCTCAATTCATAAATGTATACAATAGTTTCATTTTTATCAGTCAGTGCTATATATGTGAGGAGGAGCGTTCTGAGGAGCCGAGGAGTTCCTCAGTGAAGAGCAAAATATTAATAGTTTAAAAAATATCCAAAATCATAATATTATCAATTTAATTATTTTATTATTTTTAATTTTTTGCTCCTCACTGAGAAACAGTATGGCCAAATAAGACTTTTTATATGAAAAACAAAAGCAAATAAATGAAAAAATAAGTGAAGAGAACTTCTTATTCTGATACAAATTTAACGTGATTTTATTTATAAAATGCTAATTTTTTCGGAAACAATGTTTCCATCATCAGGCGAGCTATAAAACTGAAATCTATACAAAAATTATGTCATATGTTAACTACAATTAGAAAATTTAGTTGATGTTTAAAATATGAAACAAATTTTAAAAGAGAAAAATAATCATGGTTACATTGATGACAATATTAAGTGATGGTATTTAAATTGAAAGAGATTTAAATTCAAATAAAAACATAGATCCGATGAAAGTAGGCGCCCGATTCACATATTGAATATGTCATCTGTTGTAATTGGTGATGTTAATTTGTACAAAGAAATTTGTACTTGTGTATTTTGGATGTTCATGTTATGATCCATTGTTTTATGAATAAAAATGTTTTCCCATGCATCCAGATAACGTGGTGCGTTGACTTCTTCAAGAAGTCGAAAACCCGCAAATTCATGGTTATTTTCGAGCATATGATCAGCTGGTGTTGATTTACCGAATTGTTTTTTATGAAATGGTGTATAATGTTCAGAATATCGCTTGCAAACCGTTCTACAACACTGACCGATGTAAACCTTACCATAATTTTGACAAAGAGTTGCATAGATGCCCGATTTATTCAACTCTTCGATTTTATCCTTGGTGCTTTCAAAATAGGTTTTGAGTTTAAAACCAGTACTATTTGGTGAAATGATGATGGAATATTTTTTAAAAATTCTACCAAGGATTGTTGTTAAACCATTCACAAACGTACCGCCTGAATAATGAATTTCTTCATCTTCATTTGGTGTTAACGGGGACAGTGTTGTTAAATCAGCCATTTCTTTTTTACGCTTATAAAAGCAAATAATCAAAAAATAAGTGCATTCGGTCAAAATGTAATTTCTTGCTCATTTTGTTGAATTTAAAAAAATACTGTCTATAAAAAAAATTCAGCCAAATCTAAAATTTGAACACCCCATTGAATATTGATAGACGCTTAACAACATTGAAAACATATAATACTTTAATTACTCCTGACACGAGTCCTTTCATATTTATCACTTTGAGTTTTTTATTTTCTGGACGAGACGCATTTAACTATTCAATTATTGTTTAATTTTCTTCGTAAAAATCTGAGTTTAAGACTGTAAAAATTATAAAAACAATATTAAGTGTTTGGGATGAAATTTAAGTTTAAAAGTAGCATGAATGATTGAATTTATTGTTGTAATTATATAATATGCTTTCAATTTTCCAGGCGGAAAAGGTCCGTTTCTTCTAATTTGGATTTTGATTACGAAGAAGAAGCATTTTTGCCGACTACTATAACAACAACAACCCAAACATCAACTACAGTTATAGCTCGTACAATTCCAACAAAAAAATATCCTCCTGCTAATCAGGGAAACTCTACAGTTGCAAAAAGACCAAAAAATGTTTCAACAAAGCTAGATTTTGGTACTGAATTAACAGCAACTACCGTAACCAAACCCACGATGCCGACGACGACAACTATGTCAGCAAAAACTACAACAACAGAACTTCTAACGACGACAAAACTACCACCAACCACAACAACTATGAGGGAATTCACCACGATCAGTTCAGTACCTCGAACTAAAACTTCTACTGATTTTGAGAATGACAATTCTAATACACATCACACAATAACAACTACAACAATAAAACCAACGATAATGACTATTGATTCAACAACAAGGGCAGTAGTCATAAAAGAACCAGATGAAGTGTCCAAAGATACTGTGATTTTAACATCAAGCACTGTTCCTTCTATACTGCAAACTGAATCTCCAACACAATCCAAAAAGGAAAGTTTTAATACAGATCCCACCGCAACAGCCTCGACCACCATGCCATCGACGACAGTTATGAGGGAATTAAATACGATCAGTTCTATACCCCAAACTGAAACTCCTTCGCAGTCTAAAAATGAGAATTTCATCACAAATCCCATGAAAACCATTATCACAACACAACCAACAACTATCGAAGCATCAACGACTAGTGCAGTGATTGAAAATAAACCAGATGAAGTGTCTAAACATGAAGAAAATACTATGATTTCAACATCAAGCACTTTTCCTTCTATACCTCAAACTGAATTCCCAATTCAATCCATAAATGAAAGTTCAAGCTCAAATCACACATGCGATCCAGGCCATATTCAAGCATCGTCAAGCGTTCTTAATGAAATTGGAAACTTGTGTAATGCAACAGTGAAAGAGGCGCCGAATAAAGATGAACCAACTCACATTAAGATCGAGCCCTATGACAATAATGTATCACCGGAAGATAATGCACCAACCTCAACTATTCTACCAGACGAATTAAATACGAGCCAAAACAAAGGTGGAGTTCCAAGTGCTACACAGTCCAATATACTTGACCAAGTTGCTGAGTCCTGCTTCGAAGCAACAGATGAACCAAACGATAAAAGGAAAAAATGCACGACATCATACACCACAGAACCGACAACGAACGTTATGAGGGATTTGAGCACGATCAGTTCACAAAATGAAAATATCAACACAGATCCTACAAAAACAATAGTCACAGTACAACCAACGACAAGTATAATGATCGAAAATAAACCACAAGAAGTGCCAAAAGATCAGGAAAATACTGTAATATCTACATCAACTACGATCTCTACTTTAGCTGAAACTACACCTCAGTCTAGAGAGGAAAATTCAAGCTCAAGTCACACGTGCGATCCAGGTCACACTCAAGCATCATCAAGCGTTCTCGAGGAGATTGGAAACTTGTGTAATGCAACAGTGCAAGAGGCGCCAAATAAAAATGAACCAACTCACATTAAGATTGACCCCTATGACAATATTGCATCACCAGAAGATAATGCACCGACATCAACTATTCTACCAAATGAATTAAATACAAGCCAAAACAAAGGCGGAGATACGATTGTAACACAGCCCAATATACTAGATCAAATTGCCGAGTCCTGCCATGAAACAACAGATGAACCAAACGATAATAGTAAAAAATGCAAAACTTCGTATACGACAGAATCGACAACGATCGTTACAATGGAACTGAGCACCATATCAAAGACGGTTATAAGGGAATTAGACACAAGTTCTATCACAACTCAACCAACAACTATCGAATCATCAACGACTAGTGCAATGATTGAAAATAAACCAGAAGAAGTACCTAAGCACGAAGAAAATATTATGATTTCAACAACAAGCACTATGCCTTCAATACCTCGAACTGAATCCACAACTCAGTCCAAAAATGAAAATTCAAGCTCAAGTCACACATGCGATACAAGCAACACTCAAGCATCATCAAGCGTTCTCGAGGAGATTGGAAACTTGTGTAATGCAACAGTGCAAGAGGCGCCAAATAAAGATCAACCAACTCACGTTAAGATTGACCCCTATGACAATAATGCATCACCAGAAGATAATGCACCGACCTCAACTATTCTACCAAATGAATTAAATATAAGCCAAAACAAAGATGGAGATACGATTGTAACACAGCCCAATATACTTGATCAAATTGCCGAGTCCTGCCATGAAACAACAGATGAACCAAACGATGAAAGTAAAAAATGCAATACACCTGAAAACAAAGAAGATGTAACTACGACTCTAATTCATACAGAGTCTTCAACCATGCCAAGTATGGTCAAAGAAACTAAACAAAATACAAGCAGTACTTCGACCGAAACAACGGTAGTTCATACAGAGTTGCCAAGTACCTCAAGTGTGACCAAAGAAACTTCAGCAATTACAACCAGTTCTCCGATCCAAACGATTGAAATTCATACGGAGTTGTCAACCATGCCAAGTATGGACAAAGAAACTTCACCCAATACAGCCAGTCCTCCGATCGAAACGACTGTAATTCATACGGAGTTGTCAACTACACCACGTATAGCTAAAGAAACATCAACAAATACAAGCAGTACTTCGATCGAAATAACAGAGATTCATACGGAGTCACCAACTACATCAAGTGTGACCAAAGACATTTCAGCAATTACAACCAGTACTTCGATAGAAACAACAGTAATTCATACGGAGTCATCAACTACTTCAAGTATGGCCAAAGAAACTTTACCCAATACAGCCAGTCCGATCGTAACGACTGAAGTTCATACGGAGTCGTCAAGTACAACAAATTTGGTCAAAGAAACTTCACCCAGTACAAGCAGTACTTCGATCGAAACGGCTGTAATTCATACGGAACCGTCAACTTCGCCAAATATAGCTAAAGAAACATCACCAAATACAAGCAGCTCCCCGATCGAAACAACGGTAATTCAAACAGAATCATCCACCAATTCGAACGAGGTATCTGTGCAAAAAGAGAATATACCAGAAAATGGAGCGACTAAATTGCCTGAGCAAAATGTAGTAATTTCAACAACATTTGGTAATGAAGTCACAAAAAATGATACAGTTTTTATACCGGGAGAAAGTACTACCACAATAGCACCATCGACAATCAGTTCACATTCCAATGCGAATCAAGCAGTTAATGAAATTAATAACAATCAAAATGAAAAAGAACAAGGTTCAACAACCGTTGATTCAGAAAAAGATTCAACAAGAACATTTAAAAACTCAATTAGTGTTACTTTTTCACTCCTCTTTATAATATTATTATCTAACTATTTCCATTAGTTTTCATTGTATATATGTAATTGTTTTCTTTTTAAATTGGTTAGTTATTGTGTTAGTCATGTGCTGTCCGCATCAAGAATAAAGCGACAAAAATCACATCGAACTACGATTGAAAAAGGGATTTTTTCGTAAATAGCCAAAGTTCAAATTTAATGTTGACAGTGGTAGTGAAATAGAACGATTCATTCATGTTGGCGGCAAAACACAACAAACACAAGCACTGATATGAAATTTTTACTGGATGTTACATCATGCAAAAAAGTAGAAAGAAAAATTTGATAAGCAACTATTAATGATTTGAAATAGCACTTAATTGATGTGCATTTTATCAAAATTGTGTGCCATTCAGACACACAATGTTAAATTTATGTTCAACTAGTTCTTTTTTGTTGATGATTTCTATAAATAGACAAATGATGTGTTATTTATATTATTTAAAAATATCTTAAAATAGGTTATCACTTTATTTATTAATAAAGTCATTTAATTCTTTACGAATAAAATCACTGTGGTAAAATTGACGGTAAAAATGGGATGTTCTTAATTTATTTCTAATATATGTTGATTGAGATCTTTTATTTCTACATCTCTACGATGCTAGAAATTTGATTGGTTGAACCACCATTTAAGTCGAATTGGCACTGCTTGAGCGTTCGTCCAATAATTATTACATTGTGCTTAAAATATGAATGACATCGGCTGTGGAATTGGCTGACATAGCATTTGTATCAGCATTTATAAGATTCATTGATGACTTCATGGAATTTATGGTACACTGTTGTTTGTATTCAACAATAGAGATGATGCAAGCTGATGCAAAAATTGCAAACATTAAAATCCAGAAAGATATGAAAATTCCGCGCCGCAAAAATCGCCACCAGGGATCGTCCATATATAAATATAATTCTTCAATTGTGAGTCCAACAAATCTGTACGATAGAGAAAATGAAAACATATAGAGGAGAATGAGAGAATATTAGAAATAAAAACTGTGAAATAACAACGGAAAAGTAAACAATTCAACGATAGTTCGAATCAATCAGTTCAAAATATCTACATCAAAATCGAATAGATACATTTACCAAGATTAACACCGAGCGTAAACAATGTCATTGTCTCGGGATGAGGCAATTTGAATGACGAAAAGTGAAAAACACAAAATTATAATTGTAATTATCTGTGTGCTAACAACAAATGGAAACATGCGCCAATGCAAGAAAGAACCCACGTACACATATTATTTGTATTTCCCACTGATAATACGCACTCAATAGATGTCTAGGTCAGTTATACTGTCTTCTATACTACTGTATAGATCTACTGTGTACAATTTTGTTCAACATTTGATTGCAAACATATAGGCAACTTCCATAATATGTTCAACGGTATATAATTTGAATTTTTCCCCATTCAGTACAACCGATTTTAATTGGGTTTTTTTTTCTGAACATTTGGTGTCATTATCGCAACACACATGTCATACGAGCAGCTTATGTAACCTTGTGCGTGTGAAAATTATTTCTAATCACTTTCCAATGCCAAATTGACGGGGGGAGATTGGAGAAAATTAAAAGAAGAGCATTTACATTATGTGTATTGGAAACAATGATTTTATCACATAATGCCAATATGTAAGCAGTGTTTGTCGTTCGATTTCACTTCAATTACAATTAGTGACAAATTAAAATTAATTATATAATTGTCTTAAAATGTTGACGCAACCAAAAAATAGCAAATACATTTGATAAGAACATGTTTTCGCGATTAAAAATAGCGAAAAATAACGGACGATTTTCTATCATTCGATTAAATAGATTTTTGATCATTTTACAGCCATATTTTTGTTACTCCACTGCTCGTGTCGGCTGATTATTGTCGAAGTGGAGTCCGTGTGTCCTCCATGCTACACTAATGGACACAATCAATATTTACATTTTAACGCAGAAAAAAGAATGTAGAACATTTGTGTTAATATAAATAAGCAATATTATGCATTTAATTATTATCATTATGTTCATTCATTGGTCAACCACATTGAATATAAATGCTTTCATGTTGATATTCCATGACACATTAATCTCACCCATAATAAATGAAAAGTGTCTACAAAATTATGTAGGCTAAACATACTCATCGATATTGTCACGGCTATTGTTGGTGGTGTAAACGGTAGGTACAACAACAATACATTCCCTGGATTTTGGATCGACTGTTAACGAAGCATTCGATAAATAATCGAATGGTTTTTTTAAAAGCCTCGTTTCTTCCGTTGCCATTTTAATATTTCACGTCAACTAACACTTTTTTCCTTTACAATTGGAATTTGATGTTTTCTTTGATTTATGCCAAATACAATGCACCGAAAATCCGTTTCTTTTGATACGTGAGCCTGCTTGGAACCGATCAACAGCACAAATTTCAAATGACTGAATTGAAGACTTGTCGGTTTGTTTCAATTCGAACATTCCATGATAAACTCGATCGATGTAAGTGAGAGTCGTATACGAAAAGCGAAATGGCGAGAAAAAAACATAAATAAATAAACAAACATAAATGTGCCTTTACGCATACAATCAATACAGATATACACTGTTTTCAAATCAGTAATCCGTCAGACGAACGTCTATTTTGAATCAACTATCAGTACCGCATCAAAATGAACAGATGAAAAAAAAAGTGTTTTTGATGAAACAGCAATTGATAAGTCAAATTTTATTTTATTTTCTAGTTATTGTTACATAATTACGTTTTCTTCTTCATCATCATCTTCTTTTAAATCATTGCAATGTTAGCTGTTTTTTTTTCTCCCCTCAAAGTAGCTCAACGACCTCAAAAGTATGTGAAGTAACAATCAATTTGAATACATTGAATTGTACACATTTTTGCGATGTTCGAATACTTTCAATTCTTTAAAATGTTGATCTCGCTTGAAATTGAACACTAATCATACATTTATGTCATGTATGGAGGGATCGCGTTCATCGACATCGACATGAAGCCATGCATCCCAATATTCGATTTTACTTTAAAGAAAAACAATGAAGCCATACCAAAAAATGTGATTTTAAAAACATGCCACAGGGTGCCGTGTTTAATACCAACCACATTGCATTTGATGTAATTGTTTTTGTTTTACTTTTGTGCGTTCGGCCCTGTGTTTACTTCTGGCCACATTCCCAATGGATCAAATAACCATCGCATAAAATTGCGTACGTATATTCATACAAGTATGATGTGAGAATGTGAAAAAGAAACAATGTAAATGAAGTTCTTTGACGCACGCCTCTGACTTGTCTTCAACAAAACCAATATTTATGTGTATTTTTCTTTTACAGTTGAGCCTGAAGAATGTAGTCGCCACGATCGACACCAATAATTCAAGATTTCCATACCTGGTTTTACTGTATACTTTTTTTTCTCCTAGTACCTACAAATGGCTTGTGTGATTGCATTACATACGACATTTGATACATGAATGGTGAGGAAATGTTGTGCATGTTATTCATTTATGTTGAATCTATCCTTAGAATTCCGTCTAATAAATTTTGTAAGTGAGATTTAGTTGAATGATAGCTTCGGTTTGGTGAACAACGACACTGTTCAAATATTTAAAAAAATATAATAATAATTAAGAGCATTTTTTTTTCTGTGAAACAATTATTTTTCTGTGTAACGGTTAATTTAAATTCGAATGCAAAATAAGGAAATGGTTGACGAGAGAACATCATTGTTTTCCAATTCTCGGAGTGAGACATCGTATGCGGTACCTGGCCGTTTTACACGAACCAAACCCGATCGATTCAATCGATTACAATTTTGCATTTGGACATCGTTTCTGTGAGATTCAATTAATATAACCAATAAACGATTCGTTACCTGTTGTAATAAAATTATCTGTTAATTATTGTGCTTTTCTACAGAGCAGCATTTATTTTGGCACTAGTCATAACAATAGCTGTGGTGGTTACACGAAACAGTGACGATGAGTCGAGTGAAGAAAATGCAAGCAATGATATCCCAGCACGGTCTATAAATTCCAATGAATTTTTCACTCTGATGGAAGCATTCAATGGACCAATACCTGGTAACTTAGGAACTTACCTTCTTTATTTGTGTTCAACATTTTTGATAGCTATATGGTAAAATAATGTAATTTTTATTCAAACATAAATTAGACGAACCACCAGTAAATTGGACTCTATCCGAACCAAGTGATGACGAAATAAAGTTAGCACTTGATGAAGGCTTGATTGCGCTTGGTAATCGTGAGCTTTTTGAAGAAAACCTTCAAGTGGTACCAGTAAATACACCATCGTTTCGACATCAACGAGCAGTTAGCACAACTGCTGACGCAAGAAAATTAACTAAACGTGGTTACATCGAAGATCATGCCACCAATTTTTTAGCCAAACAGTAAGCAAACTAAATTTATTAGTTTTCGCCTTTATAAATTGGAGCATTGTATTGAATTATTGTGAATGCTTTAGATTAGCATATGAAAAGCCAAGTGGGCGATATAACATTGGGATCGGGCCAGAAACAAAATTGGAAACTGCGAAAAATAAGCAAAGAAAATGTAATTTTAATGCAAAATATCGTCGGCCAGATGGAACCTGCAATAATAAATTATTTCCATTCAAATATGGAGTTGCATATACACCATTTCGTCGGTATGATTTCATACGATTTTTTTATTGTCCTCAATGGATGCCAATAGCAAAGATTTTTCTTTTTAATTATTTTTGAAAATAATAAATTGTACTTAATAACAGCGCATTGAATCCAGATTATTCTGATGGCATAAATATGCCACGAGAAAGTCATACGGAAAATCCATTGCCATCGGCACGAAATATATCTTTATCGGTACATCGTCCATCGTATTCAATTGATCCCGAATTCACTGTGATGGTTGCTGTATTTGGTCAGTTTTTGGACCATGATGTGACTGCAACAGCATTAAATCAAGGTCAAGATAATGAACCAATTGATTGTTGTGCTGAAAATGGTGATCTACATCCGGAATGTTTTCCAGTCAATTTGGGTCCGGGTGATCCAAATTTCGATCTCTATAATATAACTTGTATGAATTTCATTCGATCGGCACCAGCGCCCACCGAACGCTTTGGTCCACGTCAACAGCTCAATCAAGCCAGTGCATATATCGATGGATCGGTTGTGTACGGTTTTACTGATGAAAAAGTCGATAGCTTAAGACAACGTAAGTTTGGTAAAATCGATACAATCAATTGGGATGGTAATGCATTTTAATTTCAGATAATAACGGTTTATTACGTATGTACTATACATCCGATAATCGAACATTGTTGCCAGTTTCAACTGATCCGCTCGATGGATGCAATGCAGTTGAAGAAAATGCCAAAGGAAGATATTGCTTTGAATCGGGTGATACAAGAGCTAATGAGAATTTACATTTGACATCGATGCATTTGATTTGGGCTCGTCATCATAATTATGTTGCGTCCGAATTGGAAAAACGAAATCCACATTGGAATGATGAGAAACTATTCCAAGAAGCAAAACGTATTGTAGCTGCTCAATTACAACATGTTACATACAATGAATTTTTACCAGTTGTTTTGGGTATTGTGCAATCAATTCAATTTATAAATCGATTAAAAAATGACATAATTGATTGTTGCATCATTTTCAGGTCAAAGTTATAGCGATAAAATTGGTTTAACATCAAAACCAGAATCCGAAAAAGATGTTTATGATGAAACCGTCGATGTTTCAATTGCAAATGTATTTGCTGCATGCGCTTTTCGTTTTGCCCACACTTTAATTCCGGTAAGACAAATCATTGATTTATTTAAGGCAATTATAATGACATATGCACAATATCATTTGATTTTAAGGGCGTGATGAACACATCGAGAGACTTGGAAAATCCAAATACAATTGCATTGCATAAAATGCTCTTCAATCCATATTCACTATGGCTAGCTGATGGTTTGGACAATGCAATTGGAGCAGCATCGGTGACGCCGTTAGCAAGAGCCGATCAATATTTTACAACTGAATTGACCGAAAAATTGTTCACCGACCCAAATGATGCTGTGCAACCAACTGCAACACAACGAAATACATGCGGTTTGGATTTGGTATCGTTAAACATTCAAAGAGGTCGTGATCATGGGCTACCGCCATATCATGAATGGCGAAGACATTGTAAATTGCCATCGGTCGATACATGGGAAGAAATGGCATTCGCTGTAGACGCCGATTCACTTGAAACTATGAAACGAATTTACAAGTAATTTTCGAAAATTGGCGTTCATTTAATCGAATATTTAAACGATTTTATTTATCTCTATCATAATAAAGGGATGCCAAAAACGTGGATATTTACACTGGTGCATTGAGCGAACCACCAATGGACGGAGCAATCGTTGGACCCTTATTGTCTTGCATAATTTCCGATCAATTTTTACGCTTAAAAATTGGCGATTCACATTGGTACGAACGTCGAATTGGCTCACAGAGTTTTACAAATGGTTAGTATTATTTCGATGAAATTACTTTTATTATGATTCACATAGTTGTACACTACAATAATTGTTTTAAATTTTCATCTAGAACAACTTGCACAAATTTACGGCACCACATTGGCAGCAGTAATATGTCGAAATTCAGATGCAGTGGACACCGTTCAGCGTTGGGTTATGCGAAGAATTGAACAACAAAATCCAATGGTGTCTTGCTCAGAGATTGATACATTTACATTTGATGCTTGGACAGAAGAGCCATATCGCAGAAATTTGGTGTCAGTTCAAACAAGCCCAATGCAAACGTTTATTAGAACAATGGCAAAGAATTAATCACAAAGGAATCTCGTGATTCTTAGAAAACGTTTTGGTGAATAGGTAGTTTTTTTTCTCTTAAAATTCACGGCCAATCATTTTTTGCAAGAAAACATTTAATAAATTGAAATTGAAATTATAGTATTTGAATGAACAAAGAGTGCGGTACATTATGGTTCCCATGTTTGTATGTGTTGTTAGTTGATGATTCAATAAAATTTTCAATGTTTCACGTATTTGCAATGTCAATTGATGATGACGGCAATGTTGTAGAATTGAGTATTAAATAAATTACAATTTGACGAATGACATTTTTTGATTGCATTCTTATCAGTTTAGCACACCGTGACCATTTTGTTTTGATATTTTATTATTGAACCGCTCAATTGAATTAATAAATTAAATAAGCAAGAATTTTTTGCACAATTATTTCTTTTTTTTTTCATCAAATATGTGAATGCGTATCATCCAATTGAACGAAGCCAGGCCTTGCGTAATGCACTGTAAAAAGAATGAATAATTAATAACAAATGTAGACGTTTAAATTCGAACACAAGAAAATGCTACGATTTTTTTTATTCGATTTCGTTTGAAAATGATTCTCATTCTTTTTGGTTTGTTGTAATTTTGACCAGGAATCGTGCTTAATGATTAAACACAAGAGAGAGAGATTAGAAAAAAAAAAGAAACTAAAAAAGAGGTATGATAATTTAAATAGCCTGGGCTCATTATATCGAGACTAACAATTTGCCAACAAAAGTGTTCCAATTTGTTCAACTATCACATAAAAACCGATAGATCACGAAATGATTTCGTTTATCTCATGTTGTATGCGTGTAATGCGTTATTATATGCGGTAAATCGATAATAATAATAATTCGTTTTTGTTGTTTTGTTGTTTCTTTTAAATTAATTTGCTTTGATATTTGCGTTCGTGTTTCTTTCTGTGATCTTTGTGGATGATGTAATCGATGATGAATTGTTGGCGGCTGGTCCATTGCCATTTGAATTTCGTCGTTGTGGCAATGGTGGTTGCGATTGCATCAACGAATGATGTGAATTGACCGGTCGATCTTTTGTTAAACGTTCTACAAGTTTTCGGACGTAATTCAATTGCTTCGATCCTTGATGACCGCAAACATTTTCGGATCGGTATGGGGGTCGAATTTGAACATCATTGAACACTACAATATTTGTTCCCACCAACGTAACCTGCATATCAAAATCAAAAACGACACATTTTTTAAAATCAAATTTCAATTTGCATTGGTGTACAATAGAATAGAAGGGGATAAATATGTGGAAAAAAAATGAAGTAAATATTTTGGTATGCTTACGTCTTTGATCATTCTGGAAATGTCCAAAAACAATTTTTTTCCCTCTGGGCTGACTCCAGCCGACATTGCAGCTACCTAGGGGACAATCACAAAAGAAAAGAATAGAATTAATTTAAAATAATCGACAATTATTATTAAATAATAGAAAGGCAATTTTTAAGTGAATTGCCCCTAGTAACTTACCCACAGTTTTTTATCGTCGACAGAATTTCGTACGCGTGTATTCAACTAATCGATAAAAAATCGATAAAAGTTTTTTTTTAGTTGCTCAATTTTCTAGCTGTCATTCAATTTGTCACTGAGACAAAAAAAAGACATAATCGTTCAAATCGACATTGTAAGTCATACTTACTCTTTGCAAATTCAACGATGGTGGAGGTTGTGTTGGTGGTGAATTTATCTCATTTTTCACCTGCACATCGCTGCATAAGCCCAAATTTATTATGAACACATCGTTTAATTGTTTGCCGCTTTTTGTGCACTCTGAATTTTGGGTTTTTTCGTTGAACAAAACGATATACTCAAGTTAAGGAAATCAATTGTCATATAATTTAAATGAATTTATTTAACAATAAAATTGTGAGAAAAACAAAACCAACAACGACCAATGTGTATTTGAAAAAGGATACTCAGTATCAGCATTTTGGTTGATGGATCAAATGCCATGACCAAACCTTCGATGACTTGTTTAAAACAAGTGGTGCACGAAACTGTGCTTCCGATGGAAAAACATTCACTTCCACCAGCCATTTAACGGAATTCTCGTCTTTGAATACACCAGCAAAGAATAATAAACGACCAAACAATATCTCACCAAAAATTCTTGCGATTTTTTTTTTCACACACAAGATATATGTCTTTTGTTTTAAATCAATTAGGTTCTGCGGACAGTTAGTCTTCTCTTGTCAAAATTACCTAAGTAAATGCATCCCTTGTTAAAAAAAATTGCACGACTCATACACAAATGTCAAACACATAAAGTGTCGACGAATAATTCATGGCAGTGTGTTTGTGTGTATGTGTGCTTATGTCGCAGTACATCATACGGACTTAAACACATAAATACTTAATCACAATCCAAACAGAAAAAATACTAATCCCAAAACTGTAAAAAATTAAACGGTTTTAATTTCACATTGGAATTTTGTTTTACTTCAAAACACTATAGACACGTTCTAAAATTCATTTCACTATTTTTCATCGAAAGAAACCCAAAAAATACTTAATATGTTCAAATTAGTATACTAAATACATTCCCCTACTTATGGCAAGAGACAAACTGAGAGAGTAATTTTTTCGATTGTTTTCTAATGTCATGAAATGTTAACCGCGCAAAACTGTACAATCAAACTGAGAGAACAGTAGAAAAAATTGACAAACGCATTGTTTTTCTAAATCATTTTATTTGTTTAAAATCGAGTACTTGTTAAGTGTTCAACTCATGTGTTGTGTGAAATCGATAAAGTTACATTTAAGTTTTGGAAAAAAAGAAAATTTTGTCAATTATTTAAATTGCATTTAGTTTAGTACAATGGATTCGTTTAAAAGTCGAACAAGTTTGCCATTTCCAACATCGGCACGCAAATCATCAGCCAGTTCGATTTATTCAAGCCGTAAATCATTACATGGTGGGATTAAAAAAGCACATGGAACATCTAGGTAAAATTAAATTTAAATCAATTGAACAACAAACATGCATTATTTCAAGCAAATACATAACCTATATTTACAGCCGGTACAGTGTTTCAGGACGGTCGGTTCAATCAAATCAGATAATTGCACGATCGGCAAATAATGTAGCACAATCGTTTGGATTGCAAATCCCAATTACTGTAAATGAAGCGCTTATGTTTAGCGATCGAAATGCAAATGTTACCATAAATTGTTCCGACAATGGATGGGCATGGGCAATATCCGGTCGTAAATTACTTGTTTGGCAGTACAAAGATACAAGTCAAACATCACCAAAAAATGACATACAATTGCGTACACCACAACGACGACAGGCCATCAGCCAGTGCCGTGAATTAACATTGCCACATTGTGACATCGGACACAAAGCATCATTGATCACCGTGTTTACCACAGAAGGTCAACAAATGGCCTCATGCTTGTCCATTTCACCAACCGGCGATGTTCGTTATTGGCCATCAATTGCCCATGATGCGATCTCATTCGATGAAACGGGCATATTGGAAGGACAAGAGTTTGATGAACTAGTCACAATACCATCAGTGGGCTATGTTTTAGTGACAACAACATGCAATTTAGTTTTGCTTGAATTGCAATCAAATAATGGACGATACAATATTATACATAAACTGGTACGACCACCAACTGGTTTTCTCGGTGGAATTGGTAAACGTTTTGCATCGATACTTATCGGAAGCAATTCACAGGATCGAGAAAATGTAATTATTATTTAAATGGCATTTGACGTTGCAAATAAGATATTTTCAACTAACTATCATGTTCAATGTCATTCACAGAGATTCATAAAAATGTGCGCAAAAATTTCCGAATCATCGGATTGGTATGTTTCGGTGCTATCGGATAAATTCATTCAACGTTGGTCCGTCGAATTGAATTTCAACGAGACATTTTTGTTCGAAGATCAACAGATTATATTGAAAATTAAACAAGCATTCCATCATCGAGCCTGGCCATCGCGTGATATTAACGATGTGGAAATGTTCATATTAGACATGCAACCGAATAAAAATGGTGATCTGATTTTACTTGTTGCGGCCATGAATCTATCTCATGCACCACAAATCCTATTCGCACTCGTCACATTAATTGAACAGCAATCGGCTTTTGCAATCAAAGATTTTTGTCAAATGAAAACGACCGCCTTTTACTCGGGCGACGCAAACGAAGAAAGTTTGAAATACAAATTCATTTTAACCAACTCAACTGCCTATGTATACGGTGAACGTTCCATTTTTGAGGTTCTTTTAAGTGGTAAAAAATAATCCATATAACTTTTTTTAATTCTTTCAACGAAAAAAAAATTCCAATTTTTCTTATTTTGTTTCCATTTCAAGGCGTTGTTCAAAACGATATCGATAACACTGAAAAAATCGAATTGCCTGGTCAAAATGATCATATTTTGGCGGCTGCTGTTTACAGTCAAATACCCATATTTTTCTCCCGTCTAAATGGTTTCGTCAGCATTTCATCGTCGGATTTCGGCAATTTGGATTGCTTAAATAGTTCGGTCGTGTCAGAAGTTTCCGATTTTCACATGACAAGCCAGACGTTGCACAATGAAACTGCAACCAATCTTACGATCTATGACATTAATCCGGAAGATGTTTATAATTTACATGATAGCATCAGTCAAATAAAGGCCGCATTCATTTATCATTTGAAGAAAAATACCACAAAATGTTCGACCATCATAAATCAATTGTTTTCGGATACGTCTTCATTTGCTGCAAATGAATTCGATAATATAATTATGAAAATCGCCAAGGATCTGGCCGAAGATATTCCGGCTGCGGATCCAAGATGGGAAGAGCAAATTTCAAGCAACAAATGTGCATTGGGAAGCTCGACATCAATGCAAATTATACAGCAGCTCAAAGAAAAGAGTCGTGCATTCACACATTTTATCGATTTTCTTCAGGCAACATCATTGTGGGAAAAGGTTACAAGTCATATTCATCACGTTTAAGACAGCTTATGATACAATTAATTTTTTTTCTCCGAATATAGTTGGACACGGTCAGCGAACGAAGCCAAATTAAAGCCACTTGTCATATGTTATCCGATATTAATGAAAAAATTATCGCCGCAATTGCCCTGAAAGGGATTCATAATCAGTAAGTTATAACGAGTATTTTATTGTTAATAACAAAAGACAAAATTCGCTGCTCCTGGCTATGATGAGTTAATATTATTTGCGTTGGTCTGAAGTTTACTATGATATGTTAATTTTTTTTTGCGTTGGATCTGAGCTAAGTGTTAATACGAAACATAGGAGCGGTGCATTGATTGCTTAGCAGGCACATGACTTCACAAATGTGATTTCATGCTTTGTTTTGTGATTTTGATTTTTTTATAATATAACATTTGTAAATTGATTTTCTTTTTGTTTAAATAGATTTTCCGCCATAATTGATGACACAATTGATGTTACATTGAAAAAACGCAATGAGATTCCACCAGAAAATTTAACGTCACAGGACATTTTCTATGTTCAAGTTACACGTATTCATGAATTTTTTAAATCACTCACAAGTCTTGCCGACGAAGCCATTCAACAAGAACAAAATCCATCAAAATCATCACAGCTATTGCTTGATATCAGTCAAATTGTTTTGGTATGTATCAACTATAGGCAACAAGTACAAATTTGCTTCTGAACCGATTTCTGACCCATTTATTTTGTCACAACGAACTATTCTAACCGCGGAAAATTCTTAAATTTCAGACAATCCTGCACGAAGTTTTCAAATTCCGTGAGCTTAAAACAACCATATTCAAATTACCAGCCGATAAAATGAATAAATTTGAGTATTTGCCATGGACAGCAGCATCCATTCCAAATGGCATTCGCGATGGAATATTACATGTTATAAATATCATAACAAAAAATGGAGTACGTTCTACGGCTGAGCCCGAAATGCGACAACAACATTTCAAAAATCTCGTTGAATTGGTTGATTTCTATTTGGACGGTCGTAAGGCATATCTCGAAAGCATCAAAGAGCTAGATAAATATGACACATTGTACCGAAAGTATGAGGCTGAACGCAGTGACTTAATTTTCAATTTTGGTAATTATTCCCTAGAGCTGTTTTAGGCACCGCGAAGATACGGGCACTTTTCTTGTAGGTTACACTCACTAATGCCTGAACTTCTGCGATGCCAATAACAGCTCTGCTCCTAATGTGCAAAAAGAACAAAAATGAAATGAATCTCTCTCGTCTTCTTCAATAGTCGATGGTGGACAGTACGAATTGGCAGCCAAATTAGCTGAAAAGTATTTAGATTTTAAGACTTTGGTTGTAATTTGTGATCAGACAAAGAATCAATCTCGTCTAGAAGAATACATTGAACGATACAGAGATCAAGACTTTTCACAATTTGCCATCAATTGGCATTTACAGCAGAATAAACGCGGTGATTTATTTGAACGTTTCAAACGTAATCAAAATGAATTAACACGATTTCTTGGCGATCATCCAAGTTTGGAATGGATACAAACCGTTTTCAATGGTGATTTATCGCGGGCATCACGTATATTATTGTCACTGGCACAAAATGAAAGTGTTTCCGTTTCGCGTAAACGAACAATGCTATCATTGGCCAAACTAACCAGTTTGGCGGCCGATGAAGAGCTTTCCAATGAAATTGATATGATCAATGGTGAACTAAAGCTAATCGAATACCAATCAAAGGTATCAACCCGAATGCTTCGCATATTCGGATATGATCCAGATAATCAAAAAGTACTCACATCTGAAGAAATTATAAATGTAAGAAAACACATTCGACTCATTTTATTCCATGTTTTACTTACGCAATCTATTTTTTTTTTCTATCAAAAAACAGCTATATATTGCTGATGAAAATACAGATGTTACCGAAGAAGACTACCAGAAAGCTTTGAGCCTAATACCGTACGTCGACGATCCATTGGATATAAAACATAAAATTTGGTGTAGTGCCATTTTGCGTGATAATTGGGATGCATACAATGTCAATGCACCACTTGAAACGGTGCAACATTTCATGGTGTACAAATTCATTGACTTCTGTCTCATTTTATGTAAGTATTTCAATGAAAATAACTTTTGTCTTCTTTATAAGTGTCAGGCTCATTGGTTTTTTTTTGCTCGAATATTGATTTCAGATGTTGATATTGAAGAATTTTTGCCACCGCTACAAGAACTATTGGATGCACCAGAACTGGGATCGTTAACCGAGAGCAAATCGTTTCAATTTCTATTGAAATTAATTTATGAATATTTTTACGACACATATAAGAACACTGTTGCCTAACCGTACAACAATCTAGACTTAACTCTAATTTAAATATAAAAATAAAATAAAAACCATATTGAGATAACATTTGAAGACATTAGACACAACGATTCTCTTTTTAGCGCCAAAATTGTTTTTACTGCGAGGTGATCACAATTATGATTGATTTTGTTGGATTTTTTTAAAAAATAAAATGTCAATTCATTAAAAATGTGACATAAAAAAATGAGTATGAATATGTTGAAAAAAAAATTTAATTGAAGAAAAAAACTGCAAACATTCACCGCAATTAAATGGTCAAAAGAGCATGTGTGGAAACATGAAAACGGTGAGTACGCTAAGTATTTGTGCGTATTTAATTCAATACATACGGCAGCTTGAGTACTAAATATATTACACATACAGTGGCGGAATATGCTGAGAGTAAATTCGTTAATACCACGATAACATATAAATCTCTCTAAAAGAATTTCAAATAAAAATGACAACCATACATCTTGCATTCGATTGTATTTGTGTGCACTCACTCGTTCACACTCTTTTTGTTTCTTAAAAGAAAATATACTACATGTATAAATTTGCTTCGGCACGAGAGAACAGTGTGTAAATTTAGTCATTTTGTTATAGTAAATAGTTTTTTTTTTAAATAAAAAGTTGATATTATTCGCATGCAATCAACGATTTGACAAATGCATTCAATGCAAAAAAAAAAGTAAATTTTTTAATTAAAAAGTTAAATAAATGAGTATTTGGAAAAATGTGTAATTTTGGCCAACGTGATTGAAGAGCGAGAGAGAGAGAGAGAAATTTTCTGTTCGAAACGAAAGGGAAGAAGTGAAGTGAAGCAAGCTAATAAAGCCCAAAAACTACGGATTAAATGTCGCATAGAATGTTATGGTGCGAATCGTTAATTTACAATGTCTGAACCGAAACGTGTAACTTTTGAGACAATACCATCGGTTAGTTCCAAAAATTTGGCGGCCGATGCATCAAACAGTCAAAAAATTGAGAAAACCGTGCGACTTGAAATAAAACTATTCGAACCAAATAAAAATACGTATCCAGAGTTCAACTTCAAAAAACTGTGTCGAGCTGAAAAGGTAAATGTACAAGTGTGCAAAACGATGAAAGTGAATGAATATAACACGTTTTGTAAATGGTTGCATTTTTTGCGCGAAATTATAAAATAGGTAAAAATGGACGATATTATATTAGGATTTCGTGTAAACGGTGAAAAAAATGAAAATATTTCTTTTTGAAATGACCTATGTGCAAAACTCCCGCAATCAAACCGTTCACGCTAAAACGAGGAAGAAAGAGAGAGAAACAGTTTTTCCATTTTGGTTTCATCTTCGTGTTGTGTGTGTGGTTTTTTTTTGTTCTGCTTTGCTCTCTTCAAATGCTTGATATATATATATATATATTGCTGCGATTTTTCGCAGTTGTTACGTGCGATATTTCGGCATCAAATCTGTAGAAGCGTGGTCTTTGTTGAACATAGTGTGTTGAACACAATTTCAGTGTCTCTCTGTTGTGCATCAGCATCCATGCAATCCTGGTAAACGCTGAATGCGTCGATAAATAAAATTATATTTTGATGGTTCTCTCTTTCTATCCTTCGCGCCTATTCTCCTGTTTAGTAAATGTGAATATTTTATTTGTGAATGTTTTTCTAATTGAATTCGCCGCTGCGTACGCGTCGCATTCATAACTATTATCAATATGAGTATATGTATAAAATATACATACCTAACCTAGCTAATATGCTTTGCAAAGCGCACCTTTGTTATGCATCAATTCATGGTGTTTGGTGAATGCGTTTATTTACTTTACGTATTTCGCACCGAATTTGGGCGGATTTTTTTTTTATCCTCCCGATTTATATTCACTTTGAAAGTTAACACACTATGCGATACTCGAGAGCGGTGAGATGAAATATCAATTATGTTTTGATAAATGTTGAATGGTCTTTTATCGTTGTTATAGGAAAAAGTAAAGGTTCCACTTCCGAATGGTTTTGCCGATCCACTAGAAGAGGCTGATCATGATGCCGAAAAGTTAGCTCTTGAGTTTGAACGCAAATATGGAAGTGCGTACGGTGGTGAGAATCGACCATCAAAAGGAGGCGCCGATAAGGGTTACGATGAAAACAATGGTTTCATCGATGATTCTGAAGCGGTAAATATTTTTTTTGTCTGCATTTTTTATTTTTGATGATTATTTTCTAATCGAATCGTTGAAAAATGCGAACAATCACCGAAATATTTTTAGTACGATGAAGTGATACCTGATGAAATGGACACAGATCGAGGTGGATTCTACATTAATTCGGGTCAATTACAATTCAAAAAACTGCCCAGCAAAGCGTCAAAGGTAACTTGTGTAGTAATTAAAAATAAATAAATAGTAAGCTGAGCTGTAAATGTAAAAAAAACACACACATTTTTTTCATTGCAGCGTGCTTTGGCATCATACAGTGAAGATGAAAGTGATAGCATGAGCTCTGTTTCATTGGAAAATGGTAATGTCAGTAAAAAGCAGAAACTATCGGAAAAAGACAAAACACTGAATAACAAAGAGAAAAAGAATGATTTGGTGACAAAACAAGACAAAACAGCGATCGTAATCGAAACAATAAAAAACCAATCAGTTGGAAATAAAGAGGTGAAGACGACGTCTGTAATGCATATGCTTCAAGCGAAACGAGATGCAAATTTACTGAAGTCATCTAGTCATACAAATAAAGGTTCAAAATCAACGAGTTCCGCCACATCAGACGATTCGTCGAGCAGCGATTCAGATTCAAGTGATTCGAGTTCCGATGCCGATCCAAGCCGAAACAGTGACGATGATGACTTTGACAATGTAAATAATAAAGGAACCGAAAATAAAATTCAAACCAATGGCATCATAACAACGTCCAATAACATTCCGCATGAAGTTGATCTTAAATTTTTCGAAAATCTAACATCCAACCACCGTGATTCAATCAATAGACTCATTGACTATTCAAAGAATCTGAAGGAAAACTTTTTCCAACCAGAAACACTGGATTTGCTTTATGGGTAGGCATAATTTTTTTTTCTTTTTTTATCGTATTATTTTGTTAATGTAATTGTTTGACTTGATTTATTCGTCTAGGATTGATAAAGCGCATCAAAGTGATTCAAAGTTGCTAAATCAAATTTACAATCATTTGGAACAATTTACGTCTTACACTAAGCAACAATTAATGAACGAAGTAAAAGATTATGCCGTTAAAAAGAGCGAAAATGATGTGCGAACACAAGAGCGATCCTTGCAAAAGGATATCACTCAAATAATGCCCAGCCTCAAAGAGAAATACGATCAAGATTCTAAAAGAATCGATGAGCAGAGAGCAGCTTATCATGGCACCGAGAAACCGGAACAAGTATTTAAAAATCCGCGCCGAAAATTTGTATGGAATGAACATTTGAGGTGAATTTTCTTCTTATTTTTTTTTCTTCAATTTTCGTGGGTCAAACTAAATTGTTCGCATTTTTTTTTCTCTTTGACTCTCTTTCAATAGAACGAAAGTAAACGAAGTTCTGAGAAAATGGCAATTCTTATATGAACAAAAGCAAATCAGAGATCAAACACGTGAACAGTACACAATGTCATATATTACGGATAAGCTAGTACCAATGTGGCCTGATGGTTGGATGAAATCCAATGACATCTATAATGGTTTCATGCCAAAAGTGAAGGAGCCAAAAAAGTCATTAAATGATGTGAAAACAACCAAATTGATTCAGCCAATCGCTAATGCACAAGCATCTATACCGCTGTTGGATAATCCAAAAGATGGTGGTTTAGTAGTACAGAATACAGAGAAGAAGAAATCTCAGATGCAGAAGGATTCAACAAAATTAATTAAGAATACCAACGACAAACCAACATTACCGAAGACTGATAAAAAGCACAATGCTATCACAGCGGATCGACCGGCGGTCAGTCCAGCATCATTACTATCAATGCCAATCGGCGATGCATTTAATCCAAAAACAGTATGAATGAATTTTATTTATCTATGCAACACAATCATACGGTTTTTCATTCAACATGACATATCTTTTTTTTTCTTTGTTAATGAAATTTAGGGTTCAATAAAAATGCCATTGGTAGTTGATAATGCTAGTTCGAGTGCAACAATCGCATTGAAATCAAAGCAATCAATTGCCAGCAGCAATGGAAATGCAGTCAATTATGGTCGACATTTGGATACAAATGCATCATTGGAATATGTGTCACCGACAAAAAAGGCTTCAGACCACAGCATTTCGCAGTTGATTTTACCAGCACCATCATCCAATCATTCCTCATTTGTCCCACCAATAAAGCTTCAAACACAAACATTGGCACACACACCGTACGACAATCCAACAACATCATCATCACTCTCAGTATCGAATAAGAGCACACAAGGTTCCAGTTCAAAAGCATCCAAATTATTGGACGGTCAACAACATCATCGGCCGCAATCTTCTTCGAATGGCGCAAATAACAATAATTTCCTGCACAATAATAATAACAGTAAGCACACCACACCACAACGTCCAATCGAAAGTGCGGCATTTATTGATTTATGTGATACGGATGATGGTGAAACGACTGCCAAAAAGCCAAAACAACACAAACACAAGCACAATAAAAAGAGCAAAGATAGTGTTGGCAGTAACAATGTACCTCTGACAAATACCGTTCACATGCTGAATCAAATGCATCATCAGCCGACATCAATGTCTATAAATCCGGTGGCCGCACTTGGCGAAGAAGTAGATGCAAATCAAATCATCCACGACTTAAAGGTAAATCGATCATTTTTACGCAAGTATTTCGATCTACAGCTTTAAAAATGAAAACGAATACATACCAAATATACCCATAAAAATGTTCTCGTACCAATACTCCTTCATCTCATATATTCATCATTGAAAAAAAAAAAACAAACAAACAAACACCCACAGAGAGATAAAGGAAAATAAAGCAAAGCATTTGATTTTATGAACAAAACAAAAGCAAACAAACAATTAAGAAGCATTTGAATAATGTCGCCTCAATTAATTAATCAATACCATCTTTTTTGTGTTCTTTCTTTTTGGTTCCAAAGGAATTATCAGCTTCAAATAGCTCTCGAAAAACTTATGATTCAATTTTAGAAAATCAGTCCGAATTTAAACAACATTACAACCACTATAGAGTTGCATCTCCACCGTACGATCGAAAACAAGATCATTTTTTCTAAATACGGTAAACACAAAATTCTTTTAAGAACTTTTTGATTTTTTTTTTTATTTCGCTTAAGTTGTTTATTATAATTTATTTTATTTAGTTTTTGACCCATTTATATTTTTATTGAATTAATATGTGCTATTGGCGGTTCTTTAATTTTCTTTTATTCACCTCAAAAGCAAGGTTTCTAGTTTTTTTTTTTTAAACAATTAAATCTTAATTTAAACGAAACAATTTGGTGATTGCTTGAGATAAATTAATGCTGATATTAATGTTTTTTGGATTGGTTTATTGCAAATTTTATTATCAAAATCAAATGGTATTTTTGTTGCACAATCTGACGAACATACGTACACAAACACAGTCCCAAAATAAATCACTGTACATAGTTAACCAAACAGTTCTTTTTACTGTAAAAAGATAGAGAGAGAGAGACCATTAACATTGCACCTAACATGAATAGTTCAGTCCCGAAAATTTTAAGTAATTTATTTTTAAATGTGGATGGGTGACTAAGGAATAGTGGTGGAAAAAACGAACAAAGAAAAATTTCATGGAAAAAAATGATATTCCCTGAATTTGAGTTCGTAGAGGAAAAAAGAGATAATTTATTTGGTTCTCTACGTGAACAATCCATTTTCTTAGCAATTTCAAAGTTACATCGTACACCATTGAGGTGGTTTCTTTTTTGTGCTCAGTTATTTCCCAAGAAATTTTCCATTTAATATTACTAATCGACTCATTCATTGGTTGGAGAGGTGGCAATCGATGCAATCCATCGGAGCATAAAATTGCTGACATATTAAGATGCACCATCATCTGTCACTGTTCTATTTGACACCGTTCCAAACTAACATTTTAGTTTATGTTAAGAATTACGACTTGTTGACAGATAATAAAATCCCACTGAATTTGGTTTTATTGTTTATTTTTTAATGTCGACAGCGAAACAAAAATGTTGGAGATTTGTTTTCATGGCTTTTTTTCGTTGTTTCATTAAACAAAAACACTCTATTGGATCTGCATGACACACACACACTGAGCAAAATCGAATACCATTGAAAATGGGCAATTATAATACGAACAAGAAAAATGTAATCATGCAATGCAATGTAACTTGAACAATTGAGGTTTAACAAAAACGTAAACATTTGTGTTGAGAATTTGGAACATTGTCATTTAAAACAAAAACAAAAAGAGAACAAAAGCAACGCAATCGAAATTCGATGAATTTAATGTTTAACCATTGTTGTTAATATTCGATGCGGTCTGTTTATTGTACCATTTTCATAACGCTTTAATTGACTGACAAATCGATTTTCACAATTTTACCGCAAATGATTTGTTGTAATTATGGTTTTTATTTATTTCACTTTTTTTCTGTTCATTTTGTTAGCTAATAATTGGAAATTACATTTCAGAAAATCATTATGATATGTTCTTATATTTTAATTTTTCTTTTTTTCACAGAGAAAACTGCTTTGATTTTCGTATTTAATTATGATGAAAGTATATTGGCTTGAAGAGGAGAAACGGAAATAAAAGAAAATTTGAACAAATATACCATCAAAATTTTGTACAAATCATTTTCAAAAAAATACAGACACGTAAGAGATCGTTCTTTAAAGCGAGCTGATGAGATACATTTTTTTTTAGATAGAGAAGGAAATGAGCGGCGGCAATTGTTTTACTCTGAAAATAGCTTATTTTCAAAACAAAATTTAAAAAAACCGCTATATTAGGAGATATTCGTCTAATTTACCTTTCTTTAAGTCTTGAAAAGTTTACCCCTCATTCAAATGCTCCACGTTATAGTTTAATTTTCGTTGTTTTCTATTTCATTGTCATTGTCAATCACTTAGCTAATAATTCAAAATTATATTAATTATTTTTTTTCTTCGAGCAAATCTAGCCAGTGGAAAAAAAGAGCTAGATGCTTTTTAGTTTCTACGAATTGTTGAAAAGTGAGCGAAAAAGAGAGAAAAGAACAAACGAATATTTGTATTTATTATTTATGACTCGATATGGAAAACGAAGAATATTATTTGTCCAGTCTTATGTTTGTTCAGATGTAAAACTATCGATGCGATGAGAAAGAAGAACACATATGTATATTGTAAGCAAATGTAAAGAAATAGATCTAATTAAATGAAAAATAAATTAGTATTTTTACTTTTTTTAAAGACCATACAATTATTTCATAGAACATTAAAGTAATGTGTTTGATTTATGTATTTGCAGCAATATTTTCACACCCATTTTTACATACACATTTAATGGTATGTACAATTTATCTTATCTTGCAGCTGTACATCTCACTTGAGATTGGTGTCTGCGTTTTCAATAGTGCTATTAAGACAAGCATTATATCTTTTAATATGAATGATAGTACAATATTGAATACCTTTAGTCAAAAACTAAATAAAACAAAGTGAAATGTGATTATTCAAAAAGCTTTATTGCAATTTGATTAGTACTATTGACATTTTGAACAAATGGAATTTGTTGATTTTTTTCTTCGGCATCGTGTCAATAGAACTGCTTTAGGTGTGAAAATGGTTGTTCTTTTTTCGTTCCTATTTAGTTGCTTGAGTTGAGCAGCAGCAGCAAGTTTCCTTGTTGCCCGATTTGCAGCAACATTTTTCGCACTTACACTCGTCGCCGCATTTTACTGTGGCGCATTTGCAATCTAATGACAATAAAAGAGTATTTTTTATTAATTTAAATTTGAATTAAGAACAAATGTAATGTAAATTTGATAATTAATAACACTTCACTCACTTTTGCAACAGTCACAAGGCATGATTGATTTCTTCGATGAGTTTATTTGAAACAAACAAAAGCACTGTATGTTGCGTGAAAACTTCTTCTGTAGAATGATGTGATTCGGTTAAAAGTCAATACTTTTCTGACCCTCTTGTGTTTTAGATCATGCAAATATATATCGACTGCGCAGCGAAATCTGATTGGTTGTTGATGGTGCGATATCGCATATGCATTGTGTTGTTGTTTACATCAACACTGTCAAATGGATGAAGTGCTATGGTACATACTTGTTTACGATATTTACTGAAGTTTGAAGTAGCCGCGCGACATGAACTCTCCCCGTTTTCCGTTTGACATGTTATAACATGTCGATGCAAGTTTTACACTCACATTTATCATCATAATTGCTCATGAAATATTATGCGAGCCCATCAATCTATGCATACCTGGAATATATAAAAATCGTCATTGTTCATCGATTACTGAATAATACATGACAATGGAATTCGCGAGCTTTCGAGAAGGGCTGGGCATTTTTTTGTACCAGCCCAAATTGTTAATAAAAAAAATGAGTCATGAGGGATGAGATTTGAGAAAAAATTTGATTTGAATATCAAATGCCGGAAGATTTTTTGAGTTGAACATACTTTTTCTCGACATTTTTCAAAAATATTTGAACCATATTTATCCGCTCCCAAAGTCGAATAAATTTAAATTTTTGTAAGAAAAACATTTTTCGAGAAGAAAAATTGGGAAAAAGTTCTTCTAGAAATTATTCGCAAGACATATTTCGTAGAATCGTGTGAACACTTTAAAAATCAACAAATCATTAATTAGATTGAACGAGAGAGCTACTGATAGCTCATTGGAATAAACCTGATTGGTACTGTAAACAAAGCATGAAATTTGAGCAAAAATCGGACAATCATAACAATATTTTTTATTGTTTTTGTTCTATTGCATCAGTGTGATGGCGAAATCAAAAGTAATCAGAGTAAAATAGCATTTTACCATCTATACAGAATTACATACTATCAATGTGTTTGCTAAGAGTGTAAACATTAATTACGCACCGCAAGATTTGCAGTTATCAAGTGCGCCAATTTATATCCACTCTTAATTTCATCATTCAATTGCATGATTTTGTATGAGTTTTTACTGCGCTTTAATGCACATAAATTCAATTCTCAGGAATTCACACTCAATGCATATTTCACGCATTCAATACATATGTGTGTCTAACATTGCTTATTTGGATGATTCTAATCAATAATTTCAAAATGTTCATTAAGCTAGTAATTTTGTCCAATTTTCATCTGCGTCCAATATTTCATTTTGGAAAAAACTACCTGAAAAAGATCGGAAATTAGATCAAATGCTTGGTTTCCGATAAAATCCGGTAGCTTGAAGAAAATTTCAAAAAACAGATTGGTTCGTTTTTAACAATCACAAAGCATTCGATATATTTTTTTGTCGGTAAAAATGTAGTGATCATTTTATTTGGAATTTGGTATACAAAAATATTCTATTTTTGTATATTCTTCTAAAACGAGTATATATATAATTTATCTTATCGTTGAGTACCTCAATTAAGATTGGTTTTTTCAAACATAGTTTTCAACGAAACATGAATTGTGCTATTGAGACAAGCATTTCATATGAATGATAGTGCAATATTGAATACCTTTAAAAACAAAATAAAACAAAGTGAAATGTGATTATTCAAAAAGCTTTATTGCAATTTGATTAGTACTATTGACATTTTAAACAAATGGAATTTTTTTTTTCAGCATCGTGTCAATAGAACTGCTTTAGGTGTGGAAATGGTTGTTCTTTTTCCATTCCTATTTGGCAGATTGTTTTGAGCAGCAGCAGCAAGTTTCCTTGTTGTTTGATTTGCAACAGCAATTTTCGCATTTGCACTCGTCACCGCATTTTACTGTGGCGCATTTGCAATCTAATGAAATGTGAATTTAATAATTTAATTAGTATTTTATTTATGAAAAAATCACATCACAATTCACTCACTTTTGCAACAGTCACTGGGCATGATTGATTTTTTCGATGAATTTATTTGAAACAAAAAAACACTGTATTTTGTGTGAAAGGTTCTTGATGTGGCTCGGTTAAAAGTCAATTCTTTTCTGTACCTCTTGTATTTCAGAACATGAACTTTATATAGGCAATATCTGATTCATTTGTGTTGATGCGACGCATTTTGTTGTTTGTTAAATTCTCCATAAAACAGATAAGCGCAATGATTCTATCATTTGTTTTTTCAAATATGGATAACTTGCATGATGCATACTTGTTTACTGAAATTTGAAGTGGCCGCCCGATGAACTCGCTCGTAACTCATGAGACATGTTATGACAGGTCGATGCATATTCGTATTTACCGACATGATTGATCATCAAATAATCATCATTTAAGTATGCCAATTGGGTTTTCTCTTTGGCTTATCGTTGTTTATCGGTAAGCCAATAAAATGCGATCGATAAGAAAATGTGGAAGAGAAATGAGACAAAAAAATTGCACGAACTTTCTAGAAGGGTCGATTTCCACTCAAATCATTGAGCACCCGCGTCATAATGGAATTTACCATTAAAGTAGATAAAAGTCGCATTGTATAAATTAAAACAACGGCGTATTTCGGGTCACTTATTAAAAAAAATTATGATTTTTATTTTCGATTCTTTTTTCTATCTCTTCACGTTGTAACAATGATATGCCATCTAAATTGTTATTTTTTTATTATTATTTTTAACGACATATTTTTAGAGTGTTTTAAACAACAAAGTGCTCATTTTCTTATACCTTCACCATAGTTAAGAAGTTTTTTCTATATTTTTATTAGTATTTTTTTTTCTTTGTTTTATTTTGATTTATTTTACTAAAAAGCCATTTTTACAGCACCGACGAGTTCACTTATTTATCAGCAAAAATTGAATACCCAAAGTACCTTATTATTGAGCAATCGTTTTACTTATAATTTTATGTGCAAAAGTCTTACCCAGTAAACTGCAAAAATGGCTTTTTAAAAATACACGAACTTTTTTTGTCAGGAGATCGAGCTGTCAGTGGAAGTGTTGAACTCTGTGGAAATTATTTCAATTTTTCATTTAAATTTCAATTCAATTGATGAATTTTTCTATCGTTAGACTATGTCTTTTCAATTTTTATTGCATTTATTTTAGAAATTTCAATAACTCATTGCGATTCTTTGTGGACGTGTGCATGGTTTGTGACAAAAGTTTCTTTTGATGGCTGTTTTGAATACAGGGTTGTAGATTAAAATTTAATTGAGACAATCATACATGCTTAAACATATCGTTTTATTCGACTTTATTATTATAGTGTTGAATTGATTTTCTTTTTCTTTTTTTAATGTCCGGTAAAGGGAGATATTATTTTGAATATGCGGTGGAAAAAAAAACACACCGCAATTTCGGTCACACAAAAATCGCTGATCACACATTTACTTCAGTTAAAAAATTTGAAGATTTCATTTCGCATGCATATAGCAGACAACCACTGATAAATCTCCCATAATTGGTAGAACTTTTAAAATGTATTAATATTTAAAGAGACAGCAGCATTCAATTCACAGAGAATTAAAGAATTCAAAAAAATTAGATGTGTGTAAATGTTAGAATGCCATACATTGAATTAAATACAAAAAATGTGCATATACACACATAATGCAGTTGCGTAACGAGTGTGTATTTAATTCCCTGTGAAATCAATCGCCGCAAACATGATGTCGCAAACATGAATAGCTACCAAAAAAAAATAATTTAAAAACTAGTATAATTGAAGACAATTTACGAAGACTTTGATTTGATGATGCATACACACGATGCAATTGATATTGCATGTGCAAAATGCATCGTCAAATCAATGTTCCAGGGAAATGTGTGTGTGGTGATCTAAAATCGGAAGTAGTTTGCTTGTTTTCTGTTCGTTTTTTTTTATTTTACTTAAGAAAATAATGTTATTCTTGTAGATCCACCATTTTTTTTTGTTATCTTCTGAATTATTTTGGACTTAAAATTATTGATTTGTTTTTAGGCACAGACTTTAACAAAATGTTTCTTTTTCTATTTCTTTTCTCTTTTCTTTACGGATTTCATAATTAGAGAGACATACGCACAATCAATGATTGGCCTTACAATGACACATTTGAACTGTTATTGTTGTTTATGTTTGTCGCTCGGTATTTACATTTATTGAGAATAATTGAAAGTGGATTGGCGATATCTCATGATCTCTTACGCACTTTGCCATTTTGATGTTGTGCATTTGTCTTTTTCGATGAATTCGATGTGGCACCAATTGCATTTTCAGCCACTTGTATTGACACTTGTTGAATTCCTTTTTCCATGCAACCTTTGTAAATTGGCTTCAGTACCTGGATATTTAACCACAAAATTAGAGACAATTATTTTGATTTGAAAATTGAAAAAAATATGGTTAATAGAAAGACACGTACCGTATCCCATGTCATATCGGCTAGGTCATCAAGCGATCCACCAATGTCTCTCAAATTCCCGCTGTATCTGTTAATGAAAAAAAAAAATTAATGGCGTTAGATGCATTAAAATTTACCGAATTATATGTGACACAACAAACTTACCGAATATATGCCCATAATAAAAGTGTTAGCAGTGCAATTCCCATGATTAAATTACTAAAGTTGGCAAATGTATAGATTCCGAATAGGCCAAATACACCGCTTAGTATGTAGAAAAAGATGGCAACTGTTAAATATACGGCCGGTGTTCGTGCTGCCTTAAAAATATTTTTGCTTTCATTTTGTGCCTTAAAACTGTTATATTGATCCTCCAAATCGGTTTCCAATTGATTCAAATATTGTTGACAAAATTCTTCGCCACCCAATTTTCGTTTTGATGTAAACTGCGATGCGATGATATTGAAGAGAAAACGAAATAAATGAAAAGGTTATCAGGATTGTTTTTTTTTCACGTATAAATTGTATAGCAAGTAGATTAAGTAGAATAACCATATTGAAATACTAACTGTAAATATTGCTTTGTCCCTTATACGTAAATGTTCGGCTTCGAGATGACCTTCGCTCAAGTATG
This sequence comes from Contarinia nasturtii, assembly GCF_009176525.2. Lineage (NCBI taxonomy): Eukaryota > Metazoa > Arthropoda > Insecta > Diptera > Cecidomyiidae > Contarinia > Contarinia nasturtii. Next base: position 1,041,485 of record NW_022197768.1, read on the forward strand.
GTTTTGTTCCGCCACAGGTTTCTTCCATTAATTGAGTATATACGGCCTTTGCATTTGCAACAGCGGCTAGATTATTTGCTTCGGCTGTGGCCTGTTTAACAGATTAAAAACAACAACAACAACATCATACACAACCAATTCAATGATGCGTCGTTCAAATTTATTATTTATCAACTTACCATAAGAACACTTTTCGGTTCTGGCATTTCGTTTCCTTTATAAATGGTCATGTACGATTTAAAATATTGAATTAAATCACGAGCGTATACCTTTTGACCGTTAATTTCTTTGACAATTAAATTTTCGGGTGCGAGCAACATTGGTACCAATGATTTAAGACTAGTTTTAAATTCAGGCGTAATATCACTCAATCGACCGTCAAACGTTGGATTACTGGAGACTACAAGACCGGGATGTGGCATTAGATAGCACGCAATTTCGGAGAAGCATGATGTGATTTGTTTGCGCAATGTTTGCAATTCGGGTGCTTGTTTTGACGATACTTCGAGACGCCGTGTCAATACGCGTTGACCACCAATCGTTCCGTATTCAGCTTCATATGGAAAACTCCAATCGCGTACAATAAATTGCAGACGTTGAAATGGCGTTTTTCCCGAATCTTCGAGCGCCAATCGTCCATACTCCGTGAACAAGTTCAAATGTTGCAAATCATCCTCTTGAATATTATGGAATAAATTGTAACATTGAACGGATGAAACCATTGTGCTCAATGCAAAAATCGTTGCACAATCGCGTACAGTGCTTTCACTGTCAAATGTTCCCTGTGTATCTAATAAAATGATCGCCACCTTATCACCATTTTTATAATCCCACGTGAAAATGTCCGACCACATTAAAATGCCAGTTGTATCACGTTCGGAACCGCCACGCCATGAGAATCCATGCAATGGTTCATCCTCCTTTCCAATCCATTCAGTAATATCCTTTTTCTCATACTATAGAAAAAACAAACGAAAAGTAAATGAAATCGATTTTCGTGTGGTATGATTTCAAAATTTGTTTTATACTTACGCGAGCGTACAAATAACGGAGAAAGAAATCGAGCAAAAAACTCTTCCCTTTACGAAATGCTCCAGCCACCGAAACAACAACAACAAATCTGTCCTTGATATGATCTTGCAACAGCACCTCTGTCAGTGTATCTTCGTCCAATACGAATGTATGATCATCTTCGGTTGTGACTATTTGAATAGGTCGTGCCTTTTTGACTTCTTCCATTTCAGTAATATCGTGTACGATTTCTGTCCGTTCTAAATAATAAAAGAAACGCATTTTTTATTTGATTTTTTTTTTCTTCGCTTAAATATAAAACATAAAATCATTTGAAAAAATGATGTTTTTAGAAATGTCTACTTCAACGGAGAATCGAATTGAAATCACTTTTACAGCATACGTTTAAATCGATGTTCTTAGTAGTAATAACAGTAATAATAATAATAACAGAGTAGCCGAATTAGTCTGTGCAAAGAAAAAAAATGGTTATTCATTGGCCCCAAAATGAAAATTGCATTTAAACCGGTACGTAATAAAAATAGCCGCTACTGATCATTTAGAACAGCATACAAATAAATGATTTGCAGAACACACATGCTCATCTAAATGTGGTGATGATGCTGTTGCTGCTGCTGCTATGGATGTGCACTGAATGATTTTCAGCCAGCACCTGTTTTCAAACATTTATTATCCCATGGCAATAACTCAAGTGAATCTATTAATTTTTGGTCGAGCTCTCTAATCGGGTAGTGTGACTGAATAAATTCTCGGGTTTGTGATTTTTGACATTTGGAATATGCTTCCGCATACACATATAGCATATAGCATCATGACGATGAAAAATTAAAATATATATCTATATTCACTTGATGTGCAACAGAAAATGGCAACAATAAAAAACATTCGAAACATTTAAAAGGAAAAATAAAAATGAGCAACAAGAACTCGTACGAGTTATGAGGTGCTTGTACTTCAAGAAAACACTCATTCATTGTCGATGTCGAAAGTACAGTTTAATTGTGAATAAATATTTATGAGTGAAGTCAATTTCAATTGCTAATTGCCACCGATCAGTATATATTGCATGCAACAGTCAATCAATTTAGTTTCATATATGTATTGTGTTTTTCTTTTACATTTACAGTATAAAGAAAACAAAAACCGACGAGCAGACCAAGAAACAACAAAACACGAAATAAATCTAAACCAATCGAAATGAATTAATTCATTTGGTTTTAGCGCCTCAAGGGGTGAAAGAATTACTAACAATTAAATTATTGATCGAGTCAAGGCGATCGGATTCGTTTCAATTCTTCTTGGTGATAAAACAAATTGATATAACGAACGATGTCACATCAATTTATGAGTATATGTATATGAGCAGCAAAAAATGAACTTATTCAATTAGGCGTGTTCAATGATACCGAAATAAACAAGAGAGAAAGAGTGGGCAACAGAACAAAAATTTGTGGAAAAAAAATAAACGGCCCATTAAATTGTTGACTTTGCAGACGCAAAATGACAACCACAAAAAAAAAAACAAAAAACAAATGTTCGTAATGGCATTTAATCAGCAAACAACGTGTCAGTTTTTTTTGGTCACTTTTCCAAAAACTGTTTATTTCCACAAGCGATAAATTTCTTGTGTGCGCCATCATCAATTGGTCGCAACAAATATTACTATAATCTGAATATGTGTATTTTGCATTTGCAATGTATAACCTTAAATGTTCGAATATTTTGCACAAATGTTCGATTCTTGGCCACCCAAATGAAGAAAAAAAAAACACCACTCAAAGTCACAAATTCAATCTAACCCAAAGTCACAAATTCTTACCAATATTCATTTTGATAATACTGTATGTACTGAGATATGTTTATTCACGCACGATAATCAACAATAATAACAACAACAACAAATGAAATGTGTATATTAGAAATTGACCCAGTCTACGTATGATGATGATGATGCACGACGTTTGCACTCAGAAACAATTTGTGATTGCGAAGCTTTGCTACATTCAGGTGCCTCTCTGTGTATTTCAAATATATTTTTGTGTCATGACACCACTAGCATTGCAAACAGTTGAAAAGAAAGACGAACGAAATGAAGAAAAAAAAAATATCTATCACAAACAGTGAAAATATTTTTAAAAATAATTTGACACACGAAAAAATATGAAACGAAACACACACGATTTGATGTGAACGCGACTCTTTAATCTACGTGAAAAAAAAGAAGGAAAGAGAGAGAGATGTAGCCAAATACTGTGCGTGTGAGGTTGAGCAAAATGTACAGCGTTTTCTTTTTTCGTTCTCTCTATCTCACAATCCGAAACGTCATTACCAGACAAAGTACATATTGTGCACACGCATTCGCACATTCAATCAAACATTTATATATGAATATACGACGAGAATGTATTTTGATCTCTCGCGCGCGCGAGAATCACGCATCTTTATAGTTATTTCTTGTGTATGAGCCAAGATAGATGCAAATAGAGAATGTATGTACATGGAGCATCAGTTTCATGGTGAACGAAAAAAAAATTGCCAACACATAATTATTCACACTTTTCACGTGGCCATTACATGGAAACAACAATGACATATACGTTTTTCCTTAGGTGAGTCTCTATCAGCCGTACGACATTCGATTTGTGTGTTGTATCATTTTGACATTTTCAAATGTTATTTACATCGTCAAAATTCGATACGGGCACATCAGCACAGGAAGGAACAACAAAAAAAAAACAACAAAGGCTCATACGTAAACACTCACACACTGAACTCCTCCAGATTACAGCTGTCACACATTTTTGCCAAAGTGTTTCGAAAACTACTTTTCTCTTGTTCATACACAAAATACATCTCTTTTTTTGCGACGAATCTAAAAAGCGCTGATTTCACATCATACATTTCCTAATACTTTGAACATTTTTTTCTTCTCTTGTCGTATTTGATTCATCCATCTTCACCTAACCAAGTTTTTCATTTTATTATAATGCCACATTGACACATTCAAAACGATTCAACTATTATTGAGATTTCTAGATGTAAATAAATATCGAAAAAAAATGGACTATAAATATTTACCCAAATGTCGTTCCCATTCAGCCATCTTTGACAAACTAATCACTACAGACTACGAATGAACGAAACAGCGCGAAACAGCGTCATCAAAATACACACAATGACTTACACGTCAAATAAGAATGCTTTAATATGACACAATATTACGGATCTAATAATTCATCTGACGTTGTTGTCGTCGTTACATATTTTGTGATATGCTCTTTGAATTTTTTATTTTATTTCTTTTTTTCGTCGTTGTTTGCGATAATCGAATAATATTAGAAATTGAATCAATATGGGCTTTTGTTCTGAATAAAAGAAATTCATGGCAATCGTAATATTTTGCGAAACCAAATGGGGAAATTGCATGTTTTGGTTCAAATTTGAGTTAAGTTTTCACATTTTAGGTTTGTGTATTCGAAAAATTAAAGTATTTTGAGTACAAAGTACGTTTAAATATCGCTTAAATACTAAAAAAATGTAAACAATTCGAGATAGGGCCCGGTACATTTGTTTTTCTTTTGTTTATATTTATATATATATTTTAACTGGTCATTTTTCGGGTGTATAATTTTTTTTATTTCTTTGAAATTCAAAGGAATTTTCAAAAAAAAATGCCATTTGTTATCTAATCGGTGAACAAATGTAAAATAAGTATTTGTATGATTTTTTTCACAATATTTCATCTGAAATCGAATATTGGTGCCTTTTTTTAAAAAAAAATTACACTCCACGCACAAAGTAAAATTGCAAATATATAACCTGCAAATAGTAGAATTTTCGAAAAATAAAGAGAGGGCGCAAAGTGCATTTCAAAAAATAAACAACAAAAAAAGAGCTTGTAAAAATGGTAAAGAACGAAAGAGACAACGTACTGAGTTACAACACACACACATATACGTATATTTTGCGCACACTTACATTTGTACAAAACAAGGATCAAATAAGGATATGAATTGTTTGTGTATATTGGTAGCATGGTACATTGTTTGGATGTTTCGGCCATCTGCTGGGTGTCAGAAAGAAAAACATAACAAATTAGCTTTTATTAGAAAGTGGTTTCCATTGCAATGCATTAATTTAGTTCTTTTTCAACATTGAAAAACTTCTTCATTATTATTTAATTAGTATCTAGGTGTGTTATTCGCATAGTTGTTATCGATAAATAGTTAAATCATAGTTTTCCCTATAAGTTATACTAAAAATGTGTTTCTTTGTCCATAGTCAATCGAAGACCTAGAAATTAACCAAGATGAGAACATTGATTTCAGTACTAACATTGATTGGTATCATTGAACTTGCACAATCTTGTTATGTTATCCACCAATTGAGTGGAGAAGAGACGAAACTTGCAGCCGAAACTCTAGCTCTAATCTCCGGAGACGTAAAACTTGCCGATTCTAATGTGACAATAATAAGTAGTTCGAATATAATTGAATGCCGTGAGTGTAGCAAATTTATCTATACTATTGAAACAATATTTAATATATCATCATCTATCTTTTTTTGTATTTTATATATTGGGCACCATTTACGCCATTCAAATGTATAGTCGGATTAGAAAATGAACTTCAGAAAATACATATATCGTGGACGGGACCTGAGCTCAAAAATGCAACCGTTTGTGAAAACAGAACCGCTGATGCCGACATAACCGTTGATGAAAACATCGTCGTTGATGAAAATGCCACCGTTCACTGTAAATTATTAGGTGTGAACGTAACCGTTGAATCAATTGACAAGGATTTTTTCGCTACAAAATTCATACCTTTAGTATGTATATATGCTCTCAATTCAAAGTTAATTTTCAATTTGATTTTTTATTCAAAATAAGTATTAATTGATAAAATGTGTTTGAAAATTGATCAGAATGAAAGTGAGGCAGCATTTGGTGTGATGATCTCACCATCCCGCGTATATATTGTTCGAATTGAAGGTGAAAATCGTACAACAAGCCTGAATGGATTCCAAATCACCAACGAACGTCCATGTCATGAAATGAGTAAGCCATTGCATTTTTCTACTTCATGTGATATGATACCAAAAAACAGTAAATGTATGTGTTTTTTTGTTTATTCAATAGATCCATACTTGTGGCTATTCGTATGTGCCATAACTATCAGTTTGACTGCACTGATGACATTCAAAAAACAAAATGGTGAAGAAAATCCTACCATTATATTTGAAGAAACCGAAGACGAAGAAGACGATGACGATGCCGAGAAAAAATTGAATGATAAAAAATTGGAAATTGAAGATAATTCAATCTTGTGTAATACAAACTTTTCATTTTCTTTCTTCTTGATGTGTCGTCGTGTCTCCAGTCTCCACTCACCAAAAACTAAATGTGATTTTAACGATTTCTGTGTGAGCAAGCGGTATTTTATGTGAAATCGCATTAGAATTCAACTATGCGGAAAAGTTCAATTTGTACAATTTCAATATAAGGCGATACACATTCACAAATGCTATTGTCCCCAAAGTTGTAATGCTGTGTTATACGTACATCATGTTATAAACGCATGAAACAGAGCGCAAACAGAGAACAAACCAACAGAGAGACAAAACAAAACATTGTGAATCTTAATAATTAAATCCATAAAATTTTCGATATTCATTCAGTCAAAGCATGGTGTGGATGTTAAGTTTATAACTAAAATGTTCAAATCGAAGAATGGAAAATAAACGTATTTGGTTCTATAGTAATAATAGTATATTATTCATAATGAATGGTTATGTAAATTGGCAATAGATTTTCCATGTTTTTCCCATTCGCTTACATTTTACCTTTTATATGTAATACAAGAACGAAACGCACACGGAACACCGTTGTACATGAATGAAAGCATATATAAGAAATCAACCACCAAAAATGGAATGTATTGTATATTTATCTATAAAATGGACCAATTCAAAATTGGTGTGGCAACGTGTTAGTTTTATTTTAGCTTCAACCCTCCCCTCACATCCCCAAAGAAGAGAAAAAAAAGGAATTACAATAAATATATGTAAAGAAAATGTATATTTGTGTTCGTTTCGTTTTCTCATTTTTACATTTCATGTATGGTTATTGTTGTATTGTATCTTTTCCGTTCGCCCTCTCTCTTCAATTTGCATTGTTGTTGTTTTCAAACGAGCAACATTTGCGTAAATCAAAAAATCACACAGCAGTACATACGCAGTTGTAATGCACGGAAGTTGGAAAAGAGGAAATTCTTATGCTCTTCATAATGATGAATTATTTATAAAATATAAATCAATGAGCGCGGCGACATTATGTCATAAACATATTTTCACTGCCAATATAATAATGCATGACGAATGTGATGTGTGTGTGTGTTTGTGTTTGAAGAAAATTGAGCTATATGCCATTTCCGGTCTTGCCAATCGTGATAAGAGCAATGCGATTGAATTCCAAGGAGAAAACGAAAATAACAAATATACACACATATATACAGGCAACCATATATTGTGTTGGCAAAAGGGATGCTGGGGAAAAAAATTATGTAGAGAAAAAGAAAATCAAACGAAATCAGGTTAAGTGAAAAGGCAAAATAATTACATAAGCAGTTTTATGTGAATTGGCATGATGCATACCGTACGAATAAACATACGAGAGCCAAAATAGAAAGCTATAAAACTCTCTACTAACGAGTAATGGGATCAATTAAATCTTCGATGATATGTAAAACGCGACCAAATGATGAAGGCGTACAGCATTCTGTAAGAAATAGGATTTGATGAATTTTTCATGGTTGCTACGGCTGCTGTTGATGTTAATGGTGGTGATTCGGTTGTAGATTTTGTAAACGGTGAAGGTGGCATGGCAGTTTTAATGGTTGATATTATAACGGTGGTTGCGATGACTTTGTGGATGGATAACAGTCATAATAATATTTTCAGCCGGTGTATATTTGTATGAGATTGGAGACTTTTTTTTGCGAATCTCGCTAATGAGCGCCATCTGATTTTAGTGTGAATTAGATGCAAAAACTGAATTTAATTCTGTAGCATTGAAATGAAAAAGTGAAAAAACAACAACAATAGCACGGCCACACAGAGCTGTACATCTATGCGTGCTGATGCATACATACACATATACGCTTTCTTCATTCTTTCATTCCATTGCTATACGTATCTCACTGGTCAACAGATCTATGTAGCCATGTTACTGTTGTTGTTTTTTTCTCTTTTTCGATTCAATTCATTGTAACTAAATTGAGTTCAACTATGGAATACAAGATGGCACAGATGAGGGGAATTCGCATTTTGTCTCTTCATAGGCTTAGCCGGTTGAATATTTTACACGAGATGACTTCACCGAACTGAAACTCATGTATGCTACACTCAACGGTTTTCGATCAAATGTTCGCATCAATAAACTATTCCCGCAATAAAGATAAATGAATCCAGCTGAAAGGTAATCAATATATGAGGAAATTAAATTTTGTTTATCCGCGAGCACTATGCAATTATATATGAGTTTTACCTTTGGTCATTTGTATATTTATTGGAAATATTTTGTTTGCAAAATCTGGAATAGTTGGTGGCACAAGCACATCAGACAATATGCTTCTCTTGCGAGTGAATATTATTCGCGTGCTATTCCATTCGGCCACTGTTTGTGTGTTTGCGTGTATTGGGTATGTGATTAAACGAAAATTAAGTTAATAAATGACTGAATTTTCCAATTGTATTTTAATAAGTATGATGGGATCTTAATTTAATCATGCCATTAAATACAGCGCGAATAAATTTAAAGCACATTACATTCACTGTTAACAATAACCGTTTAGCTAAATCACTTCATCTTTTATTCAATCGCAATTTACTTTCTTTTTTGTAATAAATTAATAGTTCTTTTTTTTTATTCACTCACACACACACACACGCACTCTTTATGCATGCTCTTGCTCTATTTATGAGTCCCAATGGCGTACTTACGAATTTCATAGCTTGGACGATTTCGATAATTCACTCGATCATTTTGACTGAATGATATGTGCCAGTTTTTATTGCCTTCCACATAAAATGACACATTTAAAATATGATTGGTTTGGTTTTCATTTTTGATGGGTACAAAAGGCGAATAGGCATCTATATTTGTTATCATCCTTTTACATTGGCTGAAAATATGAAATATTCCACAGAAAAAAAAAGTCGAAACACTCACACATTATTGCATTTAATTGCCATGAACATTAAATCTATTGTATTAAAATTATAAAATTTAAAGTTACCATTTATCAATATTATTAATGTCGCAAATACTAACAGCATTGTCTTCAACAGTAGCAGTAACAGTAACCAAAGAGCAAACAGCCAGACTATGTAGGTAAAAAATTAATTCAACCATTCTACGGCCACGATTTATGAATGAAGTGCTCGTTTGATGCCATTGACGGTTTTCCCTTTTATACATATCGTAAGGATTTATTGGGCTTCGTTCCGTTTTTGATTAAACCAATCTCGTCTCTATCCTTATGTTCAATCTACTGTCTGGGCGTCCAACAAAACGATCGATATTTATAATTCAAAACGAAAAAGTTTTGATTCAAAATCATAAAAACAACGAAATGCGTATACTTTGACGCAATTCAAACGAATTCTATTTTTTATGGCTTATTCTCTTTTATTACAAAAACCGACGCACATTTATTATTTCGATGTTATTTCATGATTCAAATTTTTTTTCCCTTGTTATTCTAATTACTACAGATTTATTGAAAGAGATATTGAGAAAAACAACTTTATTTTTATTTTACTAAATACCAAGGCCAAACAATATGTTTGCTGTTAAATGAGCAAATATTTCGAATGCGAGTGTTTTTTTTCCATCCTCGACATCGACAAATTTCATAAATTTTTATGTGGTAAATTCAAATCACCGTCCACCCAGTAATAATATGATTGAGAGCAATGCAAACATCTTAACATGTGATGTGGTTTTTTGAGCCGACGATGTGTGGTTATCAATCGCACAATCATAATAGAAATTCATTCTATTCGGATGGTCAGTTGTGAACGTAAAATAATAATAGTTGAATGTGAATCGATCCGATGCCGGATTCCGGTCCACTGTCGCCATTAGTTTTTCATCATTTCGATAAATTTGAATAAATCCACCTACAACAAGAAAACACACAAAAAAAGAGAATATAAATGAATCATATCAAGACAAATGGGATAAAGATTTATGTGGCAACAGTAATAACAAACAAAACAAAAGAAAAAACAACTTTGCCCAATCACCGAATAAAAAACCAGCTTCATTATCTTAATTTGTACTCACTTGGTGATATTTTGATACGAAATTGAACTGGTTGACGTTCCGATAATAAAGAATTTTCGGTTTTTTTGCTCCCCAATAGTTTTACATGTCTAACTAAGATCTGTTTGTTCTGAATCACTGAAAATGACAATTGTCGGAACATAAATTGGCATACACAAAAAAAAAGTCAACATTACATTTCGTCCCCAAGCACAAAACACAATGCAAACAAAGAGAGAAAGAGGAGGAAAATGTGTTTTTTTTTTGTTCACTCACGAAATTGATATACTCCACTCGTATTTAGATTTGGATTGACAACCGGCGATAAATGAACTTCGCAAGAACTGGATCCAATCACATAAAACTCGAACAACAAATCGGTTGTATTGTTCGATGACAGTTCGATGTATTGACGAGGTTTGTTATGGTTGGTGTAGATGAACTGTTTACAGTGGCCTATGTTAAAATTGAAAATGCGAGAATAAAATGAAATGAAACGAGAAAAAAAACAACTCAAATGCGAGGCAAATTACAAACAATAAACACATGACGTCAATAAAACAAGATGAGAGGAGAATTTTTTCTTTATATACTACAATATAGCAGTAGCATTAAGGGTGTCATAATTTTTAATTGATAACATACCACAAAACTGTTTATGATTTTTAGCACACAGCTCAGATGTTGACAACAGCTCATTTGCCGAAATTGATATTATGCAGCACAAATTTACGCTTACCAAACAAACATAAAACAAATTCGTTAACGTTTTCATATTTCGTTTGTGTTTATTGAAATGGAACCGATTTAGCAAACGTTTTAATAATAAATGCAACAACTATGCAATTGCTTTGTACAAAATGATACAAAATGTTAAATTAAAAAAAAACAACGGTGTGAGATTTTGTCGCCTTTTTTCCAGTCACTATCGAAACAGAGTTGCCCACATGATGACATTTTACAATCGAACAAGCAAATGCAACAGCCGATGAACCGTTACACAGTCAAAACCATTGATAACACGATTCGATTGAACGTTTTGTTTCGCATACATTCAAAAAAAATGTGTCACATTTTTACTGAAATATTTAATTATGATATGAATTTCTTTTCTTCTCTTTTTCAATATGTGCTTATGTATTTTTTTTTTTGTTTATAAGACGAAAGACTCTTGATAATTTCGATTTATGTTGAATTTCCTGCCCTTGGCAGCATTTCGGAGGCGAACAAATACACAAATATAGTCGAGTAAGATATTAGATGATTTTTGACATTTGAATGAAGTGTGTGCGTTTTGACAGAGTGTGATCGCACAATATACTCAAGATAAAGAAAGGAAAAGCCGTTTCTATGCTATTGCATTGTTAAGACGTTCTTATCTCCCTATTCATTCGCTAAGAACAACTCCAACATTCCAATTTCAGTGAATATAAACTGCCATACAGTTTAAGATTTCATTCAATTGAATTCAAGGGAGATGGAATTGAGAGAAAGAAAAGCATTAAAATACAATTACACACGCACAATATATTAACGTAAGATTTGTACAATAATAACAGAGAGATACAACGAATAAATTAATATGTGTGTGCATTCAATGTACAATATATCGGTTTTTGCCATAGAGAAAGAGAAAGAGCATTTATTTCCAACACATTTGTCAGATGTGTCACATCATACAAAATTTTACCGAAACAATAACATGTGTTATGTTCAGAAAATGGTTCGCTTTAATTAACTAATCAAAGTTAATGAGTTTGAAAGGCATAAAACAATTTCATAAATGCCATCATGAGTTGTTTTATTGAGAATTTCAAATGAATCGGCTTAAATGTTAAAATTGTACAATTTTTCATTTCAATTACCGTTGCGACGCGCACTGATTTCAATTCTTTTTCTTTCTTTCTATATTCGGCACCATCATTTTACAGCTATGAACTATGAACAACAACGAATCAGGCTATCCTAATTGCCATGTACGTACTGTACCATATGTATTCATTGCCGGTTCTGAAAATGGTTCTGTCGATGTGGGTGCACCTAAAATTGAATCGACTTTTGATTTTGTTTAATTAAGCGAACTCTGATTCGAAAACACACAGAAAAACACCCATACATACATACATACACCAACACATTCAAACTACATCTCACGAAACGTACATTTTCAATCGATCCCGTTCCACGTGCAGTTGACAGGACACGGAAGCTTCATAAAAAGTATTTTTATTTATTTTGTCGATTTAAAGTGTTGTGGACGCAGAGAGCGAGAAATATAGTTAGAGTGAGAATAAAAATGACATGCAGCGCTTTGATGATGTCTTTTGTTAAAAAAAATTGCAAGAGCCAAGATAAATGCAGGAAAATCGAACAAAACGACTAGCTAGAATGAGATAAAAGCCATAGAAAGAAAATTGAAATACAAAAAAAGCAAGCAAGTTGTTAGCTATTGTAGAAAACTTGTCTGAATATAAAACTTTTATTCTTTTGTCAAACTATTACAAATTTTCGCCTTTTGAATATTTTAACGTTGAATCAGCCCATAATGTATTTGGACGTGTCAATGTGGCTGCAATTGTAGAAAAATTGAACTTCCGAGTTTTCAAACGATGAAAAACTGATATATTGAATAGGCAATGGGTTCTCTTCGAGAACGGTGATTATTGGCTGTGACTTCAGCTTTTCCGAATACAATCGAATGTTGCCACCTAAAAAATGGATAAAAGTAACAAAAAAAACAACACAAACACAATAAATAAAAAGTAAAATGGTGAGCGCGCGGATATATATATATATATAGATGTATGTGTGTGTGTGTGTGTGTGTGTGTGTTGGTTGGTGTGTGGGCAATATAAAAACGAATGGAAATGGGATTTAGGGATTTGTTCAAATATAGGTACATACTGTTTGCGACTTCCAATAGCATTTTTGTCGGTTTCTCCTGATTGATTATACGGCTTTCGTATGCTTCAGCCAAGACGTTGGCACCTTTCTTCTTTCTTATAACCACTCTCTGTAATAACAAAATCGATAGCACACATTTATTCCAAACGGTTAATACTGAACTGTATTTCGAGGTAAGAATGAAAATAATTTTAACGATGTGTGGACGAACGCAGCACAACATACCAAACAAAATGGATGCATATATGAAATTTTAATCGAGCATTCAATATCGTTCGAATTGCAATTTAATAGAGTAAAATCATGTTCAAAATTATTGTCTAATATAGTATGGTATAACTTAACTCATTGCTCCAGCCCCCAATCACTATGGAAATATGAAAAATATAAAATTATTAGCAATGAATTTTAATATGAAGTCAAAACATGTTTAACTTGAGCGTTTTGGTAGACAATTGAATTGAGAAATGTACATAATATTATTTACCAATTTCATAGACAAAATCTCTTTCGAAGTTTGGATGATCTGAGGTTGTGAGTAAAATATTTGCATCTCGTGCGCCTTGAATATATAAAATTATTCGCAAAATATAACCATCCGGCTGGGATTGTTTAATATCACTGATTTTCACATAATGACGATAGTCATAGTCAGATATTGAATAGTATCCACATTTTGTGACAAGGACTATATTACGGAGAAAATAGATCGCAAATATAATGAGAAAGTTATTAACGATATTAGAATTAATTTATTTCAGTATCCACATCCAGCAAATTGGTTCACATACAATTTCTCAAATCTACGGATGCTGGGACATCTCTGGCAACAAAAATAAAACGAATGAATGTTTGTAAAGAATAAAAAGAAGAACATTTTATTGCTAGTTTTTACCTGGCAAGAAGCGGATGATCGGTGCTGTCGAAAACCGCATCCGGAATGGCAAATGAAAACGAACAATTAAAATAGAATTTCACCAGATTTGAATTCCATGAGCCGAAACTGATATACTCCACGGGCAATGGTTCTGGGTCGTTCGCTGTCGCCAATAATATATCGCCAAAATTATATGTATATATCAAAAATATATTAACAAAAATATATGTGAAATACTCATACCTTCTGCCATCAATGTGAAGGAGTGTGTATCCTCTTTACGGAATATTCTAATGTCACCGCCTGAAAATTTCGTCGAATTAGAAAGGTGTATATACCTATAAAAATAATAATAATACAAAATTTATTGGAAACGTACGTGTGGTGATTTGAATCAAAAACGCAATCCATTTGTCAGGCGCCAAAATATCAACCAGTTGAATTTCACGCAATACATTCGCACCCTGTTTTCTACGGACAATTACTCGTTGATTTGCCCATCCGCCGATAACTAAGAAAAATAAAATGGAAAAATAGTGAACGTAAAGGGAATAAAAATAAAATGTTCTACAGTTGACAGCAAACGGAAATGATATGTATGAACTTTCACCACTTTCAAAACTAAATGCGAATTTTCGCTTTTTCATCATTTTCTGCTTCTTCTTCATTTTTTTTTATTGCAAAAAAAGCAAATCAAACATGGTAACAATAAGCGAACGAGAAAAGTTGTTGTTTATGTGAATGTAATTGAATATTTACGTATTTCATATTCGTTGGCTTCTCGATTTGCCATGGGCACTGCTGTCAAAAGAACATGAGCGTCACGTTCGGCTTGAATATAAAATGGGAAATTGATGATGTAGCCTTCTGAACGAACGCCAGTTAAATCGGTTATCTTATAGAATTCTTTGTATTCGTTTTCTGTTGCGTCAGCATATCGGCACAGTTTCTTTATATCCTCTTCTTGGTAAGCATTTTCACCCTCACAATTGTAGAAAAATTTGGCCAACGAATTGTCATACGAAGCAAAACCAAAGTATTTTACTGGCAATACATTTTTATCCTCGGCCACAGCTAACGGCTCTTTTTGATATTCAATGAACACTTGGATTTTACCCTCTGTAAAAACAAAATGTGAGAAAAAAAGTGTGCGAAAGAGAGAGAGAGAGATAGATAAAAAAATGCAAAAAAATTTATATGTTAAGAATAAATAGATGTTCAATATATGATAGTAACACGCATTCAAATCTGGATGATCGCTATGAATTTTCGTCCTAATCAATTAGAAGGTAATGAAGCCGGTGAAGTGATAAAATACGCCCAAATGGTGTGCTTACATAGGCGTATTATTGGCAGTCTCCATTCCGACAATCACTGACTTAAATTAGATTTTAAGAATTATCTTCGGCTAATGCACACCAAACATCTGGTTCAATGTTAATGTACTAATGATAATTTCATCAAATACCGCATCTTAAAATGAGTCTCACTTTTAGTCCTCCTCTTCAGTTCATACAAAACAAATAAACCCCGAATGAATGCGATGGCATTTTATCGCATTTTGTTACCAACTAGATCCATTCAAACCATACAATCATTCATTCACTTACCATTTGATATTTCAATAAGCAGCTTCAATGGATTATCTTTGCGTAGAATGTTGAAATTATATTCGACAGTCATGTCATAGTCTTGACGTTTTCTGCGAATTAATGTTCTATTATTTGCCCAGCCCCCGACCACTGTCGTCAATTTTTGTTACAAACATAAACGAATGAATTTTTTTGAAATGTTATGAAATTCAAAAGATAAATAAAAAAATAAAATAAAATAAAATTGTATGAACATTTAATATAATATACTAACATATTTCATAGACATTATCACGAGTCCAATTGGGAAATTCCGTTGGTGAAAATACAATGTGGGCATCGCGTGGGGCTAAAACATAGAACGGTAATCGTACTAGGTATCCAGACGGCTGTAAATTAAATCAAATCAAACATTTCGCACAACACAACGACAACAAATAAAATCAAAAACCAAATTAAATTGCATTTTCTCACTTGAATTCCTGGAATGGAAAATGAAAATAATGAATGACTCTTAAGAATTGAATATGTTTTTTTGTTGTTGTTAGTTTTTACCTGGAATATCACTGATTTTCATCAATTTTTTATAGTCATAATCTTTCTCTTCGCGTACTTTGCATTTTTTCGTCAATCCTAAAGATAGACAGACAGCCAGACATGGAAAGAAGTAGAAAAAAAAACGTCAACAACAAATGATTAATCGTTAATGTGGGGATTTCTGGCATGATAAAAAAAAACCAAACCAGTTCGTTGTTTGTCAATTTAATATTAACTTACTACAATATTTTTTTGCACGTTCTCGAAATGCACTTGACTGTGCACCATACGCCGATTCCGATAGTAACAACAGTACTACCAAATAATTTAAAATGCACCAACAATTCATAATTAATGAAATTTGAATTGCACAAAAATTAATGCAAAATATGTTGACCAAATGTAGTAATCAGTGGCTTTTTGACACTGAGAGACAAACAAACACACGATCAGTTTTACTTGACCTACGACGCAAAACTGAAAACAAACTTGAATTCCGATATACAAACAAGATTCACTCGGTTCGTGCTATCATTATTATTATTCGAATCAGAGTAATATAAAAACGAAATAATAGTAATAAGACAACACAAAGCAACGAATGAAGATGTGTACACAACAAGAATGGGAATTAAGCAAGCCTGTATTAAAAGATATTTGTCATGTCTGTCAACAAATCAAACAGGTTGTGATTTTCTCAGTCGAAATGCTAATTTACAAAAATGTTGATCATACACGAGCGAAGTAGCGAAATCATATAGCCGACATTGAGAAAGATAGAACAGGCAAGCAATGACACATAGCCAGTGTGAGCGATTTGGATTGAGTGTGAGTATGATGTTCATATATACTCACTCTAAGGTCAACTGGATGATAACGAATGGCTCTGACTTTGTTCAACATTCATATGAATGCGTGCTGTCACTACCAATATCTTTCTTACTGTGTTGCTGTTTTGTGCTGGTTCTTCTTCTATTAACACTAATACTACTACTGTTGTTGGTAAAAACAACGTTCGCCCAATCAACGAACCTGATACGAAAATACCGAGCAATTGGTATTGCTTGTATTATACTCTCTGTGTTTCGTTCGTGTCTCATTCCCCATTCAATTAACACAAACTAAATTGAATGATTCCTGCAAGACAGAGGGATTTCAATATATGCGTTATTGGTATATCGCTTGGATTATGTGTATCAAGGAAAGTCGTCGTTTACAATTGAAGTTTTACTATGTTTGTCAATACGTATCGAAATTAGAACGATATCATATTTGAAATGAGGTTTACAGAAACTTTATTCATTTTGAATTCATTAAGGCACGTTTAAAGTGCTGCCGCGGCACATCTATTTCAGCTAATTTTTTCCCTTCTCTTATTCATAAAAAATTCATGTCATGAAAATCAATTTATTGGATCAATCAATTCGGTACATTTTCAGCATGAATTTGAGCTTGTATTTGGAAGCTTTATCTATTCATACATACATGTAATCACGATACGAAACACTTCTTTTTCAAAACCATCATGTAATTTGAACGAAGTGCGTTCAGCTGCGATTCTTGTCGCTTACAGCGACAATCTTTGTTACAGTATCATCTTGTCGCACGAATTGCAATTTCGATTTATAATTCGCAGCATTTCTTTTTATTCTCTCTGTCATTCAGTCGTTCGTTGCTCGGCATTTCGAAGATTTTGTGAAAAATGAACATTTCCGATGTTTGAATCTTCAGCGTATTATGCTTATGCTGATCGAAAAAACGTGCGTCTGCATATTATTTAATACGATATGATGTGATACGATTGTAAGTGAAAATAATGAAAAAATAAACCACATTTAAAACAAGGGTGCTCACTTCGCTCGCAAGCTACTTTATGTGTTTGTCTGGATTTGCTTTCAACCATTCAGAAACAGTTTGGCCGAAAGGTTGACATAAGTGAATTGCTCACGTTAGAATTGTGTAAGATCAGTTGTACAATGGACAAAAAAAATGATTGTCAAGGGTCATTCCACTTCAGACTTCTTGCAATTTTAACCAGCTTACAAAAATTTGATTTCTGAGAAATGGCGCGAACTCTAAGAAAATTTTAATTTTTCTCGAAGAAATGTGTTATTTATAACCTATCTTTTTTTCCTTTATAAATCGAAAAGGCATCTGATTTTTGGCCGAGATGCAAATTTTCACAATCCAAAATTTTGTGAGTGGGTCAAAATTACAAAAAAAAAAAAAAACGAAGTGAAGCGGCAATTGAATTTAGAAATCATTTTTTTTTTACTTAAATACTATATGTGATAAGATGTAAGATCGAAACTTGAAAATTGCTATGATGAATCGTGAAATTTGAATACGCAAGAGTGAAACATTTCAAAAATAAAATCGACATGTAATTCTTCCAAGTTTCGACCTTTCTTATATTTTGAATAACCTTGTATTCTTTTACAGTTTTTGTCTGTTTTTACACTTGGTCATATCCACGGAATTTCAAATGGGTGGACTGAATCTAAATCAATAAACTACATTTCATATTTTGCCAAAAATTTATGATCTTTTACTATTAAATAATTTAGCAAATATCTCTCTCGTACTGGATTTGCAATAATAATAGGAATGTCTATGCTTTTAGGTATTTTTATTTATTGAGAAACAACCACATTATTAATGCGTCGCAGCTTGATTGAAAGTAATTTTATTCCCGTTCGAACGCATCGCTCAAAGCATTGTTTCATTTCGTTTTCGATAAATATTTGAAATTCATAAATATAATCGAATCATGATGATGATGATGATGATGATGCTCTACTATCTACCGCAACCGCATGCCAACGAAACAAAATACACGGTCAATGATTGGAAAAGTAATCGAAATTGTTTGAAGTAGGTAATAATTTGGAAATTGTTAGCTGATTTGCATATTTGTGGCTATCCATGTGAGTGTATCGTGTCCTGTTGCATGGTTTTCTTTTAGGTTATGCGGAAATTTACAAAGAGCGTATGGTATCGGGCTTGGGCCTAACCCATTTTATGGTTTTTAGCATTCAAAGTAGAATCCCGTTCGTGCGAGCGAGAAAAAGATATAAATGAGATTCATTTTGAGACTTGGTCTATTCAAATCTTTGAATTGGATTCTTTCCGCTCTTTTTTTTTCTTCATGAAAACGAATCTTACTTCAATCTATCGAAAAAATTGAAAGAGCGAAACCTAAACGCAGAAAGAAAAAAGAAAACCAAACATTTAATGTTACTAGTTTACGTCATCCTTCTCGTGCAATGGCAGTAAAAACTTTTGTACACAGATAAAAATTTCCATACTTTTCTTTTTCTTTTTCGCTCATCGACGTTGCGCTCATTCTTTTCAACATTGGATATAAAATTGACGGCGCTTTTGAAGCATCGTGTAAACGATTTAAAATGATGAAACAACATCCTAATTCATGTGAACAGAATTTTAATTTGGCAAACTTGATCGATTTTTATCGCGTAGATGGGTTGGGGCTGAAGCAACGAAACAGAAAAAAAGAAAGAATTATTTTGTCATAAATTTGTTCAATTTGCATTGAATGTGGCAGTTGTGATGAACGAAAGAGAGTGAGAACGAGAGAGAGAAAAATAACATGAAAGCATTGAATACTATTGATTTATTTAGATTTTATGTATCGCCGAAAATCATAAATCTCGACAAATATTTTTTGTGGACTTCCATTTCATAAATAGAGAAAAAAAAATGCACAGAAGAAAAAACATAAAAATAAAGAAAATGAATTGAATACGTAAACAGTGTGAAAAGCACGTTACTTCAGTCCCTCTTATCCCAAAAGAAAACGATGAACACATACATACACAAAGTCAACTAGTAAAACTTTTCGTATATTCGTCGTTGTTGTCGTCGTTGTTGTCGTCGTCATCGTCGTCAGAAAATTCAAAGCGTACAACATAAACATTTACAATATAAAGTGAGAGCGTACATTGTGATTTTCCTTTTTTTTTCTCTTTTCCTTTTTTTTTCTCTTTTCCTTTCTCTGTCAGACACACTTAGTTCAATGAGATTTTCAACTGTGTGTAATTCGGGCTTTACTGTTTCATTCGCTGTTACAAATATTTAAACGAGATTGCGAGATGTTAAGAGCATCAGCTTGTGATGAGCTTACTTGTGTTCACATAATATTGTTTTCAGCACTTCTTTAAGAACTTTGACTTGACTTTTTTCCCACCGTCGCTCTTATCATGACTTGGACACACGAGATTGCATATTTTTGCTGTGTGTATGCTATTAAAAACAAATACTAGTCTATTTGGTATGTCTTCATTTTGGCCCATCTCTCAACTAAAGAGCACATTGATTCGGTCAAGTGTATTGCTGCTGACTACAGTATTAGAATGAACATAAAATTTGTAACTTCGAATAGAAAAAGAGAAAGAGAAGGAGAAAGAGGAATTGTTGTGTATATCGTCAGCAGAAGCACGGTTTATTTCATCAAAATACTGATAAATTTTTATCAACATTGCTTCAGTTCGTTTATACATCATTCATTGGTGGTTCCATTTTGATTTAATGAGTGGCAAACAATGGAAAACGTCTCCGGGTGAAATGCCAATTTCAATATAGCTCGAAGCCAAAATATTCGGAACACATAATCAAATGAAAATACAAATGAAGTGGTATAACATTTCCACTGTCTGCAATGTTTACGCACTATAGATGATGTGAAATGTGTAATACAAATCGAGAAATTGATAACGGTGAATTGATAAGATGCATCTGACAATGGTAACATGTATAGTTTTACGTATGTAGTACTATGTTCAAACTGTGGCCTTTTTACCTCCTTTGTCTTCCTCAAATTTCAAATCATTCCCAGCTGAATAATACACGGTTTGATGGTTCTGCAGTAAGCCATTCGGGCGCGCTTTAGCTGTATTTTATCAAAATGTTATCTATACACACAATAACTTGCCAACTCGAAAAACAATTTCCAATAAAATTTCATTGTCTTTGTCATTCTCTGCATCTCTGAACTCTTTAGCTATTCTATGGAATTGGCGAAAAATGAAAAGATAGAAAAAAAGGTATCTGTGGGACTTTGGTAAGCGACCATAAGGAATGCCAAATAGCGCGTTCTGCGGAAAACATACATCGATAATAAAATCAATAAGTTCTTGTCAACAACACACATGTATTATGACTCTCACATGAATTTTTATTAAATGTTGTCTTTCCCATCTCTATTATTTTTCGATGGAAAAGAAGGCGATCTGTGTATCGAAATTATTGATTCAAAAATAAATATACACATACTTCTTCAGAGTCATTTTCTTTTTTCATCATTAATTTTATGAGAAAATTGTTGCCAGCAAAAATCCATCGACGAATGACAAATTTTGCGACAAAATTGAAATACATTCCACAATCTTTGACGTCAGCATTCGCTATGCACTGCAAATAACACTTGATTCTTCAACGATTTAAACCATTTTGCTTGAAATTAATAGTTATTATCTCTTATTGATATTGCGTTCTTATTCAATATCATTTGCAATGTGTTTTTGATTTCGATTGAAAAGACGATGGCATGTGATGGAAATGTATCATTTGTTGATGTCGCTGATGCTGTTGCTGTTGCGATTGTTATCGTCGTCGTCGTCGTCGTTGTCGTAGTCGTCATCATCTCATCATCAGTGGAAGCGAACAAGTACAAAAATGCAAATGCATACATTATAAAATCCATTGACAGATGAGTTTCCATAAAAGTGAAATGAATAAAAACATGCTCAACAAATAACATCGTATTCGTTCGTATGAAAGAATAAAGTGAAATGTCCTATTCCAAAGGCAACTGAAAAGCAGTAAGACACAATTTACTTTGGCACATTCGCATCTAAGTTAAGTGAATTTTTAGATTTATCTACAGAAGAGCCATCACATCATATATATAAATATACATATGGGGGTGTGGTATGAATAGATCGATAGAAAATTGAGTGCTTGAGAATATTGAAAGCGAAAATGGCTTTGAGTGAACGCGTCGCTATAATCCATAGGCGGGTTGAATTGAAAAATGCCTGTATCAAGTATTTTTCCTGCTTATTCATCGTTTTTTTTTTTGTTGTTGTTGTTTTTATTATTATTTTTGCCGTGATTGTGCACTCAAACCAATTTGCTGCATTGTGAAACAACCGGCAACACTCCACTCAGATCATTCCATTAACATATAATCGATATATGTTGAAAAGGTGAGCACAATGCCTGTTGAAAGGACATAAATGCTGGAGAACTCTTGCATTCGGTTCCTCTAATCATTCAATCGGCTTATACTGAATGCGAACGGAATAAATTTGATTATTATTCTATATTTTGAGAATAAATTTATGAATTTTTACCATCAGAATTTGACGAATCGTCGTTTATTTGGTGTTGACTTTTTAAAATGGACAAATAACTCTTTTTGCATAAAATATTATTGTTTACTGTATCGAGTGCGGTCTCATTTTCAGACTTGACTTTCTATTGTTCAATCTCTTTGTGTTGCTGTTTAGTTCATTGTAAACTACAACATACATAGTTTCATTGACTTTTGAAAATCGTTCATACATATGCACGTACATGAGAAAGAAGTAAACGATGATGGTAGACGTTGTCATCGTGTTTCGCGATAGCATATTGTCAAACATACACAAACCCACACATTACGCTCTCAATTCAATGAGATTTCTATACAGAATTACACTCTCTGATAAACACACAACACCACACACTTGTATACTATTTATTCGATACAAGTGATTTTCCAGATGACATAAAATGTTGAACTTAAAACTTACGAGTTTATGCATTCGAACTGATTAAAAACCTATCGATGCGTTTGAAAAGTGAGCACTTTACTTTCAAATAGCCTATATTTTTACTTTCTTTTATTCTCTTTCTTCCTTTCTCTCTCTCTCCCTCTCTTTCAATTTAGATAAAAAAAATCACATTCCCACTTGGGAAACAACATACATTCGATGCTGTCTAACTTTCACTCCATCTTGGGATTGCATCGACACATTTTTTTCGGTCTCCATTTATCATGAAAAGTTTGCGGGGATAAATATGGTTGGGTAACGGTTTTGTCTTATGAATAAATGCAGTTTTTTATTCCAAATACTTTAACATAAGTTATAGTTTGATATGGGAAAAAATGTGAGCAACCCACGAAATTTGTATGAACTTGAGATATTTAAATCCACTATTGACAAGAGCAAAAGCAGTTTAATGTCCATAGCATAAATAAGTGGCATGTTCTCTCAATTTTTCGGCATTCCTTTCTATCTCTTTTTCAAAGGGGAATAGCCAAAACGAAAACAAAAATGTGCAAACACTTTTTCATTCACTTGAATTACCTTCAAACGAAAACACAATTTAGTTGAAAATATGATATAAAACACCGACAGCCGACACACAAACTCAAATAGAAAAAGAAAAAAAACTGAAACCTTTTAATCCAAGTTTATTGTTTGTATTTTCATCTTGTTGCATTCAATTGATAGTAATTTTTCTGAGCAAAAATGAAAGCATCCAAAGTGATATTATAAAAAAAAAATTATCAAAACATCGTCCATAATTGATTTTGTGTACGTGTTTCGGCCTTCAGTTGCTTTCCAACAATTTTCCAATACATTTCGTAGACGTTCTCTTTTCTCTTCCATTCCTTATCTGTCCTGATATCCAGTCGCTGTTTACGCTTCTGGCATGTCTCAAATGGATTATTTGTGGGCATTTTAGCTTTATTTTTGCAATGTAATATGCTGGCTCGACATGGTATGGAAGAGGAGGGTTCACTGAATTAAAAATAAATTTTCCAAATGGCGAATAATTCATGTTGATAAGTTGACAATTCAAGGCTAATTTAAATTGATAGGAAGGAAATGTACCGACCAAAACCGTCATGAATAAAGTATTAAGTCGAATGGAGGATTAACGCGAAGTAACTAGATTAAGCATGATGTTTTACCGTAGTTAATAAATTAACATAGTATTTTCTTTTGCCTCTTCTTCATCCAACATTTCTTTATTTTCGCTCGATCTATTTGGTTGGATGCTGCAGCATACCATTTTTGTTCATTTCGCCGCCAATGTTTGCAGAAAATAAATTAATTTGTCTTTGTTCAAAATTGTTGTCGGCGGAACTGTTGTCATTGAGCGCATCGGAATACGGTTCCGTTTGTTTTTGCTGTTATTCGAGCAGCCATATGAAAAAATAAAAAAGAAAAACGAAAAACGAAAATCGCTGTAAAAATAGTTTGAAAAGATAAACATGAACAAGAGACAATAGTTCTAATTTGGCGACCATTTATGTGACATGAAAAGTGAATGGCGTCAAGCATGAAATGATGATATTTGCGAACATCACATGCCATAATATGCGTTGGTTTCAAATCAACTTCCAAAACACTAAAATGCGAACATATAAAATGAAATTTGTTTTTGTTTTGTTTTTGTTGTGGTGAAAAGTGAACTGCATAAGGTGATACCGGTAGAAAATTATGCTCAAATGATGTTCACCAAATAAATCTGTAAAAAGCATTTGAAAATGGCAAACGATATGAACGAAATGTGTTAGTGGGTGGTAAAGTTACTCGAGACACATGGCAAATGTACATCATTTGTTTACACATTTCTAAATTTACATCGCGCACATTAGTTGGCTTTTTAATATTTTGTTTCTGTCGTTTTTCTGCGGCAGCCGAAAATTCTTTCTTAATGTACGTAAAATTAAACGAGTAGGATGTTGAGAGAATTATTTCTTTTTTTTTCTGTATAAATATATAAAAACTTTCTTCGGTTCAAATTCTTCTTCTCACATTCATATGCTGACAATTAAAACACACCGAAAAATTCCTTGTTTTTTTTATTTATTATAGAAAATGGCCGAAACTATAAACATATAATATTATTAAAAAAATTCTCTTCTGAATGCGTGTCTTTGGTGTCTGTTGTATGTTAGAGAGGCTATAAGGCTAAAACGTGCGACGATATGGTTATGACAATATCACATATTTTATGGCACATTATTTCGCACATTATTTTGTACATTCCAATTCATGTTAAAGGTAATAAAGAAATCAATTCGCGGTATTTATCGAAATGAGTTATTTGTTTTTCGGTGTTTTTATCGATAATAAAATACATGCTAATGTTGAAAATGGACAACATAACATGAAAATCATCCATACTCTCGCCTATATCACTAATTACACCACTGATTCGTTTACACCAAAACGAAGTAAGCACATCTTCACCAACCCAAATGAGACCCATGTCCTTTTAAATCTATCCTCGTATACATGTTCAGGGCTGTCATTTTAAAAGTGTTGTTGTACTCTTAATGTGATTCTTTATTATTATTGTTATTATTACATGAAACTCTCCTTTCTCTTTGCATCTTTTACAAACTATCTGACATCGAGATATCAATATAGGGTTTGATCGTGATATAGAGATGGAATCCATTACGAGACCAGCAACAAACGATGAATTGGCATAGCCTAATACTTCTTCACTAGTTTAATGTTTGGTAGTGGGCAACGTTAATCAGAACGAAGTCATGAAATGTATACAGACCAAACTCATCGTTCTAAATGAGAGCTTTTTCTCTTCGATTTTTCATGTGACAGACAATATGCGACAAGATTTTTCTATTGTCATAAAAACGTATTTCGTTGAAAACACCTGTTACCCTGCCTATCACATCAAACTACATACAACTTCGCAGTAAGAGTAGAGGTAAAAATCTTCGCTTTTTTTCTGTTGACTCAACAATCTGAGAAGAAAAAGCGTACAGAGGCAGAAAATGTGGCAAGTCACATTACATTGCAAATCTGTCTCGAGTGAAAAAAACATTGGACATAGTGGAAAAAACAATACATTTCACATTTCTAATTCATTATTTTCATGTGCTCTTTTTACATCCACAATTCTTTTTTCCACGTTGAACGGATTCATTTGTATAAATAATCAGCTTGTCTCATGCTAATATTTTCGTTGGTTCATTGCGTTTGTCAAAAATATCGTGTGAAACACCCCAATCCCTACAATCCTTATTCATTATATTAAAATACCAGCGATGTCACACATACACACACACAAAAATGTGTGCAATCAGCTTAAAAGGTCAATTGCGTTTGCGTCACTTCGACCCAATGGAAAATTTAATAACTGAAAAATTTGAATTGGAAATTTGTGATAATTATGGTTTACGATTCGAAACGGGCATATGCCCCAAACGATTGAAAATGACAATAAATGATTGAAATTCAGGTAAAAATAAAATTGCCAATAAAAAATTTTAGAAACACATGAATAATATTAAATAAAACATTGATTGCGGTTTTTGTGTTGTTGTTTTTTTTTTTCATCTCTTCTCGCGAGTAAAATCAAATTTTGCGCATTTTAGACACTGATGCATCATATAATTCATGACAGAGACGTTAAATTTATTCGAAAAATAACATGAAATATATTCATTTGAAATTCACTGAGATATTCGAAGGGAATAATATCGCACAATGGTATATAAACCGAATTGAAAAATGTTAATTGCCGAAATGTTGTTCATCTTTGAATGGGATGGCGTGCGCGCGCGAGAGTGAGAGAGAGAGAGATGTAGCATGGAATGGGTCCAAATGACAACACAAAAATGTGCGCCTGTGTATGCTGTACATATTTACTCGTGCAATATATACCACATTGAAAGAGATTAAGCTCAATGAAGTGGTATACAACACATTCATTAGCACAAATTTGACTGTTTTTCAACAGCAACTTCGTTTTCATTACGTTCGCCCAGCATCAAACTACATAAACTTCGTTGAAATTATTGACGTTTGATGTGCGCATGTCAGAGACTAAGAAAGCAGTTGCATGATATTCGACTGAAAGTCAAATCCGGCAACACATTCAACCCGACCAGCGGACCACTGTTCGGCCAAATGCACATAATCGGTTAAATTAGTAAAAATCACAAAACTCTCAGAATTAAAAAGGTGAGCCTCATTGATATCAAATTTTGCATCGTACATTTTTTTAAATGATATAAATGCGTCCGGTCATTGGACCGTTTGGTTTGTGCGCACGAATATTCCTCGAAATCATTATTATGAACGCACACAGATAAACATCCATCGTTGAAACGCTGATCACGTACACATCTGCACCAAAACAGTAAATACAGTTGAAAGATGCAAAATGAGTTAACCGTTTCAAAGCGAGAAGAAAACAAAAAAATAGCATCCAGCTAAAGGGCGACAGAATGAGACAGAGCAAAATGTTAAGCAAACAAATGACAATAAATATGTGAGCACACTTGTTTAGAATTTTCGGAATAATTGACATGGAAAATCAGCATTATCCGAGAAGAAAATCTCGTAATGGAATTGAATCGAGTAAATTCTTCGGTTTGAATTTTGCATAGTTTAAACGTGCTGCTTTATAAGATGCATCACTTCAAGTGTTTTTCTTTTCACATCACATTCGAGTATCTAGATCAATGGATCATATTGTTTTTTTTTTTCTTTTGAAAAAATTGCGATGTGAGAGTAAAACCGATTTTTTTTCGCTTCGTAAATTGCAATGCAATTCGATGGAAATTTCAATTATGTTCGCATACATTCACATACATTTACATGTAAAGCACATGCTTCATCTCGTTTACATTTCGATGTAAAAGAAAAAGAAAAAAGAAAATTGAAATTAAATATTGTCTAGCAAGTGTCTGAATTGTACGTACAATTTTCAATATTGAAAATGAAATGAAAACAAGCGTACGTACACACAATGTTTGTGAAAAACGAATACACGCACACGGATACAAATGTGCGCATACAAAACCATGCACACACACATATATATTTAGTATTTATTGTGAATTCAGTCATTGATTCAGCATCATGCACACAGAGATTCACGAATACAATCTTAAATCATCGTTTCACATATAAGCGCGCGCACACACACCGACACACATACGGGATACATGGCAACAAATCTCTTGCTCTCACTTGCGAAAATTCGCATCTGAATGAATGATTGGAACATAGTGAGTGTACAACAGAGACAGAAATAGCATGAAAGAGAACGGCGCAGAATTTTCATTTCACAGTGTTCAAAATCAGCTTCAACTACGGCACGAATCGTTTTATACGAACAGATAAACGAACGAGATTCGTTCGGCTCTTTTCCTTTCGTTCACATGATAGAGAGAAAAAAAACACACACAGTTTTCCTACCGTGAGTAGATATACTAGAGACATTTTTTCACGAATTCTCCTAGTGTCTGAATAGAGTTGGTAATCGAATGCACACATTATATAGCGTATATTTTTTTTTGTTATTTTAATCATTATAGATCACGAAAAATTCTTAAGCATACATTCATTGTAATAATAATACTAAATACTTATTTAGAGAGAGAAAGAGAGAGAAATAAAAAAGAACATGATAACAATACAGCTTAAAGGGGCAGCATATTTATATTGAAATCGTAATCATTAAATTTGTACGAAAAGTTTATTTTTCGAATGGATTCTGCAGTGAAGTGTGAATAAAAAACAGTGAGCACGTTCGATGTGTTTCTTTTTGCTTCTTTAATCGAATAAATTACCAACAAAAGGTGATGAATAACAACAAAAAAATAGAGTTCAATACATTGAAAACAAAAAAAAAAATCGATTGATCCAATTAATCATAAAGCATTCAAAATAGAAAAACAGTTGTTGATGTGATTTATTGCGAAAAATAAGTTTGCTATAAAAACGGTCTTTCTCCTTTCGTAGGAATAAGTGTTCTATTTTGTTGGAAATAGTCGAATATATCGACATTTGATAAGTGTGCGTGTATGTGCGAGTGTTTTTTATTTCATTTATGATGAATTTTCAAACTAATTTGTGACGTTATCACTTGCATAAATGCGGCACGGAAAAAGGCCATAATCAGCATCATCATCATCATCGTCATCATAAATGATGCATATTTTATGCGAAACTTTTATTGCATTGTAATTGAAATTGAGGTAGTCCAGGCATTAAAAACGAGCAATTCAGCATCACACAGTGAATATTAAGTTTGATCAGTGAACGCATTTAGTTCACACCTGTAGTGTAGTTGCCATGTTTTTTCTTTGGATTTCGTAAAAAAAATATGTTTCAATCGGATGGACGATGAATCGAAATGAAAGAATGAAATCACGATTGAATAAATGCAAGAAAGAACGAACGAAAAACGTAAAAAAAAGAACGGTTTGTTGTTTTCAACGATATAGAAAAATAAGCGAAATAAATAAACAACCGAAGAAGAAAAAAGTATTTTTGTAAAATATGCACACCCACATAGCGAGATGACTTTGCCTTTGTCGAAGCAATTTTCCATGGTTTTTGTTATCTATCGCCATTACTTTTATTTCTTTTTTTCTCTTCGACTTTTTTTTATGACTCTTATATCGTACATACAAACCAACTTCTTGAACTCTAAAACGCGCGCGATGCGATATGATTTTCTCTCTGGAAATAAGAAATAAAGCAAAAAAAAAAATGAAGTGAGAAAAAAACCAAAATGAAAATAAATATTGAGGTAGATTTCAATTTTCCACCTGACTACGGGTAATCCCGTGCCATTCATTCGTGTACTGCTTCGATTTGCATGAGATGTGCTTAAGTATGGAGATTTTTGTCATTGTTGTTTATTGTTCAATGTTTGTATGTGCTTTGCCGCGCATCTAATGTGTGCTCAAATCCCAAATGCTGTGACAAATGATAATTGTTTGTTCCAAACGATCAAACGTGAAAAATGAACAATAAAAACAATGAAAACGATCAAGATTTCGAAAAGGGAGAGAGGAATAGAGATAAAGAAGAAAGAGTAAGCGTAAAAAAGATGATGATGATGACGATGCTGGTTGGTCACAACGAAAGCTATTATTTCTCGTGATGATTTTATCATATCTGTACAAATATAATTTTATAAATAAAAATCTATATTGGCATATCGTCGATGTGTCAACCGTGTAGTCATTCAACCATCCATCCAACCAATATTCGACCAACGTAAATAGATTCGGAACCTGTGAATGCGACTCCTCTTCAGCAGGACAGATACTAATTTCATAATTTATTGACTCTGAATAAATGCGAAACCTTTATGATTTTCTCAGTACTTTGAATAATTTTGAAATTGAATTTTAATTACTGTGCCAGCAATAAACTCTTTAAATGACTAGTTCAAAAGCGCTGGATATTAATTAATGGGATCATTTATTTATAGTTAAAATTGTCGAAATTGTCGAAATTGAGATATATATATATATTTTTTTGCATTGACAACGACGGTAATAACGGTGACAACCGACAAATATCCTTGTCAAGCGGACCCACATGTCCCACATACCATGTAAATATTTATTTTAATTTGCGAAAATATGCTACTGCTCAATGCATAACTTTGAAAAGCCTGTAGAAATGCAAACACTTTGGTAACATTTACTTAGCCAATTTTACCGAGGGAAGAGTGGAGAAGGAGAACGGGGTATTTTTTTTTTCACTCTTTTTCCATTCATAATTGATACTAAACGCATATTGCGTACATTTCCGTGCTGTGGTCACATAAATTATCGCTGAAGGCACGCTCTGGATTTGATTAAGCAATTCAGTTTGGATTTGACTGCTTTCAGTTTTTCATGGCACTTTGAGAAAGTTTCAAATTTCGCTTCGAAGTGGTGTACCAACTACTATTGATGCGGTCGCGATCGTTTCTCCTGTTACTGTTTTGCAAACGCAACTAAATTTACAACTTACCATCACATTAAAAACTATTTTTTTTGTTTTTATTAAAATACAGCCGGTTTGGTGTTGGATTCAAGAATGATATTACAGTTTTCAAACTAAAAAAAACATGACTCTAATGGCTTCTATACCTATAAACCTACATAATACATAGCACATCTGTTACCTGTTGTTGTATAAAAGTAGCAACACCAACACTAGAAGCAACAAAATGGCAACATATGAGGGCAACGCAGCAGCAACAACAACTTCAAAACGAAACTCAAGACAATTTAAAGTACTGTAGGGGGACCACTGTTATTTAATTCATAATAAAGCATTAGCAAACACGATACTTGACGAGTAATGTTTTTTTTTGTTTTCCACTCCCAAATGCATTGATATGGCTTGAAATTTGAACTTTAAATGCAGAGATTCAACCTAAAACTGGCTAAAACTTTTCCTCATTATCAATACAAGAACATTTCCTCATTATCATCATCTAGTAGTTAATACATTAAGATTGACAGTGAAATGTTTGTTAAAATGTGGTAACCGATGATGGTGGCTGCTATTGGCATCAATACATTCACTTTGTTACGCAACAACAACATAGAATAAAAAAAAAGAAGTTTGTTTTATGTTTGATATTTGCTTAGTTCATCATTGTAAGTTGAAGCGCGCGCGACTCAATTTTTGGATTTTGTATGCGTGCGTTAAAATGTGGTGGTGGTGGTGGTGGTGTTAAAAGAGAGGGATGGGGGGAGCGATGGTAAAGTTAATTTCCATGCAAGATTTTTACACAAACATTTTGTAGATTTTGCATGTTGATTTGATGATATAGAACAAAGGGATGCTCCGGTTTTCGTACAATGGTTGCCTGATGATATGAAAACAGTTTAGTTTCGAGTGGTTCCTTTGGTGTTGTCGAATCCATTTAACACAAAAGTAACTCTTGACCAAACAAAGCCGAGATACGCATAGCAAGAGAGAAATTCATATCAGATCGTATGTGTGTGTATACACAAACAATTATATAAATTACACTCAAGAGAACTAAAGCCCAATGAAACACACTACAATGAGCAAGTAAACAATGCTAATAAAAATTTATATAACGTTCGTTCGTTCGGTCAAAGTGAATAAAGCATGTGTCTCTTTATTCATGTTGGATGGTTGGTTGTTGGTTATTATTTGTTGGATACACAGCATTTGGTCTTTTACATAATTCCATCTTTTGATGTGTGTTTGAGCATGTGTATGTATATGTGTATGAATGTGCGGGTGCGCGTACAACAAATACTCAAATATATCCAACCATTGCATTACATAAACACCAATTTGGTGAATATACTTCCACTGAAATGGACCCATTCATTGATTTATTTAATTTAGTTTCGTTTTTTTGCTCTCTTTTATTCTTCATTCGCTTTTTTTTATGAATGTGTACGGACTCTCTTTTTTTGGTGTGAAATTGAAGTTCGTTGTGGCTTTTTTACCGAATCTCAAAGATTCTAGCATGAAAATGGAAAGCTTCAACGAATTCGGAATTTTAAATAGGTCATTTACTATAACACATATTCAGGGATAATTTATTTTGTCGTAGCGAAGTCAAGCCATTCTGAACAAGGGATGGATTACACTTCGGGGCATGCATGTTTTTTTTATTCCACAACCGCAACTGTCTATCTATCTTCTTTATTCTATCTCTGTCTCTCTCATAATTTCTCGCTTTTACTCCTTTGTAACTGTACTCTAAGTGTATCTTAATCTAAACTTAATTTTCGAGTAAACAACATCATTTTTTTGTTGCTGTGTTGGTTTCGATTTCGATTGCTTTATGATTCAGTTACTTGAGTGTCGACCACTCTGGTTTTCGGTTAGTTATTTCTCACATTTATCTCATAATACATCAAAATAGTCGGATTGACAAAGATCTGAAACTGTTTCTCAGAGAGCCCCTTCTCACATATATTGCTCTGATAAAAACAGTCTCTGACAAAGATATTAAAAAGGATAACACTTATTTTATTAGCTCATATGATATAGAAAATTGACTCACTGACTATTTCAGAATAAATTGAGTGGTTAAACCATGATTATCCCAAACAAAATAGATACATTTATTCCACTCAATCAAGAAGTCCCGAAATTCATTCGATTGACTTACCTACCCATTGTTTCCTATACAACATTTAAAAATCAATAAAATTTTGCTAGAATCACTAACAGTCAGTATGTAATCAGCCCGTTCAGCAACATATATAACTATTTACAATGAAAAATTAATTTTGAAAGCTTTTCACATATAGATGAAGTATGCAGGTGCTCATTTGGTTCTTTTTTCTTCTACACATTTCAGATAAACAGACATCAATCTTCGTAAATTGTTCGTTTAACGCTTCATTCATGGATGAAGAAAATATATTCAAAATCCACATAACAACAGCCAATAAAATAAAATAAAAAACAAACAAAAAATGACGCAAAATTTGTAAAAGTGTACCTAAAACAATATGCAAAACTAAATAAAACTAATATACATGATAAACTGAATCAAAAGTTTTAAACAACGGCAACTGTTATGCGAGTGAGATTTTGCTGCGATAATACAAACATACACAAATACACACTCACATCTATATATATATTCATATATATATTTATAAATAAGTAATGAAACTTATACTTGATAAGATTTGCTCAATTTTATTGTTTCATACGACTTTTCTTCTATATAGTGTAACAAACACTCATTATATGCAATTATTTTATACGCTATAAGCAACTACAAATAAACTATTTACATTACAAAAAAAAAAGAACTAGAAAAAATGAAAGAATTTCTTGTATATACAAAACAGTAAAAAGCATCCATAAAAAACATACTAACCATCAAATACAAACATAACAACACTTGAGAAAAAAAGACATTATATACATAAAAATAAAATACAAATCAGACCTTAATATTTTACGTAAATAAATGGTTGTGTACTTATGTACAATAAAGAGTGAGAACGACATACATAGTTATTAATTTATAAAAGTCGGAGCGAACGTGCATAGGATGCATCGTAGCAAAATTTAAAGGGATTACAGCCACAAATTGTACAAAATTGTGCAATGGAAAGAAAAAATGCGGATCGAGTAATGTGATTCACCCTCTTGTCATAATTCTTGTTTTTATTTCGTCGCTTTAAAATTGAAAGATTTTTTTTTTCATTCGGTGCGGTGGTCATCAAATGCCTCAATGCAATAATAACCAAAAGAAGTGTATGTGCGTGATTAACAACATAACAACGACGACGACGATACAAAAACATACACTGAAATAATAAATTGCAATTAGTGTAAAGAAAATTTTGAGAAATGAAAGTTCGTTCATCACACGGCCACAATTAAAATGGACACAAAAAATAATTTGATGTGCATAAAATAGGAGTGTGTGTTAAACATAGACGAATTTATCGATTAATATACACCTATACACAATATATTATATAAAAAAACAATTACTCAATTTAATCACTTGACAAAAGCATTTACGTATAGAGAGCCGAAGTCATAAATGTAATGGCAGCAACGATGATAATGGTGACTATGAGGGTATTGTCGATGTTGATGCCATTAACGATGATAGACGCTGCACACAACGACTATTATTATGTCAACATCAATGCCGATATCTAGATTATTCGGACATCCATCAAATATGGACATGATACATAAAGAGATGTGTGCATGATTTTTTTTTTCAAATATATTTCTCAAATGGTTGTGAACAAATTTTAATTTCAACTCTCTGGTGCAATCAAAATCAAACAACAATAAAACAACAGCCCCCACAAAACTACCAAAAAAGACTAAGCGACAACATGTAATAAAAAGAACATAATAATTAACCAATATTTACGAATTAAAACAACAAGAAGAAAAAAACCAACATCAACAAACCAAAAAGATCACAAAACAAATTAAAACATTATATATACCATACGAATTATTACGTATTATCTCATTTCTCTTCATCGATAATCATTTCTTAATCATTCGTCATTATTTAAGCCAATCATCAAGAAATGGTACCATTTAACCAACCAAGAAACATTTAAATTTAACAAAAAAGTATACATAACCAACTTAAATAAAAAAAAAACAACCGTCCTCTTTTTAAAAACAACAAATTAAACAAAATACACACACACTATTAATGCGTGAATGAGGAAATTTTAAAACAATCTCACATATAAAACATTTCATATTTAGAATTATTTAAACAAAAGAAGTAAAAAAAATTAAAGAAGTTTTAACTAAATATCTCACTTATTGATCCCTAGAAAGATTTATTTACAATTATTTTTTGTATATGTATACAAACATACACACTAATGCATAACAAGTGAGTGAGACGAAACGAAAAAAAAAAAACAGTGGCCAAAGTAATCAAATCAAAAACTAGCTCTTAATACATTTTCCTAAACTTTTTCTTTCGATCGCATCGACGATTCACTTATTAATTTTATTCCTACCATTATTGTGGCATGCACGTGAATAAATGAAAACGAAATTTTAAACAAAAAATATAAAAAGAAAATAAATTTCCAACACAAATATATAAGTTCGATACGGGGTCAATATAAAAGTGCTAAGTTAAATTTAAAAAAAGTTGCCAAGCAAAACAAAAAAGGGGCATTTGGCCCCGACTTTTTTTTTTAAAAGAAAACTATGAGAATAAAATTGAAAATTGTTTAATTTGCTTAACACACATGCATACACAATTGTAAACAATGTAAAAAAAAGTGACTGAGGTACGAAAGTGAAATATAAATTGGTTGAACATGTTATTTTCCGTTTAATTCATGACAATTTCAAACAAGTGAACATACACCAAACACACCAAAAATAAAAACGAATCCACTAACATTCAATTATTACATACACACATATAAAATAGTCGAATTATTATTTTGTGATCCATCAACGTGTGGCAGACAAGTATTTGATCCCAAAGTCATTCATTGCAATCAGATAATAAGTAGCACTTTGATTGACAACTATTCAGCTCAGGACGCGTCACAAATATAAAGGAACTTAATTCAATAGATTATTTTGTGCAAATAAAGTTTTACGCCAACTTTATTTCAAAGGTACGTACACACGTCTTTTTCTGTCTCATTTTTGTAAATGATGTATGTGTTTCACCATATATATTTTTTCTTCTTCATCATCTTCTGTTGATGTTGTGTGCTGTTTTTCTTCTGTTCGCATAAAGTATTTTTGCATTCAATTGACAAATGGATCATGGTAAACTGTATGTGGAAGTTTGTGTTGTAACAAGACTTCAAAAAAATACGAGCCCGCATCATCCATTATGTACAATTGCACATTCATTTGATTTCATCCATTTATTCTCGTAGCGCATACGGAAATTGTAGCAAATTTTTTTCAGATTCAGCCCCTCTTCGTTTCTTTCCTATAAATGAAAAAGAAGAATAAGGAGAAGAAGAAGAAAAAAATATAAAAGAATGAATGAACACACAAAAAGAGATGTTCCAATCTTTGCCCTATGTAAAATCAACCCATTTCAATATTTAAAACTTGAACATCGGCATAAAAATGTTGGTGCTTTGATCGATGCGTATGAAATTTAAATGAAATGTCAATTACACCCTTCCACATTCACATCTCAGATACGTATTCTTTCATTCAATGATGTCCGCATTTTTATTCACATCCTTCTCTCAATTCAAAACTACACACTGGGTGTGTGTGTGTCAGTGGACGCACTCCTTTTGGTATTCTGATCTATGAACCGAAAGAATAATGGTCGATGCCAAATGTATCCTTTGTTTCAATAATTTTAAAACAGTAGTGTGTAAAGGGGCCTTACACCCCCCGAGGTTTGGAAAATTCTTTTGATTTGTTTTTGATGAGAGTAAAAAATCTTTAAATTTCCTAAGTTTTTTAAAGGAAAATCATCCTCCCATCATGGGGCGGAAATGAATGAAACGAAATTTTCTCTCTCATAGGCGCAGCCATATTGAAAATTTTGTATGCGCTTATATGTAAAATTGGTGGCGCCACTGGTATATTTGATGGAAAAAGAAGAACATGTTTGAGTCTCACTCGTTTATATGTAAATTACATAGACATTTCCAGGCCATGCCTCCCGTAATCAACTTTGAATCCGAGTAGAATCAATAAATCCCCTATTAGAATAGAGTTTTGGAAAAGGCAAGGGATTTTCTCAGGAAAACATATTTTTCCCCTACATATTTTTTACACTAGAATAGACTTTTCACAATTGGACACCCCCTAGAAATTTGACCTCGTACGCTACTGTTTAAAATATTGAACACCCATTCAAATGGAAAACATTTTCTCTACGATGTCCAATGAGTTTGTCGTAAGACGAGAATGGCAATTCAACTGGTATAGAAATGTGCATAGAAATTAGCCATCATTTTACAATAGTAAATGGACAACAATTGGCACATTGGTTGCCTCTGTCGAAATATGATGTAGAAATAGTGGAATTGTATTGTGATGTGTGTAAGCATTCCATGTTCAATTATTTTCTATATTATTTAAGAAAATTACAAGTTTTCATTTTACATTTTACGATCCCAACTCGTACCCAATATTATCATATTCGGTCTATAGAAGAATTGAGTGAAAAAAAAAATGCTCGGCATGCTTTTTGAAACAAAATGAAAATTTAAAAGGGCAATGATGAGTCAACGACATAGCATATGCAGACGCATGTCATTCGATGCCTACATTTTTGTGCCGAGATTTCATTCTCTCTCTCTCTCTCTCTCTCTCTCTCTTCAATTTATTTTACTCGATATGACTGTGCTATACTTATAGACATTGATTTTATGAGGCGCTACGTTGATGTCTCAAAATTAATGTGTGCTGAACTTAACTGAAATACATACATTAAACATGAGCTAATAAGTGCTATGCCACAGCGACAGTGAAGCAGAGATGCTGTCGAGAGAAATTCGGATAGAGGATAGAGGAGATAAGTAAAGAAAGAAAACCAGCAAAAAAAATTTGAAACATACAAAAAGCAAACATTACGAAAATTGCGAGGAAAACAAAATATAACTAAAATTTTGATAATTCGCCAAGTCTGCCATCATATGTATATGTATATGTTATTTAACTTAGTCAAATGTTTGTAGGTTCCCGTCGATTTCAATCTCTATTCGGTATCTTGTACAAGTGAGTTCATCACAGGCGCAGACATACATACATTTCTTTATGTGCCATAATTTTCGTAAGAAATCCCATTTGTCATGAGTCCACATAACTTTCGACTGGAAAATGAAAGAAGTTGGGAAAACTATTTAAAAGCTGTCTTTTTTGCACTTAACTTTCAAACACAAAGCTTCATTTCAATGCGCGAATCAAGCCAAAGTGAATAATTTCATTATTTATTGTAATAAAGGAACAAGATTTTAGTGTGAAAAATATATCAAAGGGAGCTTTTTAAAAGCAATTTCAAATGATGCACGAGCCGAAGACACACCTGGCACATGGTCGCTAAAATGATTCAACATACATACACACAGCGCAAAGCTCATATAGCTTGATAATAAATGTCAAAAATCAAATAAATAAAAAATAATTCAATAGTTAACAGAGGCACGACAAATGTATTTGCGCAAAAAAAAACACACACACACACACAAACGGCATTAATAACAATATAGCAGCGCACATAAAATGCATGAGAGCAAAAAATCAACAAAATATTCAGAGACATTTATACTAATTGTCACCTAAAATATGTAGTCGTCATTAACATGCTTTCGGTCTCGCGCATTATACCAAAATTCGAAATGAATGCTCGCCCATAGCCATACTCATAGCTATAGTCATAGCCGAAAGCATGTGTGTATTTTATACATATTACATGTTATATGTGAAAAACCAAGGACTGATTGGAAAATGTTCCGAATAATAGAGCGAGAGAAAGAGAGAGAGAGAATGAGCGGAGTGTGATTTTTACGACTCTTGTGGAAAGCTCTCTCACACCAAATGTGAGTGTTCTGTAACCAGTACACTGTACATTGCATTTTAGTATAGAGAGACAAATCACAATGGGGATTTTACTATGATTTTTCGAGATAAAAGTAAATTTATTGCATGCTGAAACACAATAAAGATTTCTAAATCAATGCATATTGTCGTTGTTAAGTGGAAATTTTAAACCCAACATAATATACTTAGTATGGTACAAAGAAATAAAAACAATTATTTTTCCCACACCATTTATTTTCCAATTATATTAAATCGTTTACTATTTTAACGAATAAGAGGGAGAGAGAGAAAGGCATAGAAAGGAGAACCATATTATATCGAGAATATTGTATGATAGTCAAGGTTTTGATCATGTTATGCCGAGCCGATATGGTGTAGAAGAGTTAGACCGTGTGGTTTGAATGAATATGCTTGCGACGAGACACAGAGTGATAGAGATAGAACAAACATTCTAGTGGGGACAGTTTAACGTAATTGACATAACACAATTTGTTCGATTGTGTTTCTTTAATGTCCTGGGATGGATTTTAATCACTTTTCAAAACGAAATGCACATTGAGTTGTTCGCAAAGGGGCCTTAAAATCACGCTTAACGGACAATGTCTTTAAAATAAAAACTAAATCAAATTAATGCATACTCATATTAAGCTCGGCATGGAAAAGTTCAACTTAACCAAAAAAAAAAACATACCAAAAATTTAAAGACACATACTTATCAAGTTTAACGGAGATAATACGCGCATCACACTTAAATACATGAAATAAATGCAAGCACATGTCGACACAATTTGAAATTCGAGAGTTACACACATTTGAATAGATGTGGCTTCATTAGCATTCAAATCTCAAATAGGTATTACTTATGATGAGACACATCTTTCATCGGTTTTGTATTCT
Organism: Contarinia nasturtii; assembly: GCF_009176525.2. Classification (NCBI taxonomy): domain Eukaryota; kingdom Metazoa; phylum Arthropoda; class Insecta; order Diptera; family Cecidomyiidae; genus Contarinia; species Contarinia nasturtii. The sequence continues at coordinate 1,081,490 of NW_022197768.1, forward strand.
AAATAGGAAATAATAAGAATAGAGAGATACATTTATTTTCGGTAGGTTTGCAAAGTTAGGAATACAGAGATTCCAGTGAATCTAAGTAGTTTTACATCGAATTTGATTATCATAAGAATGGTTGATTCCATTTCGCTCTTATGACGCTCAACGAGAGTCATGCGTATTTCATTTGATTACATAGATAAAAACGATTTAGAATTTGATTCTTAGGCATGTGTATTAAATTTGTCTGAAATGAATATATATGTTAAAGCTGAAGTGGATGATAAAAATCGACATAATTGCATATCAAAACGGCAATCATGTATTTATTTGATAAAGTGGAAGCACATAAAAAATCATCTAATTTTTGACAAACCAGTTGTTGTTTTCGCTCAGCCTGTTTCGATAACTCTGAAGATACATTGAGCTTTTCCTTCAAGTCGTAAATAGCACGAACACACACGATCACACACAACAACAATAAAAAATAAATAGGCAATAATAATTAAATTTCAGATTGTCTGACATATATACACAATTTCATCAGGTTTTTTGTGCATGTGGCGAATTTTAGTGATTCTCATCAATGGTATGAAATATTGATTCACTTGATATACTCAATCTCTCTCGTTCTCGCTTTTTTGACACATAAGCCGAATATCAACAAAAAAAAAGTTACAAAAAAACTCACGAGAGACGTAAACACATTTCTGTGTTTGAAATACATTGACAATTGTTGATTTTTATGGTGTGTTTCTATCTTGGTTCTGTTGAAATCAAAACACGATATATGTCTACGATTTGTTATACTTCCGGAGTGTATATGTGACGGACAATACATCCAAGTGCACATTTAATTTCAGTTTCGACTCATTTTACAGCCTCATTTGTTTTGATATTTGGTGTTTGTGTGTCTGACACAAAAAAAAAAAATAATTGTGAAATTCTAGAAGCCTATAAACGAGAAAGGAAAGAATGGATGTTCGCACATGCAGTCATACTATATATGCCGTAACGAAAAATCTGTTTGAACCTCTATCCTTCCATCTTTCGTTTACTTTTTCACTCACTCTCCGCCTATCTCTCGATCCATCGATCCATTTTCGTATTTTGTGCTTGCGAAAATTTATGAGCGAGTATAGTCGAAATGAAGCAGAAACAAGAACCAAAAGAATTATTGACATGAAATGTAGTTGAAATGAAAAAACAAACAAACAAAGGGAACAAAAAATCAAGAGAAATCGAGAGACACACAGAGAGAGATTTGAACGAGATGCACAGGCATAAACATAACACACAAACCAAACTAAATGAAACATTAAACACAAAAGAAATATCTAGTAACCGCAAGAAAACAAAAAAAAAAATGAAACTATTCTCTGTATATATTTATAAACTTTGAAATATGTTACCCAAAAGTAATTAACAAGGAAATGTGGGCCAGGGTTCTGCCATGTGTAAACGTCTGCGTCTTCTTCTACACAAATGTTCACTCTTCTATGCTCATTTATTTCATTTGTTGTTTTTTCTTCTTTCGTTTTGTTTGTTTCGTTTTCTCTGTTGATGTTCGGCACACAAATTTTCAGCTGTTATTTTTTCTTTACATATTCTTTACGTACTCCGTCGAAAAACAATCGAAATTCATTTCATGCATATTTTTCATGATTCCGTCGGTTGTTTTGCATGTTACTTAATGAAAAAAAATCGTATTTCTTCAAAATAACAACAACAACACCACCACCAACAAAATGCAATGTACATTTGGAGTGAGTGCTGTTTCAAGAATCATTATTCTATGGGGCATTGCCGCCCACTTTACGATTCATTTTTCTCGACTTTACTTGCCTTTACATCATAAGAGATATGCTAGGTGAAACATTTTATGTGCGAATGATAATTAAAACATCTCCAATAGAAATGCGACATCGGTGGATGGATGGCGTACAGCCATGAGTTTAATTGAAACAGCATGACATTTTTCGTTGCTTCGGTGTACGCATCCATTCTGCTTCGCTTCTGTGGCGGTTTATCTCTCTTTTTCGCAACAAAGTTTGCCAAAGTTAATAATTTTTTGGCGCCCCAAAAATGGTGAAATAATAATGCACGAATTTCAATCAAATCCACATGCATAAATTAATTTTTAAACACAATGCACAAATTTAACCGATATTAAATTCGTACGCCATTCTTGACATTCAATTTTGATTGATTTTAATCATACACTCGTACAATATTCAATGCATGAGCATTATTGTGGCCAACAATGATTGTCAATTTATAAATGAAAAACCGTTGGCATTTTATTCAATAAGCTCATTTCATTCGCTCTTTGTTTTTCATGACGTCTGAAAACAATTCGAGAACAAGATGAAAATAATGATGAAGAAGAAGTGGACAAAAATTTATTACAATAAACTGATTTTCATTTTCATTCATTCCATTCAATGGCACCTTTTTTGCTGTGAACATTTCGGAACCATTTTGCCTGTGTTCTTGTTAGATTTCAAAAAAAAAAAAACCAGTCAACATTGTCCTGTGAAGAAAAAAAACTAATAAAGTTTTTTTTATACTTTAGAAAATTGATTTCTTGCAAAAGCACTAGAAATAACTGTGCCAAAAGAAAACAACAAGCAAAGCGATGGACGAAATGGAGCGTGCTGTTTTTGATTGAAATACTGGAAAATAATAATAAACCAAAGAGGCATTAATTCTCAGTTTGAAAGAATTTTCCAAGTCCGCTTATAAGCAAAAGCGTATTTTGAGTGTTTCCGAGTGTTTTGAATTTTTTCCCTTAACATTTTATAATAATTCGGAGAATTCTCATATTTGCGTACTTTACACATATAAACATTTACATACTATATCCCTCTATTTCATATATACATTGTGTATATATATTCTCAAAACTCCCGTCAGACAAAGAACAATGTTATGTACGCGATGCCAACAAAGTTGTCTGAGAGAAAAAGAGATGGAGAGAGAGAGTAGAAGAAAAAAAGATGCTACCGCTGAAGAGAAGCAATGTAAAATGATGAGAGAAAAAAAATATCGAAGATAAAAATTCCCATTTAAGCTGTATTGAAGCTTAAAGTACTCACCAATGCCTTGGTTGGTTCTCTGCTCTGTGCTCTATGTCGTGTAAAATATCAATAGTCTGTGAATAAATTGTCTATGAAAATTGTTCATCTGATCAAGTTTTTCACATTAACTTTGATTTCTATTATGCCGATGTCCAATGAGCCTCAGCGCATATAAGAAAACATCATCGTACATGACTTCGCTTTTCCTCTCGTCAACGATGGAGAAACTTGGCATTTTTCTATCCATTCTAGATAGTTAATAATAAAAATATATCGCTATAGATTGGATGAGAGCGAACAAAAAAAAAATGTATGAAAAAAAAACAACAACAAAATAAACATAAAATAAAACAAAACAATCGTGTATTCAATAAGCCTTGATTCAGCCATGAAATCTAGAATATCCAGATTATCGTATGATGTTACATGTTTTTTTACTTTTGTTCCCCTTCCCCGTCTCTCTAATTCTCTATCTATTTGTGACTGTCCCCCCTCCTCTTTGCTCTGCTTTATTGTCACCATTTAAACAGTCTGGGAAATGAAAATGAAAAGCAAGTGGTAAGGCCGTTTTCCAACAACCATGTGATGCATAAAACAACGCATATACACAATGGAAAGCAACTCCAACGCATAAAAATAACATCCACTTAGCGAATGCTTTGAAAGCGAAACAGCGAAAATAAAATCTCGATCTCGAATATATATTTATATGAGCGCATGTGTATGTGTGTTCACGACGACTGTGAATAAAAGGACCCAATGAAAGAAAAAGAAAAAAAACGAAACGAAAACTTACTCGCTTCAGTGACACAATGAACAAGTATGAATATCTTTCCATATATTGTTTTAGTATCTCGTGAAAATATTTTCATATTTTCCCATTTCAACAATTTGTGATTTATACGGATGGTAATGAACGCACAGCTCAATTTCGATCTAGACCATTTACGCTGATTTATTGTGTACAATAAAATGAAATTGTTTGGCTGGAATTAAGGCGAAATCTTTTTCTCACGATGTTTTAATCAGTTCATTTGAGAAAGATGAAAACAACTATTCGCACAAATCAACGAAATGTATGTCATATGGGATATTTGGCTGATGCTTTAGTGTTGTTGTTTTTTGTTGATATTTCGTTCCTCTATTTTCCTTCCGATTTGTCTTATATGATTTCTTCTTCTCCTTCATTTTATAAATAAAAACCATATCATTCGAATGATTTAGAAGCTCAATTCATTTTTAAGTGATTTGCTTGGTATGCGAAGATCGTTGCTTGTTTAACACACAGTTTTGTATTTTGTTTTGCTTTGAAAAAAAAAGAAGAAGTCAAAAAAAAATGGAATAGAAAAACTACCCATAAATTTCATCAGTTCACAGCCAAAGTGGCGCTGTTTGTCATCATCCCCAATTTTCTCATATTCATACATATTTTGTGACACAGTTTTTTTCTACACTTCAAAAGATGTAAATTTTTTTGTGCTCTTATTTGTTTATCGCTTTCAGACGGATACCTTCAACAACGTAATCCTTCAATGGCTGCTGTAAATTCGGTGAGTGTTTCGATCGAATAGGTGTGAATATCGTATTACTCATTACTTATTTAAATTAGTCATGGGATTTGAGAGTGGATTCAGTTCGCACAATAGAAAATGCAAAAATACAAAAAAGAAAATAATAGAGAATAAACGAACGAAAACAAAAATCATAGAGATATTGTCGATTATTCTCATGTGAATTTAAAACTTTACGAAAGTTTTCCATACACAAGAAACAAAAAAGAGAGAGCATATATTTATGTGGTGTCATATTTTGTAATCTTTTTTTTATGCGTAGGTTCAAGGAGGTTTGCGACTTCCTTTGGCCGGTATCGCATCACCAAGACTGTTGATGTGTAGCGCATCAATGGGTGCAGAAGGTTCGGTAACACTTCAGTTACGTGAGGCAGTTGAGGCTCCCGATTCAAGTGGACAGTCTGATACGACCGCATTGACGATTGGCTATCCAGAGACAGATCTTTTGGCTGACATACAAGGATCAATACAGGCTACAGGTAATCGGTGACCCAATATTCGAAAACATTTATCAACGCCATATCGTTCGATATCATCATCAACAGTAACCAATAATAAAAGCTTTCAACCATATTGAACGCACAGAGAACAAACACACATACATATACCGATTGTCGTATATATTCACATTTTTTTTTCTGTCGACACATAATTCATTATTGCTGTATAGGGGGTGCTTTTATGTATGTGCTGAAATAAAATTGATGAAAAATATTCGAAGCGTAAAAATTCTGCACACAAAAAAAATGAGAATTCTCTCGTTTCTGAAACTCAGTATGAGTGCAAAATGTGTTTCTATGTGTATGCATTAAGCATAAACGATTTCTGTATGCAAATAGCAGAAGAGTCATTTAGAGAGCTCTTTTGGGCTTTAGTTCAGCGATTCTTATGCGATTCCTATGCAGATGTCCATATCTTCAATTTATTGTGTTATTCTGTGTGATTTTTGTGGGTGTGTTTGGATATAAGTGTGTGTGTGTTTGTGTTTGTGAGAGATAGAAGTATATTTCAAATGGAAATTTTTTTATCACCTTACACCCTTCAACACTGATATGGTTAGATAGATAGACGAAGAAAAGAAATAAAAATTAAAGGATGTATATGTGTGGCAGTGCGTGTGTCATCTTACCAATCACATTTTGATATATACATATATCTTGTTGCTCTCTACATCTTTCTGTGCTTTGAACACATCTGAAGGAATTATTTTTACATTTTCGTATGGTAAAATTAAAGTAACAGATGATGTTACCATTTTCAATATTTTAGATAACTCAGATCATGGCATTTCAAATGCATTCATGAACAGCACTCGGTTGTTACACTTTTTTCCTATGGTAAATCAGGTAAACATTAGTGAGCAAGCGAGATACATACGATGAAAAAAGCCAGAAAAACGAATCATTTGCTCAATATTTTTTTGTTCTATGCCTAGTGGAATGCAATAACAATGTTCGGAATATTGTTCAAACTAACACTGCTGGTATAGATACACCGAAAAAATATATAAAAAGAGCACATAAAGCTCTCTATACATAGTTAATTTTATCGCCTCAATATTGTTCGCTTTGATGACTTTCGCATAAATATACACACAATGCACACACACACATACCCCCAGAAGCTATATAGAATTTTCGAATGAATGTACTCTAAAGAATACTGATAATAAAAGCATTACAGTAGCCATTGAGTACGCAGGTGTTGAGTTTTAATTGCGTGTACTCGAATTGTTTCTTCGAGCACAAAGTGATTTCAACCGAACGTTTCTCATATTGGTGTGTGTATGTGTATGTGTGTTTTTTTTTTACTGTTGTTGTTTTTTTTCTCTTTCTCGGGATATTCAATTGTGTCTGCTTATTTTCTTCACTGTTCAATAGTCGGTAGTGTAGTCAGTAAAAACTCGGTGCAAAGCAATGGCACCGTTACCGTTACAACTGTGCCAGTCACAACGACCAACGGCAACAGCAACATCAATGTGAATCGCAACCAATCATCGAATACAAACGTTAAGGAAAATGTGGTAACCACCGCTCAAAATAAAACAACAACAATCGCATCATCAGCAGTAGCGGTGACAGTGGCAACGGTAAAAAAGTCCAGGCCGAAAACATCATCACCAACACGACACGGACCTCAACAATGCCAAGTAAATATCGTCACGTTTCGCATTTTATATATATGAGTGTAGAGAAAGTTTTATATTGAAAAATGGACTTCACGTTTAATCAATATCATCATTATTGTGCGTGTGTACTATGCTGTGGATCCTAGTGTGGCACTGACTCTTTCAATAAGTTTTTATTTATCCAATGAATGAAAATTTTCTCATTTGATTATCACTCTCGCCGATAGGTATGCAGCAAAGTGTTCGGTAATGCGTCTGCTTTGGCAAAACATAAGCTTACTCATAGCGATGAACGAAAGTATGTGTGTGGCATGTGTTCAAAAGCATTTAAACGACAAGACCATTTGTAAGTGTAACCTTTCTTTTTTTCTTGTGTTAATAAGTTAGAAAATATTTTAAAATTTAATGTGAACTTTAGCGTTAACATGAATAAAAACTTAAAATAAGAAAAAACGACGAAGATCATGCATCACTGCACGAGAACACAGAAGAATAAGAAGACAGAGACGAAAAGCAAAAGCATATATTAGATTAAACTCTAATATATAATAATGAAGTTCATATAATACCAGTGGTTGTTCTCGCCATTTTTCGTTGCTCACCTTCTCTTTCCCTTCTTTCGTTCTTGCTCTCAATTACTTAGCAATGGTCAGCAATGGTTAGAAATGTTCGTTCTGGCATTGAGAGCATGGACATATGCGTTTATTTCGTCGATTGGCATGAAAATCAATTCTTTACACTTGCTCACATTCGAGTTGATTCGACTCATTTTGTGGATCTCGATTTCTCATTGGATTCGTAAATCATTACGTGTGCTCTTATTTTTTCTTTCTCTCTTGTTTTTCTCTCTAACACGTTTCTTTTTTATTAGAAATGGTCATATGCTGACTCATCGTAATAAAAAGCCGTACGAATGTAAGGCAGAAGGTTGTGGTAAATCCTATTGCGATGCACGATCGTTAAGACGACACACTGAAAATCATCACAATACGGTGGCAACGGCTCCAACTACGCCAAATCAATCGATTTCATCAACAGGACCTCTGGGTGGCTTGAGTTTGTCGCCAGCAACCGCAAGCGGTAAGCTCATAATAATTTTATTTTGCTTTTCTCACACTTTCTTCATATCTCTTTCTCTATCATTCACACACACTGACCGCTCAAACTTTCATCTAACGAAGAATAAAAAAAAAAGAAATATAAGTGCCTGTCACTTTTGTCAACTTCCCGTCTAATGATTCTCGCATTCAATGCAAAACTCGACTGCTTCCTTTTGTCATGTTTGTAAACTTTTAACAAAAGTTTAAACGTTTATTAATACCCATGCTCTTATATGCATGGATGTCAGTGTGAGAGATAATTTTCAAATAATTACCTTCATTTAAATAAATTCACATTATGAATGAAAAGGTGACTGTATATTTAATGATATTTTCTGCTTTTTCAATTCGATTTTCCAACTTCCGTGTTCGTCTTTGTTGTTGCCTCTTTTCATCTTGCTTTTGGTGATGTGCAATTGTGTGGCCGTAAATTAGGTGATGCAAGCTCTCCGCATGGTTCTAATTGTTTGCAATTTAATGGTAATGGAGTAGGAGGAGATGGATCGAAATCACCGAGCTTACCAGCTGCTACTAGTAATGAAGGGCTGTCACGTCAACAGCTTGAGCTCATTAGTCAGATTATGCAACAAACAAAACCAAACGTGAGTCTCACTTCAGCCAACCAACAAAATGGTCAAAAATCCATTCCGCGCCCAAGAACCTGGAACATTCAGGTAAAAAAAAATATTACTTAACAATGTGTCACACACAACAAAAATAATATTCTCGACTATTGCGGCTGTAAAAATGTGCAATTCATTTTGTGCGCACAAACTGAACAGAAAAAAGTTTTAATTTTTTTTAAATCGAGAAAAGAACAAAAAACAACAGATTGAACAACAAAAAAAAACAAGAACCAACAAAGTTTTAATCCTTGTTCATTTTTGCATAGACTCAACTGCAACAAACCCAAACGAAATCTGAAGTTGAAACGATAAACACAACATCAAACGCAACTACAACACTACAATCAACGGCCAATGGGAATACGGTGAAGACGGAACAAAAACCCGTTGAATGCAATTTATGCCATCGAAAGTTTAAAAATATACCAGCTCTTAATGGTCATATGCGTTTGCATGGTGGATATTTCAAGAAAGATGCCGAAGCGAAAAAATGTGATAAAAAAGAGACACCTGGGCCACCGTTGCAAACAGCAAGCGTTGGCATTCGGGCTCTCATCGAGGAAAAAATCATAAGCAAGCGAGGAAAAGACATACTCAAAGTAATTTGCTTGAATTTCATTTACTTATTAACTTTCATTTCTTATTCATTGTCATTGTCGTCGTCGTCGTCTATTTCTTCGGTTCCCTTTTTTTCGTTTGCGTGCACTTTATTCTTGTCGTATTAATATTTTGTTGTTTTTTTTTTGTTTTTTTGTTCAGAATTCATTTGCAGTACCTGCACCGCCAACATTATCACGTCGTTTAATCGATGCGGATAATTTTGTGGCACCAAAAACATTGACTACAACGAACGTTGTGACGCCGAGCCAAATATCAAATGCCATCACGTCGATTCCAGTGTGCCAAACAACAACCATGACAAATGTGACCCCAACGACAATTGCCAAGAATATTCAGTTGAGCACGAATTTAAATAAACAGAATTCTATTGAAACAAAAGATGCAACACTCATTGAATTACTAAAACGCGGTACAAAAGTGGCGGTCAAATGTAATTCAAATGATACGAATGGTAGTACGCTGACATTTAAATCAAATGCAACACAACAGACAACAACAACAGGAGCAGCAACAACAACGGTTCTATTGCCAACAAATGTGACCGTATCCAGTCCGGTTACGCCAACTACAAGTCCATTGGGCATATCATTGTCAAATAATTCCGTGAAAAACACTCCACTTGCACTAACCATTTCACAAAATGCAAATGGATCAAGCGACGTGTACACGTTAGCCTATTCAACTGATGCGACATCGACATTCTTCAATGAAAATGATGTGTATAATGTACCAGATACAGCGATGCTTTTGCAAGCAGTCGATTCCATTCAACTCTTACAAAATTCCAGTGGTTCGTCGCAGCTTGGTGACATTTCAACTATTGGCGAATATGCATTGGCCGATGGCGGTGATCTGAACGATACAAATATTCTATCACAATATACACCATCGCGACAAATTCAGGCTGTGCTAAATTCACCGTTACCGGAAAGTTTGGCCGAATTTAGCACACTTCATTCCAAAGATTTTGTGCTCTATGGCACCGAAAGTGAAAATGATGATTCACCAACGGCACACACATCGAATTCATCGTTGCCCACATCACCGCTATCTTATCCAACACCGCCAGCCAGCCATGAAGGAATTACACAATCGTCACCGTTCCTTGATGATACTCATCATTTTGGCGATGCCAATTCTATATTTGATGATAAGAAAAATATTAGCTTCCTCGATGAAAATGGATTATTCAAAGACATTAAAGACACACGACTCAGCGATTGTGAGCAAATTTTAAAATTAAAACATGAGCTTTTCAACGACACCAAAGTTGTGATGGACGATACATTGTATTTTAAGAGTGAAATTAAAAATGAATATAATTCCAAGAGCGATTTAGCCAATGCAAATAATCACACCGAAAATATCGACGAGTTTAATCAAAACCTATCGTTTCTTGATGAATCACGAAATTTCCTTGTCGACAGCCGCAATCCATCGTCACCATTGTCGGCTGCATTTTTTACCAGCACCATGTCAAGCGCTGAAGAAGTAAAAGAAGCACTCCAAGAAGTGTTGCCTAACGAAAGTATTGCATGTGAACAGAATAACGACATTGATTTGTATTACTTACCATCGGCCGCATTTCAGTCACAAATGATGCTCAACTCTGACGATCCATTGTTATCATCATCGCCAAAGGATTTTATCATTAAACATCCCATAAATCGGTTCGAATTCGAATCGGGATCCAGTGCAAAAAAGCAAAAACTTGATGGTGGCGGTTGTGTTAATATAGAAAAAAGTAAAATACTCATTACAAATCAAACGGAAAAAATGCACACCGAGACCTTTTTGAGCCCGTCCAATTTACCGATAAATGCACCAACAACCGTTGCAAATTCAACCACTAACAGCACTACAACTGAATTCACACAGCCCGCACATCAAGTTAAAGAAAATATTCAATGCTATGCAAAGAGTTCACAGATGAATGTTCGACGAAATATCGCATATAAATCGATTTTACGAAAAGCATCGGCTCCATACTATACACCATCACCCATTCTTGATCCAAAACGAATTGCGCCCGGTTTGTATGCAGAAGTATCGAAGGATACATCCGAAGATATGATTGATTTTGAATTTGCCGAAAGTGCATGTGTTCCGGAGTTTACCAGAAAGTTTAAAGTAAACATTGGTTCGGATTTTCAAGCCATAATTCCATCAACGGAAACAGCAAAATCAGCTTATGAAAACGACAAATCGGAGAGAGAGCTGCCGTTGTGGAAGCCAAATGTGTTACAAAACGAAAAGCAAATTCAGCGTTTCGTTGAATTGGCCAAATCGAGTGCAGTTCCATTAGCGTGTCATTCGGAAGAGATGGCATTAAAAGCGTTGCTCAATGCAAACGGTGATATTCCAAATGCAATTTTGAAAATGTTACATGAACCACCATCGTCTATTCATAATCGTTGGCAACCGCAAGAAGTTGAAACTTTTCTTAATGGCCTTGAAACGCACGGAAAGAACTTTTACAAAATTTCCAAAGAGGTAAATGTTCAATTCACGATGTGCCATTTCTTGGCGCCTCCGGTGTATAGTCTCGTTTTTTTTTGTTTTATTTATGCCCTAGATATTCACTGTTTTTTCGTATGCATTCGCTCTCACTTAGATTCCATCGAAAACGACTGGCGACTGTGTACAATTTTACTACTTTTGGAAAAAGCTTTGCGTTCATTATAAAAGCACTCACTTGAGTTCCGAACTATTCAATTCGGCGGATGGAAATTCGATAAATGCCACAAATCAACAAGAAGCTCGTCCGCATGTTTGTGAAATGCCAGATTGTTCAGCAGTGAGTATCAATTTATTAATTGATAATTTTTGTTTGTTGAGTGTCGCACCAATTTCAATTGTCAGACCTTCTTATTTGGAAAGGAACAAATTTCGAAAATGGAATCCATTTTAATCATTCTTTTGTTTCAATTTTCCAAATGGAATGGATGATTTGGAACATTTAATCAAATAACTATATCAATTAGTATTCGCTATTGGGTGAAAAGGATCATATTTGATTCGGTAAAAAATGAAGAAAACGTTCGATTCATTTATTTGATTATATTTGAAAAACAAGATGAGAAAAAATTGATTCAAAAAACTTTGCTACCCATTGCCATTATATACTAAAAATATAAATATATATGTATATAAATTATGACTAACAAAATCAATAAAATTCATTTCAATTTTCGAAAGAGCTTCACATCGAAAGCAGCGCTGCACGGTCACACACGAATTCATTGCATTGGACGGGGAAACACATTTCCATCTAGCACGGTCAACGGACAAAGTTTGTCAGGTACTTCAATTGCTTTAATCACACAGGAAGATATACCCTGCAAAGTGTTTCCCTGTAAGGTTTGCGGAAAGTACGGCTAACATTCAACAATTTCATTTTCTTTTACACTATACCATAATAACATGTATCGATAATTCGTAATTTGTCCACGTTTTTATATCTCACTACTCTTCTGTTCATATCATTTTGAATAAACAATTTGGCAGTTGCACATGGTTTCATTTTGGATAATAATCGAGAGTAAACGAAGTCTTTGGTTTCGATTAAATACCTGTCATCTTCATTTTTTAGTTTCAATTGAATAATAATGATAGGAACAGTAGGTCTGTAGTTGAACAGTTGTTTTATAGAGATGTGTTTGTCCCGTTTCTTTTATTTATTTATTAATATTTTTTAAATATTGTCTTAGATTACTTAATTAAGACATACAACTCGTATATGTATCATTAATACAGTTATTAGTTTTCTCTGTCTTTGGAAAATTGCTCAATTTATATATTTATATATGAATGTCCGAGAATGAATGTGAGTCTTCTCCTGACTCTCAGCAATTTTTGTATGGCGGTGTTACATTTCAATAAACTCTCAGGAGAAGACACACATTCATTCTCGGACAATCATATAATGGATATATGTTTCGTACATAAAATATCTGCCCAGAGAGTGTTTCAGTCTTTTTCAACACCCATTCTATAAATGGCATATAATACACATATATCATTAATGTTGAATCAAAAACAAATCCCTTCGATAGAACGATCTTAATTTATCTATGGATGTAGTTGAATTGAAGTTTTGTTTAAGATTTAAAAAAAGTTGGATATTTTGGATTCATATTGATTATGTGCATTAAGTTGTTGCTAAAGCTGAAATCTGTTTTTCGTGTATAGTATAATTATTTTCGAGAAAAATAGATAATTTTTCATGGAAAACTTCCATTTGATAGATCTACGCATTGATTAATAAAATATCAAAGAGTTTAAATCATTCCGAAGCCAACAAATTTTGACTTCTAACCAATGAAAATTGGGATTGCACTTTTGTGTGAATAACCACCGATTGCTTTTCACTTTTTTGAACAACTTTAAAATGATCCAACTCATAACTAGTAAATAGTGGATATTTGGTATATTTTGATTTTGTTATAATCATTGAGTGCAAATCGTTTTGGGTCTTTGTTTATGTGTTTCAGGTGTCTCATCAATTCATGCCGACCATTTACGAACATATCTGACATATCTACCTATCCAGTTTCATTGCATTGTTCGCATGAAACATATTGAAACTGTCAATCTCCTTGAATATTTTGTTTGAAAATATTTCGAATTCATTGTGCACTTTTTGTCAGCCGGGATGTAATGTACCTTAAATTATGAAATGGCTGCTACCTATTTTGCTTCGCCATCAAAACTAAACGAAAAACAAACGTATATTTCTGACATTCATGATTTAACAATGTCCAATTAAAACCGGAAAAGTTGAGAGAAAATGAAATGAACATACACACAATTTATGTATTTGTATGTCAAGTATTGTTTTGATGCTCATAATGTTGACTACTTTGTAACTAATATTATAATATGCTGTGCATGCTTAAAAACTGTAAGCTACATTTGTGCTGAATCTCTTTTCCGATCTCACTTTCTCTCTCTCTGTTTCTGTCTCTCTCTCTATTTTTCTCTTTAACACTCTTGATGAATAAAACTGAAAACATTTCTATTTATTAACACTTTATAATTTTTCTCTCTTCATTCTCCATATATTCATGTTTGCCAACGTATCGCCGATGGATTCATTTTATTCAGGGTATTTAATAAAGTAAAGAGCCGTAGCGCACACATGAAATCACATCGAGCACAAGAGATGGAAGCGAGCACCAATTGAAATCTGAAAACGTAATGTTTTGCATTGGAACTCAATGATGATAGCTGCTGTATTGACCAAAGCTGAACAAAAAAAGAAACATGTTGGAGGCCTAATATTAAACATAAAAATCGTAGCATAGTTGCACATTTTTACGAAATTAAATATTATGTATTGACACAGCGGCACGCACGCATACACATAGAAACTCTTCTTACCATAAACATTTAAATTGGATAGCGTTCGATTTCCGTAAAAACGTTAAACAACTTCATTTTAGCATACTTATATTCTTGAAAAAATTGACAATCTGTTTTATTTCTTTTATAAGGTGAATGAAATAATAATAATAACAAAACATTTTATTAATATTCTACTCAAGCAAGGTAACAAAATGAAGACGAAAAAAACCACTCATTATAAAAACTGAATGAAAAATTAAAATGAAAATATTATATAAATCTAACTAAAAATTAGTAACAGTATTGTACAGTGAAAATGTATTTTTTTAAAGAAAAAGAAAATCATCAGTAAATTATGAGTGAACCCATTTTGCCCCAGTATTATTCCAAAGTTTGTTGAAAGCACTTACCAACAAACGGCAAACATAAAATGTCGAAAGAGTTTCTGAATTTGAATTTGAACTGTATGCAATAGCCGATAGATATTTTCGTGTTTTGTGATGTGTTTTTTTAAACAAAAAAAAAATATTTTACTAGTCCAATACAATGTGAATCGGCACACATACATGGTATCGAAAGCCAACGTAGAAAATTGAACGTAACCCAGTAGGTCTTGTAGGTTTTGCAAATGTGAATACCACATCGCATATACTGTCTAATGTATGCAGTGTGATGGAAATTGACAGTGACTATTTGAATTAATTTGCAATAAATTGTGTTAACTAACATCAATTGTGTTAACTATGATATAATTTCGTCTCAAGTGTGATGCAGTCTATCTATCTCTCTCACACAGAGAGAGAATAAAACACACACATACACAAAATTTAACTCAATATAAATATTTTAAATGTAATTGTAGATCAAAGAAATCATGGTTGTTCTTTAGAACTTAAGTGTTGGTTGTCGTTTATGTCTTAAATTTATAATACAATGAAATTAAAGATAATTAAAAATAAAAGATTGTGAAATGATGAAAACCAAGAATAATATGCCAAATTATTAGAGGCTTATGCAGAAAATAATATTAAGTAAATCAAACAACAACAAAAAAAAAGATATAACTGCATCATTGTTTAAAACAGAAATCTATAAATATTTTCTATTCAAGTGACTTTTTAAATTCTATTCAATGAAAACGAAATTGACGAGTTGAACGACGAATTGGGCAATTTCAGAAAAAAAATAGATAGGTAGATAGTGACCGAGATAAATTGGCTGAAAGCGAATGAAGAACGAAATGTAATGCCAAAAACTTCCTGGTTCCAAACTACACAGTTTTACAATCTGCTATAGCAATAAAAATGCTATAATAATGAGTTGAAATCATCTTATTTTATCTCTTATTATACTAAATATATTATTTATTAAATCGAAACAAATTGATAATTAAATAATAAGCTTAGACAATGCTGTCGAACATGTCATTGATGATCGATGAGAGGAAAGAATGATTTAAACAGCAAACTACACACATCAAATTGTGGCAATAATTTTTACATAATGTAATTTTTTGCAATTAATGATCAAATCCTCCATTGGTCTTCTTCGAGCGCGCAATTTCCATATTTAATAATGTGAATGATGAAAAAATGGGAAATTGGTTTTTTTTTTTTTCATTCGTTCGCACATATGTATAAATGTAGTGGTATAAAATGTGAATGTAAATGTGTTTTATTCAATAGAAAAGGAAAAATCATCGTTCTCATTGCAAATATAAACTCAAAATGCATTACACATTGTTTTTTCTGGGTAGAGAATGATCATGAATCAATTTCAATCAAAAAAAATTTAAAATAAAGTTACAGAAAATCTTTCTATATTTTTAGACTTTAAAACTGCTCTTTGATAATCCATGCACATACACAAACATTCTGAAAATATGTCAGCGCCAACTTTTTTGAACGAATTCAAGTGAAAATGTGCTTTGAGCTCATCCTGTAAATAGTGAAACGTTGAAAGAAAGAATTTTTTTTATATCTTTCAAACTGTGGTCTTCATTCGGTTGTTTTCGTTTTTACTTTCTATATTCCTAGATATTCTTTAACTTCTCCTAAACGAATAAAAAAGCGCCTAATTAATACAAAATGCAGCATAAAAGATTATGATATTTTAGAATTTATTGAATTCATTCGAAGAAAATGATATCCAAAGACAAAAATCATACACGTTCGTGCAAAACTGTAGATGGCGGTGTGTATGTTTCTGTTATTATTATTAGCCCAAATAAAAAAAACAACCACAACAACAGATTATTGTGTCGATTGTAAAATCTATTGTGTGATTGGCACAGCAATTATATAAATTATAATAATAAAATGATTAATTTTTCCTCTTTCTCGATTGGATATGATGCAGTAGATAAATTTTTAACTCATAAACTCGAGTGATTCTTTTATATAGTGAAATTATATAGTTAACTGCCATTGCACATTTTCTTTACAATGAGAAAATTTAACGAATTAAAAAAGACAACACTGGGAACGAGATCGTCCGTAATCCATTCGGACACACACAAGCAATGCAGTTAAAACCAAAAAAACTAATCAAAAAAATACAACAACAAAATATTTAAATATTTAATTAAATGTCTATTTATTATAAGTGAGATAAGATTTATAATCACAATTTTTCAGCGTTGGACAAAAGCCAAAATGAAAACTACGTTTTTAGCATAAGAATGAGAAATATGAGAATTGAATTAATATTTGTTGACTATTTTCTATAAGGATCTACGCTATCGCCTAAATCGATAATCAAATCTACAAGTGTACAGTGTACATTCATACACAAACTATGAGTAGATTGCGCTTTCTATCTAAAAAGCCGTATGCAAAGCCAAGTCGTCTTAATTCTTCTCTCTTTGTAACAGAAAAAAAACAAAACAAATAAGAATGAACAGGATATTTGGATTTTTAATACGGTATAAAATATATGTGTGTGATTTAGAGAATATGTGTTCTGTTAAGACATCGGATTTATGCGTATCGCTTTAATTCCGTCTCTGAATGTTAATCGATTCATTCGAATCGAGAAATGAGAAATAAAAACACAAAGGTTTGCATTAAGCGCTCGACGGCAATTAAATGCTAGAATGGAATGAACTAAAGTGGATATGATGTAAAATACTCCGAAATCTGACACGCTCATCGTTGTAGCTTCTTAGCATGTTCAATGACATTTGGTTACATACGAATATATCGGTCAATTTTCGATGTCATAGTGCTAACTGCTAACATCCACTTTTATTCAATCTATTGTACGTATATATATATATTTGGTATGATCAAATTTTGGTATGAAATGTAATTTACCTGAATATATGGCTTCACATGGCACAAAATGAATGTGATCCATCATAAATATGTAGAAACTTTTTTACGTAATTAAAACTCTTTACGTTCATTTTCTGCACTGTGCTAACTTTTGATACATTCAACTAAAGAAACTAAACTTGTCACATAACAATCAAGAAGCATTTTCAATGGAAAAACAAAAAATATGTAGAAAAATAGCATGAACGATGCCATTAGATTAAAACAATGACAAGGCACTTCATGGGCATCTTTGACTCAGTATTTACTTTCGATTTTAAGAAGAAAATACCTTTGGTTTAATTCCCTTTTGAATGATACTCGAAATCGATTTTTGTTTAAATTAAAAAGAAAAAAACAGAATTTTGCAGTTTTCTCAAAATACGTTCTTGCTAATTCACAAAGAAATGGCCAATTCGTCGAAATAGAAAAATATGCGTACTTCAAGTTTGTTCGGGTCGTATGATGCCCATTGAATGAATGAAAGTGAAAAATTAAAAAGAGATGACCTGCCAAAGGGTGTGAAAACAGTCAATTAATATTTCAACCCATTTGTATGAAAAAATAAGTGGAATGAGAGCATGATATGACAAAAAAGTGTGATTCAAGTTTTAATATTGGTTTTCTTCTTCTTCTTCTTTTAAATTTAACCGAATTAACTGTTATTTCACCAAAAATAAGATGAACTCGCCGAAAACCACATATAAAATCACTTAAATTACAATCTTAATGATTTTTTATATTCTTCGATCTTAATGCACCATGTAGATATATTTAAAAATGCAAAATAAAGATAAATGGAAGGTCAGCGATTTAGAAATATGAATGGTATTTGTAATAAAGTAGTCAAGTCAAATTAGATCGCTCAGTTATATGTGCGTTTTTAATTTTGATGTGTCATACTCTGTGTTGTGATTTTTCATAAAAACTTACATAAAAAACAACAACAACAAAACCATGTAAATATGCATCAAAAAGCATTATAACAGAAAAAAACTATATGTAGCTCAAGTGTAAATACTATCTATTTATGTCAACGACATCTTGCACATAAGCATCTTGTTTTTGGACAATGTTGGTAAAAGTAAACCAAACAATAAATCGATTAAAAGACATTCTCTTTTGATAATTTAAGTAAAAAATTTACACAATGAATGTTTTTAATGTGTGGTCATGTTAAAATGCAACTAAAAATATGTTTATACTTTATTTTTAACGATGTTCGAATCGAAATGTTATTCTCATTATTTTCGATTTAGTTTATATATCCTTTTGCGCATATTCTTTCCTTGATCCCCTTTTCCTACCTCTCCTACAAGACGTAGTAACTGATGAAAAAATAAAATTATATTTAATTAAAGAGAATTATAAAAGTCCTTATAGACATATCAATTTACAAATAAAAAAAAAAAACAAACAAACTATTTCTAATTTTAACAATATTGTGAAAGACACACACTTAAGTTTACCAAATACAAGAGGAAATATGAAGTGAAAAATAAATAAACAAATGAATTACTATAGTAGAATTTATGCAACAAAAAATAAAAAATACGTTTTCCCGTAGATTTTCTTCCATGAATCAAATTTAAACTAAAACCAAAGCAAAAACAATAAAAAAAATAAAAAATAAAACATTTTACCTGTAGCAAAATAGTGCAATAAAGTGTCCAAGTAATCCGAGTCCGAAATCCAGAACAGAACATATTTGAATCGATTTTCTTTCCCAAATTTTCTTCGGTCAAATTTTGATTTTCGTTTCAAAGAGAACGTTATTTATTGCCCGCTAAAAGTCCATAATTTGATTTTTGAATTTTTTTCATAGCACCCGCTGTAAAGAAAAATAGAATAAACGGAAATATGTATAGAAAACATTTTTTTTTTTGGAAAACTTATAAACAAAATCCCAAAAAACCTTTAACGGATATGTTTGTTTTGATTTTCTCATCAACGTTGGTGATAGAGTAAAATGAACAAATTTTGGAATTGATATTCTCAGATACATAAGAAAAACGCAAAGATGACAAATGAAATATGTTTGTGCATAATTTTAATGGCACTAATGTCAAACATTACCGAAGTCACTGTCCGGCAAATTCGAAAGTGTCATTTCGGTAATTTTCACTTTTATTCTCAGTGAATCATTTGTTAGCCATTTTGTAGTTAGTGAAAATTTAATAGAGCGTGCTAACAACTCCAGAATATTAACCATTACACACTTGCGTATTGTCACAATTCTGAACTTTAAAAAAATATACCGAGATGTTGCAATCCGAAAATGATAGGTGCAAATTTCTATGTTTTGAGTTTAAGCAATTTTGAGTATTTTCGAGAGAGAAAAAAAAACACAAAAAACATACATAACCGAAAAACAAACAATACAACGAAAGCAATGTCGCACTCTCACCGGAAAGATAACAATAATGATGACGATTATGAACATGTAAAGGCGAACACTTGGAGTACACAAACAAAGAAAAAAAAAACAAATGGATAATTGCATAAAACAAAAATATTTTACTTGACCAAAAGTAAATTTAAAATGTAAAAAAAGTTTGAAATGCATGTAGATATTATATGATTAAGTATTTACTACATCGTTTAAAAATCTCATAAACTATGAGCAATCTTGACTGTCTGATTTTTAATTTTCTTTCAAAGAGAAAAAAAAAATGAAAACGTATTTCTTCCAAATGCAAACATTTGCGTACTTGAATGCAATAACATTTTAAACAAAACATAAAAATAAAGTAAATCTTCATATGGCCTAAGAATCTTTCATTTCTATTGCTTCGACGCTCTCATCAATCACATTTCATGAAAACATCAAGATAAAAAAAAATTACTCATTTCGTAATCGTTCATTTCATATTTATGTTTCCTTTCAAACAAACAAACAAAAAAATCACACACACACACACACACAAATCAATCAACTTTGAACGGCCAAATTTTCATTTTGACAATCTATTTTTATACAGAAATGTAAAAAAAGATAAAGATACTTCTCATTCGACTGAAAGTTGTTTTAAAACGATATTGTGACGTGTAATAATTTGATCACATAAACTTATCAAACAAAGAGTTTGGTTGATTTGGTGGCTTCCTTCAAAAAAACGTTTCGTTTTTCCTGTCGTTAGAATAAAATTGAACCAGTTTTCGATTGAGACATAATGTAGAAATTGTACAATGAGAATGTATGCGTTCGATGTATTCAAATTCATGTAGAAATAAATGTAGAAGATTCTTATGTAGGCTAAATAGTGTTCTGGGTATTTAAATAAGTTCTCATCGCATTCGATTTTTCTTTGAACATTTTCATCGGATAATTTTCGTTTTCATTTTCAAAAAGGCCACCTCATATTAGTGACTATGACAAATGCCTTACTTAACTTACAATTTTGTTGTTAATTTTGTCGAATTTTTCATTTACGATCTATATATGTAAAAAAGCATCTGGATTTCAGTTTAATGTTACATTACTTGCTGAAAGAATCAAAATATTATAAAAAATACGCTCAAATACACATACACACACACTGTCAATTAAATTTGGAGTCTTTCTCTAAAAAGGATGATGCAAAACATCTTGTGATAATGATGGGCAATTCGATGTCCTATGTGTAATATTGTCAAATGTACAAAAATCTGGATAATTGAAAACACAAACATTTTTTTTTGTCAAATCGTATGAAAAAAAAAAAACACAAATGACTGCTTTTATAATTGTAACATGTTTTAACCGGTAGATTTTTGGTGTCCACTTGATCTGCAGCTATCATGAAATGATCGAAAAGTATACTGCTCTTCGGTTCAATGGAACGAAATAATTTTTCAAGATACTGAAATTTAACAGAATATGTTCCTTGACTTGAAGAGTAAGAAAAAATGAATTGTTTCCACAATCTACAATCGAATAAAAGCGCAATGACATATTTGCTCAATTCATATTCTTTCAATATTTATCCTGTTTCATCTGAACTCCAGCAAAGAAAGCATAACATTTTCTATTGAATATCAGCCGTAAAACGGTTGAATGAAAAATATGTCTTAGCAAAAGCATTCAAATCAATTTCTTCCATTATATACCTAGAACTCTACGTATTGTATATTCAATTGGCGTTGATCATTTTCACACGAAATAAAAATTCATTGGATTATTCTATTTTTTTCGTGCGGAATGTATTTTGATTATGAGATTAAAGATGAAACAAATTGCACTGAACTATAAAAAGTATAATAATAATAATAAAATAATAATAGTAATAAAATAATAATTTCACCACCATTTGAAAATAATGGATGAAATAATCGTTTATAGTAAATCATTGTTAGAATTTAAGGATTAAATCGAATGTCACTTAAAGAATACTTTTACTAAATGTTTTCTCACCTCTCATCATAAAAAAAACACAACAAATGACAAATGTTACCTAGTATGGTTTGTAACCAAGTCAAAGTTCGATAATGTGGTCACTTGAAAGATTTAGATTTTTATCATTCAGTTTCCTTTATAACTTCAAAATGAACATCAACTGTGATTAACACTTGATGCCATTTGGATTAAACCTGAACACCATTTTCCACACTCAGTTCTAGTTAGTTAATTGTTCATTTCTCGCATATAATATAGAATTTTGGAAGACGTATAATATCCTTTCCACCTCCAAAAAATTGATGAATTCTCGTTTATGTTTTAATTGATAAAACCAAAGAAAAAGCAGCCAAAAATTCCGTATTTCTTTAATATATGAAATTTATAATCTTCAAATGGTGCATAAACTACGTAATTTTATTAATCAAATATATGAAAGAGAAACGAGTTTTGAATACTTATACACTTTAACCACCGTTATTGGTGCGACTAGGTTTTAATAATTATACATACACACATATTTGTGTTAATAAGTATAATTGATACAAACAAATGATGTACTAAAGAAATCAAAGCTCATCAATTCAATATAAGCTCAGACATCACACATTACAAAACAATTCCAAAGTTGAACAATTTTTCTAGCTTAACAACAACAAGAGAAAAATAAAACACACAAAGAGAAAGCCTCACATAATCTACGTTTTCTGTACGCCATAAAAGAAGAACTCGTGTCCGAGTTTTTTCGCGATCCAAGTACCCGAAACAATGAATAATAATAATAATAATAACAACAGCCAACTAAAATAAACTCATAAAATGGAGAGTACAGAAAAAAAACAACAAAATGAAATGAATATTTTAGCGTAGACAACACAACCAGTTTTAATCACATAAAATAAATTAATTGTTGTAATTAAATTATATTGATATGGAAAAAAAATTAAAAGAAAAAAAAAAACAAACAAAAAACTAATGAAGAATCTTTCTCTGTGATTATTTTAATATGTACTTATAAATTCTGACGATAAGGAGAAAGTTTTATGGAAAACACAAATAATGTATATTTTAGCCTCATTATGTGTATGAAAATATATGTAATGTATGAAAACTATTAAATTTTGACTCAGTCATTTGTATTATTTCCAATTTAACCGACAACCTTTTCAGTTCAAAATGTACAAAAAACTTATTTTTATCCGACAAATTGCCAAACACAATTATGGTATGTACAAAATGTAAAGTGGTATGATATAAATGTGTAATATGTTTTATTAAAATTAGGATTTTTTCAAGGAAATAAGTTTTAATTACAGGGTGTGCCAGAATAACTGTCCTTTTTATATATGCTTAAAAAACGTATTGTTTTTTACTAAAATTGAACAAAAAAAACTTCGATTGCATGTAGCCCCACACAAAATAATCCAATGGATTCAAGTCTGGAGACGAAGGCGGCCATTCATCCTTGTTAAAAAAAAACAGGCACATTTTCTCTTAACCAATTTTGCACTCTGTTTGCTCGATTTGCCGGTGCCCCATCTTGCTGGAAAAGCCAAGGTTCATCACCAAACACATTTTTGGCATATGGCAACAAGTTTTTACGCAATATTTCTTCTTCATACACCGTTGCACACCGTTGCATTAATTTTAACGCCTTTTTCAACGA
>NW_022197768.1:1105311-1106192 GCF_009176525.2 Contarinia nasturtii
CGTTCAACGACTAAATCATCTTCAGAAATGTCCTCAATTGACGCTGCATAAACGCGATCATTTTGCGCATTGAGACTTGGCTGCAAAAGGAACAACTTCTCGTCTGAAAAAACAATGTTTGAGGTTGCGGCCCGGCTTGGCAGCTCTTTGCATTTTCGCTTTCTGTCTTGCTTATTTTTGATTTTCAAACCGTGTTTTCGGGATTTTTTGAATTGTTTCACTCTCAAATCTTCTTTCAACACTCGCCGCATTGAAGTGTGACTGATATTGTGCTCACGAACCAAGATTCTAGCGCTTCTTTTGTTATTTCGACGAATTTTCTTTCGTACTTTTTTGACCAGATCTTTTGTACGTACAGATTTTTTGCTGCCCGGTTTTCACTTCACATCGACTGTTTCACGCTCCTTGTATCGTTTTATAGTGCGCTGAATAAATTTCAAGTTGATATTATCGATCTGAAGACGTTGAAAAATATCAGCTTGTCGCAAACGTGTTTTGAGCAAATTCAAAACGAGTTGACGTTTCACATCATAGTTACGTAAAAAAAGGACAGTTATTGTGGCACACCCTGTATAGATCGATACCGCATAAAGGCGATGAACCACGAAGAATTACACATTTTCATAGATGAATCATAGATTCATGCCATTTTAGGTCGAAAACTTTAAAAACATCATGCAAGACTATTTCAAGTTCAAGCTTGAAGGATTCCACTTTTTCATTGCAAATCTTGCAAATAAATTATTGATTCTTATCTTATTCCAAAAAAAAATTGAAACTTTCTCACCCAAAGAGTTAGCAAGCGGGACAATGAGATTAGACCTTAATTCACCGAATTCAGCCATAATTCAGGCCATTATCACGCTCCATCATAAATCTGT